>NC_135648.1:9812545-10137545 GCF_053574225.1 Canis aureus
CACTACATGCCTGAGGCTTCAATAAAAGCCTTCTAACGTGGGTCATTTGATTTTTGGCCTTAAAAAATAAATCATATGCCAGAAGTTGGATTACTATCATGCCATATTCTTGAATAAACATGGTGCCTCTCCTCCACTGAGGCTGTTGCCAATGTTTATAATTTTGCATACATCTTAACCCAGATGCAGTGAACTGGTTATATGGAGCTTTCCTGGTTACCAATCACATTGTAAACCACAGAAAGCATGCAAACTAGAAGAAGAAAAGCCCAGCTTTGGTTTATGGCCCTACTCAACTTTTTGTCCAACCAACTCTAACTCCATCTTGAGCTGAATCATAAGGGAAAGAGCTATTGCTTTTGGATTTAGGAAGTATGCAGTGCCCGACATTCTTAAAACACAGGAGGAACAGCTGGGCCACCCAACATGATCTTAAACCTGTACCATAAATAATGGAGCACAAACTAGAACCTTCCCAAGTAAAGATGTATGACTTTCACTTGACAGATGTTCCTTTATAAGATTTTTACATGGCACTTTTTTTTATTTAACAAATAAAGCAGAACTTCTTTAGTTTGGATTCTATTACTCATTCTTCAGGGGCAAAGACTGAACTAAGAGGAATTAGTATTTACCAACTATGATGTCCTAGACACTGTGACACATGATCTCAAAAATTTGCTTTTGCTTAAGAAGTTATTTACTAATACTAAAAAGAATAATCTATTGTTGAACACCTATTGTACTGGGCCTGGTACTAGCTGCTTTTTAAAGTAGGTATCATTTGAGGATAAGTACAGTCCTGCCAGAGAGAAAACAAGTTCAGGGAAGATGGCTTATTGTGCCCATGCTCAGATCACGATGGACCCAGAGTTACCACCTAGGTGTATCTCACTTTATGGAAAATGTAAATTAGGGTTAAGTCTACTTGTAAGTCAGGGATTTGTTTGTCATAAAAGAAAGGCTTTTTGGTGTCAGTCATCCCAAGCTAAGGCAGTAACACGGGATTCATAGGGAGGAGGGTTGATGTTCAGAGAAGCAGTAAATAATATTCTTTTCTTCCCCTCTCATGTTCAGATACATTTGAGAAATCAGACCCAGATGGAGATGAAAATATCAGCTTTCTTTCTTTTTTTTATATTAATTTATTTTTTATTGGTGCTCAATTTGCCAACATATAGAATAACACCCAATGCTCGTCCCATCAAATGCCCCCCTCAGTGCCTGTCACCCAGTCACCCCCACCCCCCGCCCACCTCCCCTTCCACCACCCCTAGTTCGTTTCCCAGAGTTAGGAGTCTTTCATGTTCTGTCTCCCTTTCTGATATTTCCCACTCATTTTTTCTCCTTTCCCCTTTATTCCCTGTCACTACTTTTTATATTCCCCAAATGAATGAGACCATATAATGTTTGTCCTTCTCCGATTGACTTATTTCACTCAGCATAATACCCTCCAGTTCCATCCACGTCGAAGCAAATGGTGGGTATTTGTTGTTTCTAAAGGCTGAGGAATATTCCATTGTATACATAGACCACATCTTCTTTATCCACTCATCTTCCGATGGACACCGAGGCTCCTTCCACAGTTTGGCTATTGTGGACATTGCTGCTATAAACATCGGGGTGCACGTGTCCCGGCGTTTCATTGCATCTGAATCTTTGGGGTAAATCCCCAGCAGTGCAATTGCTGGGTCGTAGGGCAGGTCTGTTTTTAACTCTTTGAGGAACCTCCGCACAGTTTTCCAGGAGTGGCTGCACCAGTTCACATTCCCACCAACAGTGCAAGAGGGTTCCCCTATCTCCACATCCTCTCCAACATTTGTGGTTTCCTGCCTTGTTGATTTTCCCCATTCTCACTGGTGTGAGGTGGTATCTCAATGTGGTTTTGATTTTTATTTCCCTGATGGCCAGTGATGCAGAGCATTTGCTCATGTGCTTGTTGGCCATATGTATGTCTTCCTCTGTGAGATTTCTGTTCATGTCTTTTGCCCATTTCATGATTGGATTTCAGCTTTATTTCTGATAAGGCCAATTGGATAACATGACTTTAGATCTCTTGATGAAAGAGACTTGCTTTTCCTTTTCAACCTGAGTCCTTGGGCTAGCCTGCCTATGGGAACATCCAGATCTAGAGTAGAATTCCTGCCTCAAGTTGATTTGGGGCTCACCGCCATTAGTGGATCAGTTCCATTCATTTCACAAATACCATCCATGGTTGTCATCCACCAATCAGATAACTCAATCTCCTTCAAGAGTGAGTAAGAGATGGGCAAGCTGCCCATATGGCTATGCTAGCAGAAGTATTTTACAGAACCAGGATGCAAAGGGAAAAGCAGTTCCTTCTGAACATTCTCTGGTACTTTCATTTCTTAACCATTAAACCTAAAGAGGTATGACTAGCCACCACTACACACACACACACACACACACACACACACACACACACACACAGATTTCCTCATGATAGCCCAGCTCCTGTCCTCATGACGTCCTAACCCCTCTTGTTTATGCACCTCTTTCTGTAACATGTAGTTTAGATTTTGTTACCAGAGTGTGCTGACATGGTCAAGGCTTGTACTAATCAAACTAACTCCAGACTTGATTCTCTCCTGGGATGCACACTATCATTACTCTATTCCTTATTTCAAATTATGTTGAGATTTGTAGTTCAATATAGCTTACCAGAGCAAAGGCACAAAACAAAAGGATATAATAATGGATTCTCTGTGGTTGTACATAGTAAGTCAATGTAGAGATGCCTCAAATTTGAGTATAATGTTTATTTTGTTATCAAATCTGCAGGGCATAATTGTAGTACAAATTTCCTTGCTCTAAGTTAAAATGCAGTACGATGTAACTTCACAATCATTAAATCTGAAAGCCATCTCCCCACTCACACCCCCATTTATTATTGTCACTCCAGTGCCTGGGTAGAACTGGGATTCCTTCAGCAACTACAACTGAACATGGATGAAGTTCCTTTAGGACTCCAAGTTGAGCAATCTAAAATATCCTGGGATGTTAATCCTCTCTACCCAGTGAATTCAAATGCTTCCAAGTTGTAACTTGATTGCCCCTTTCTACCCTATAATTCTGAAGCCATATTGTGATACTGAAGAGCTCTCTCAAGATCTAAACCTCTCCATGGCCCTTGCTCCAGTGTGTTCTTTGTGGCCTATTTTTCTCCTTTAATTTATTGAAGGTGGACATTGGGGTACATGCCAACATTGTGGTCATGAAAAGTTGGAGGCCTAGGGTTCATGAAAGTCCTTGTTCATGGATCTCTGGCAATAGAGTTCCTTCAAAAACTTAGTAGTAGGCTTTTGACCTATTTGACCTATATCCAGTTGGTTCTAATTTAGTGAAACTTGTCAATAATCATACCTAATGTTCTTTTCCAGATAAAGTCCTTAGATGGTTTTACTTCACTTCTTCTTTCTGATGACTTTGTCTCTCAGCTCCAGAGTGATTATTTTAGGACTACAGAAAACCATGAGTGAGAAAAATATATTTTAAAAATTTCATCTTAGCCCCAAAATGAAAAGTCCTTAATCCCCTAGAAAAAGATGAATTGTTTTCTGGCCATAGCAAGGAATAAAAACTTGAACTGGTTTTAATCCATCCTACGTAATCAATGACAACTTTGCATCTGTAATCATACTTTGAAAACCAATCAACAACACCCTCACTCCAGTGAACACCCTTCTGAAAGCCAGGCAACAACAGTCTCAATATTATAACTGAAGATTAACCTCCAACTTCTGTTTCTGAAAGACTTTCAGGTCCTGGCTTCCCCAAATCCTGTGTATCTGAAGCCAATCTCTGCTCATGGACTATATATATCTTACAAGCATAGCTCTCCTCTTCTTCATAAGCAATGAATTCAGGGCTTTGTTTGCTTTTTTGTTTCAGTAGTAAGTGATGGTCTCTTCCTTTGACAGCTATTAGTCACTTTCTGAAATGGAAAAGTTTTACTGAACCAATGTGCCTCAAAAATCCCATCTTTATTCTTTGGGTTCTAAATGTAACTGGATTTTATAGCTCAAGAAGGCTAAGAATTTCTAGCCATCCTGTCCTTTGTTTCTGCAAAGCTCATGCCCAACTGCTATACCAATGCCCTATAATTTAGGTTTTTGTTTCACCATCAATCCCACCCGATACAAACTTTTCTGTATGTTAAGGTAATTAAAACTAGGCTGTTATTATCAGCCATCTCCAAATCTCAGTGGATAATATGATAAAAATCATACTTACCACTCATGCCATAGTCTTATATAGGCTGAATGAGTTCTCCTCGGTGGTATTCTTCTAAGTAAAAATTCAGGGATTCAGGATTCTTCTAACTTTGTGGCTTTATCATTATGAATATCTTCACTTCCTGTCATGTCAACAGGGAAAACATCATGAAAGATCTTACGCCACATTCCAAGGACCAGGCCTATAAGTGATGAACATCATTAGTATCCACATTTCATTGTGGGAAGGGTATGTAACCTTCTTTTATGAACAGGAAGACAGAACAGAATTTGAAACATCTAGGAGTCTTACCACAAAATACCCACTTTTTTTTAAGTTCTTGAAGGTCAACTCAGTTTTCTCTCTGTATCAAGTAAATATTACTCATATTGAGTACAAATCATTGAAAAACAATGAAACTTAGGAGAACTTACTTCTGAAATACACAGTTTAGGGAATTTGGCTTCTATAATTTGAAATCAGAGAGAGTGAAAAGTTATTTTCACCTAATTTCCATCTTGATATTATAGTTCTGTTTATATTTTAATGATGTTTTCAAATAACAATAAATGAAAACAATAATTAGTTCATATGCAAATACATTAAAGAATTTGAACGTGTGTCAACTTAAGCATTTGGGTCATAGTTGTGCTGCTATACAATGAATTTTTACTCTGATACATTTCATAGGAAATCTTTCAAAATTGTGTAAAACCCTAGGTCTATCATTAATCATGAACAGTTTCATTTTAAAGTTATGCCTTGATAATTCTAAGGATTTTTCTATACTTGTTTAAAAACACGTAGTTTCAATATGCACGCATATATAAATTCTGTTTCCTCTAGGCTATTTCCATGGCACATTTCACTAATTTACTGACATTGCCAATTCTTAGGTCCAGAAAGATATACAAAGGAACTAGTAATATCAGAGTTTTCCAGCAGTGATTCTTTTACAACTGCATTATGAAAACCATACAAACACACAACTATAGTGTAGTAAGCTTCAGAGTCCAGTTTATATTTTTCCATATGTTTCAAACCAGGACCTAAAGATTTCTTAGTACATCAAATTGTCTTTTCCCATTTGGAGTCATTGTTTGACAAGTGTTTAATGATAGTGGAAAAAGTGTGACCTTTTTTTTTTCCCCCCCCAATTAAAAATATTTTATCTTAATGAATCTTTTGCAACCCACTGATTACTGTCTGGTGAGTAAAGAAAAGCCCAGTGATCATATCAAGATGAACAACTGAACAGATTAAATTATAATTATTAGATTAAATGACTGTGGGGAAAATACTGTAATTTAACTTTATTCCAGGCCTAAATATGAAGAGTTAAAATATGATGATGTATTCTAGAAGCATACTTGAAGAACTGCCAAGATTTCCATTATAATCCTACCTTGTCAGGAGTTTATATTCCGTCACATTTAGTTTGGCTATAAATTGGAATATAATACCTAAATCTCACTTTTAAGGTTAGACTTTATCATTTTAAGATGATTATTTGTGCTAGCACAAGAAAACACACACTCCATACTGCAAGTCACAAATGCACTTCCATGACAATATCCTTATTTTTTTTTTAAGATTTTATTTATTTATTCATGAGAGACACAGAGAGAGGCAGAGACATAGGCAGAGGGAGAGGCAGGCTCCATGCAGGGAGCCCAATGTGGGACGCTATCCCAGGACCCCAGGATCACACCCTGAGCCAAAGGCAGACTCTTAACCTCTGAGCCACCCAGGCATCCCACAATACGCTTTTTCTAAACTGAAAAATGGTGCTTCTCTGATATCTCTGATAAAGATAACTTCATTGGTGTCTTGACCAATTACCCAAACCATCTTTACATTTCTGGCCTCTTCTTATACTTCTAGAATCCCATCTTTTCATCTATTTACTCATTTATTAATTCAACAAATATAAACTGAGCACTTACTATGTGCCAGAAACTATGTTGACTGCTGGAAGTATAATCAGAGCAAGCAGGTAGCAGAGGCAATGCACACAGTAACCACCTGTTTGGGTTTTATTCAGACAGCCTGTATTTGATTCTCTGTGCTCCCATTTATTTTATAATTTCCTAACGTATAAACTGGAAATAATAATACATTTCATGTCATGATTCCTGACACGTAGTAATCTCTGAATGAATGCTAGCTATTATTATCTGACAGTCTTCTTGGATGGACCAGGAACAGAGCAGTTAAGATGCAAATAAAAAGGGTAATAATTCTGATGGACTAATTGCCTGGGCCAGACCCTCATCAGTACATCATCCACACATATTTGAACACCTTCTAAAGGTCCTTCACTCTATACTCAATATAACATCTGCCATATTCATCTCTTTCCCTTCTTTAATTTCTGTTTGAATTCATATAGGCAATGACTAAAACATTTTTAGATTTAACATTATTTTAGATAATGGTAATGAGCTTATACTTTCATTTTTACATTCCAGTTGTCTTGTTTTATACTAAGTTTATTTTTGAAATGGCTTAATGAAAAAATTAAATGAGATAAGGTTTACATTGTTACTTATCTGTGTGGATATAGGTCAAATAGGACCCTATTTTATTTAATTAACTACTATTTGATTTTTCTGTGATAGTCTCAATATTGTATAGCAGATAGTATGTACAAAGCCTGCAACAGTTCAAGACTTTGCCTCAAAAGCTAAAAAAAATAAACCAAACCTCTATATTTGGGTTATTTGCTACAAATTTGCTTATGGAAGCAATTCTTTCTCAATATGACACATGAAATTCAGAACATTCCTTCGGTTAAAAAAAAAGGGTATTCTGAAGGGAGGATTACTCTGAAGGGTTCATCACAGAATCAAATACACGGAGGTCTGTCAAGATTTTAGAAATTGTCTTGCCTACCGTTCTCATTTTGAACTTGAGGAAGCTAAGGCAGAAATGTGAGTGATTTCCCAAAGGCCATACAAACAGCATTATCTAGAAGCTAGGTCTACAGATTCTCATTCATACATCTATTCATTCATTTTTCATTCAGTCATTAGTTCATCCATTCAGTAAATACATGTTGAGCACCTTTTGTATTAAGGATTGTGATCGATTCTGGGGAGAAAGTAATAGATGAGATAGTTCTGCCCCTAATACAGCACACATTGGGGGTGGGGAGGGGAGGCTGGGCAGGTGCACAGAATATTAAGCAAGGAATTGCAACACAGGTGAAAAGAAGGAGGAAGTAAAGGGTGTCATGAGAAAACCCAGAAAGCTCAATCTTGGTGCTGCCAAGCTCCCTGTAGGAAGAGAAGTCTAAATTGAAATCTTGGCAGAGGGTGGGAGACAAAAAAATATATATATATAAAACAAAACTAAAGGGAAGAGAGAAGACAGAGAAAAGAATAGTAGAAAGTTTATGGTCAAACTGGACCCAGCAGTAAGATAACTAATATAACTATATAAAATGGAGGCAACACCACTGTTCTGAGATAAAGCCATATGTTGTAATTACTAATACTGCCAATGTTGTGAAGCACAGTATTCTATTATCCAATGAAATGTGCTGACAAAATCTTTAGTAATTGTAGTAAGCTTTTCCCTACCCAATTTTTTTCTCCCACACACGAGGTCTGAGTCTTTGTTAAGAGCTACAGCTTAGGGGAAAAAAAAGGGAGCTACAGCATGGCCAATAAAATCCCCAAAATAATGTTACTTGAAAAAAAGATAATTTTCTGTTATATTGGAAAGAAAATATAAAATAATGAAATTTGAAGCTTATAAAATATGTATTTTATTCCACTGATGATTTATTTAGTATGTAGTAGCTCGCTCAAAATTTTCTTAACCTCAGTTGCAGTTGGAAATTTCAGATGGGTGTACATATTCATTTGTGCTGACCTGATTTTTTATGTTATTTTAACCACTAATTTCCTCTATGTTCAAAATATTCAGTTAACACAGCATTACTTTCTTTATAGCATTTTCTGTGAACCCATATAGATAGATACAGCTTTAGGTGTTAAAAGAAAAAAAAACTAAAAAAGTGCTTTCTCTTATTATATTCAACTAGAGTTTCATTGATTTTAAAGTTCATAGAAAGGTCAAGTGGGTTATTCAACTATAATTCAATTCATTATTTTGGGACTTTATACTATCACAAAAAACTAGGGAAGCTTGGAGGTATATGTTACTAGGTATTGTTACTAGGATTATATGAATGAATAGACTAGTTTAGTGGAGATAATATGAAGTGACATTTTTTTTATTTATTAGGAGGTTGTCTTAATGGTAGGTGTACAATAAAGGTTTTGAATGAATGAATGAATGTCTATAAGTCAATGTATGAAATTAAGAGGAGTCCTGATATAGATAACTAAAATCATGCAGGTATGTGCAGGATAACCCTTCATACAAAACAGAGGCATCATTACATTACTTGCTTTGAGGTAGCAGTGAATGTTGTAATTGTTAGTACTGCCTATGTCTTGAATCTTAGTATCCCATTATCCAATAGAATGTGTTGAACAAAACTGTGGTAACTGTTGAAAACTTTGCCTCACCCTTTTTTCTCCCCACAGGAAACCACATCTTCTCACATCCAACACCTCTAGACAGTAAGAGCAGTCCCCTGCCTGAAAGGATCTTGTGCTCCTAAATGGATAGAATCCAGACACACATGTTAGTGGATGACTTCAATCATCCCACATGGGACCCATATAGTGCACATTTTCCTTTTTTAAAAATTTTTAATGTCCATATGTTTGTTTGGCTGGAAATCAAGTTTCATTATATGCTCCTATTATTCCACTATATAACAATTTTTATTTATAGGCCATTCACGTAAGAACTAATTTCTTTGATAGAAAGGCCGCTAATGCTGATTTAAGCTCACTATAATGAAAACAATATTGTTGGAAGTCCAAACAAATGCTGAACCCTAGAGCGATGCCTTGGTCCTTTCCCTGATAATGGGACTTCACAATATCAACCTATTCTCTTGGCTTCCTACGTAAATGTGCAGAAGGTAGGCAGGAACTTTATTAAATGCTTGCAATTCATATATAAAACAAGCATGGTGTACTTAATCTCCATATTGGCTTTGAGAAGTCTTCCTGATGCCAAGACTCTACTTGAATTCAGAGGCTCACACACATAATGAATATGTCTTAGAAAACCATGTAGGAAGTAGGCAATTTTATTTGTGAATGCGCTATGTGTATACATTCACAGTAGTGATGGCAAACTTGATTTCTGTGCTACTATGCAAAAGCATTTTTTGGTCAAGACACACTCCAAGGCAGAATGTAAAATAGATTGTCTGAAATATTAAAAGTGCATTGATGTCAAGTCAGATCCTGGCCTATTTTCCCACACTGATCCTTAGGTAATTAGATTATGCTCTGTAAACAAAGGCTTGGCTTGACGACTTCGCTTTCTCATTCAGTGTGGTCTGGTAGTAATCAAAGATGCCTCAGTATTAACTTTGGAAAGTGTACATTCTCAGTGAAAGAAGTTTTGTGTTTCAAGAATGTCACCTTTATGTTTTCAGATGTTTACATTTTTGCTTACAGATGTAGCCATGAGCAAATATATCAGTCCATGTGTGATTTAATGGTGTGGTTATTTCAGCCTCTGCAGAGTGTCTTGTCAGCCACTAAAACCATATGTTTAGCAGTCATGCCCCGATAATATTTTAATTAAATTAATCTCTTCCCCAGGACATCTTAGTCAAAGTGAATTGTGATGTATACAAATGAGAGATCTTGCATTATATAAGAACTACAGAGAAAGTCCAGTGTGAAAAATTGATATCTTTAAAAATTCCTTTTGAGTGACTTTGATCTTTATCACATTCTTATTTTCATCAAGTACAAGGATAAAGAAATGAGTAATCTTAAATATGTACAGAAAAGATACAGCTCTCATTTTCCCTCCCAACTAGAGGCTGGATATTATCTATGATCTGTTTGCAAATACACCTTCTCTTACAGAATCCACAATAAGCACCCAACCAATGGCCCTAAGTGATATAAACAGTAGTTCAGTAATCAAATGTTATGTTTTACAAGGAACCTAATAAAAGATACTTCAATAATTATTAAGAATTTCACAGGAAGAGGATGCCTGATGTCTCTGGCTCTTTCATAACAGTGGGGGCAGGAAACAAAGACCTTGGAGTTGAGTTCTGAACAGTTACAGAGGAGAGATCAATTTTTCTTTTTAGCTTAATGTGCAGATTTTCATTATTAACTTTTATAACTTTCAGTATGCACTAATTTAAGATTTATAACATTTCTGAATTTCTTGTTTATCCTTTGTGCATAAATAAATGTGGAACTCCTTAGACTTCGTTCTCTGTGAGTAGTTTATTTGATTAGGGAAAGAAACTATTATTTAAGGAAGTTATCTAATAGAGATGGACTTACACTTTTTTAGACTCATCACTAATTTATTGATTCAATAGCTTATGCATAAAATTCTATTAAATATAAATTCTGGTATATTATTGCCTTATTTTCCAAAGTTCAAAACAATTTTTAAAAAAGATTTATTTATTTATCTCATGGCGAGAGGGGGAGTGCATGGGTGTGAGCAAGGGGAGGGGCAGAGGGAGAGGGAGGAGCAGACTCCCCGCTGAGCAGGGAGCCTGCCTGGGGCTCCCTCTCATGACCCTGAGATCATGACCTGAACTGAAGTCAAGAGTCAAATGCTTAACCAACTGAGCCACACAGGTGGGTCCAAAAGTTCAAAACAATTTTTATTTGCAGCAAAAACATTTTGGTTTGAAGAGCAGTACTAGGATCCATACATTAGTACTTTCTTTGTTCTAGGCTGTGTGTTGGGAACTCGGCAAACTCACATCAATTCAGCTTCAAAATGATCTTAGATCTTATGGGTATAGTTTACATATTTGCCTCTCCTTAACATAAAGGACCCAGGAACCCAGAACATTCAGCGACCTTGGCTCAACATGGTAATTCTTACTTAGTATGGTCAAACCCTAGCTCAACTGACTCCCAAGGTGACATGACAGTTTTTTCCCCCATTGTATTCTTTTCTGTTTTCCCTGGAAACACACCACATCTCTCCTTTGAAATGCTTATCACAGCCTCTGTCCCCCCAAATGCAGCAGTAATTATAGGCAGAGATAATCACTCCCTTGGAAAGCGTTTTTTCACTGTATCTGATTGCATTTTGTTACACTGGTTTACAAAAAAGTGGTAAAATAATGTAACATTTACCATCTTAATCATTTCTGTGTTCAACAGTGTTAAGCATATTCACACTGTTGTGCAACCCATCTCCAGAACTTTTTCACCTTGCAAAATTGAAGCTATATATACATTAACAACTCCCTATAACCTTCCCTCCCACCCCTGGGAAAACCACCATTCTATTGTCCGTTTCTGGGAGTCTGATTATCCTAGATGCCTCACTGGAGAGGAATGATACAATTATTTTATGTTTCATGACTGACCTACTTTACTTAGTAAAATGTCCTCAAGCTTCATCCATGTTGTAGCATATGTTAGACTTTTCCTCCTTTTAATATCCCATCATACATATATCCCACATTTTGTTTATCTATTCGTCCATCAAGAGATATTTGAGTTGCCTCACCTGTTGACTACTGTAAACAATGCCACTAGGAATGGGGATGTACAAATATCTGAGACCCTGCTCTTGATGCAGAAGGAGAATCACTGGGTCACAGAGTAACTCTATTTTAGTTTTCTGAGGAACTGTCATGCTGTTTTCCACAGCAGCTGCACCATTTTACATTTACACCAACAATGCACATAGGGTCCAATTTCTTCACATCTTTGACAACACAAGCTTTCCTTCTGATAGGAGCCATCTTGATGGGTATATAGTGATTGGTCACTGTTTTGATTTATATCCTGAATGACTAGTGATGTTATATAACTTTTCATGTGTTTGTTGACCATTTGTAGATCTTCTCTGAGAAATGTCTACTTTAAGCTCTTTTTCCAATTTTTATTGTTCTTGTTGTTGAGTATAGGTCTTTATATGTTGTAGATATTAATTGCTTCTGAGATATATATTTGCAGATATTTTCTCCTATTCCATATGTTGTCTTTTCACTTTGTTGTGTCCTTTGATGTACAGAAGTTTTACATTTTGATATAGTCCAATTTATCTATATTTGGCTTTGTTGCCTATTCTTTGGATGTGCAAGAATCCACTGCTAAATAAAATGTCATGAAGAAGGATGCCTGAGTGGCTCAGTGGTTGAGCATCTGCCTTCGGCTCAGGCTGTGATCCTGGGGTCCTGGGATTGAATCCCGCATGGGGCTCCCCACAGGGAGCCTGTTTCTCCCTCTGCTTATGTCTCTGTCTCTCTGTGTCTCTCATAAATAAATTAAAAAAAAAAAGAAGTGTCATGAATATTTCTCCTATATTTTCTTCTAGAATTTTATAGTTTGGCTATTATGTTTAAGTCTTTGCTCCATTTTGTCCATGATGTAACAACAGTGTCCAACTTCATGCTACACTCTTTTTCTTAACAGTATGTCTAAATGAACTTATGTCTAAATAGTGGGTATTACCGTTGAGTTACAGAAGTGCTAAGTCATCTGACATAAAGGACACCACCTTATTCCAAATCTACATAGTAAATATCTTCCTAAAACCTCACAGACCTAAGATGACATAGCTAATACTTGTTTATTTAAGAGGAAAGTTGTTTCTGCAACAAATGCATGATGACAGCTAAGAAATTAAAATGTAAAATCTCAAGAGAAAGCTCATCTCCTGAAAGCTAATGTCCAGTTTTATGTACATATATATAATGTCATGAAACAGTACCATGAAAATTCTGTACTATTTTCTATGTGTGTATCATGGGGAACATAAGAAAAATCTCTATTTCTGAAAGAACTTTGTATTTTGGGAAAATAAGGCAGCTGGTATATGCCACATAGAAATAATTACACATCCATATTTGCAGATGTTTGACATAGCCTTTAGCCTTATGTGAACACATATGTAGTTGCCCATAGGTATTGATGTTGAACATGTAAGGGAAGCAAGCCAAGCTTGTCAAGCAATGCCAGAGAGTTTGCGAAAAAATTGGTGCAGACAAAACATCAGTCTGGTTGTATTTCCCCAGAGAATATTTTTTGCATCTGTTTAAAAAATAATGATCCTTTTTATTTTTATATTTTGTAGCTTTGGTAGTGGCATTAAAAGAATCAGGAAATAAAGTTTTAATAATGAACATTTTCTATAATTTATAGTGACATCTGTCTTCCAAAAAACCTATTTGCATATAAATATACACACAAATCTACATATGCACATATATAATGTAATATATGTAATACTTATTTTAATAACATAAAGGTGTAACATATAGTGTACATGTAATATATTACATGCATATGTTTTTAATATGCATGTTTTTATGAATATATTTATATATTCAAGCCAGTCTCTTCTTGATAGAAAATACTAATATTTTCAATCCAGAAAACCTAAATGAAGATACCATGGGTTTTTGACATCCTCATATTTTTGCATTGTTTTAGAGTTTAGGACAGTTATTTCCATTGCTTACAATCACAGTGTTTGATGTTTCAGGACTCTCTTCTAACACGTTTCAAACAACCCTTTCTACATTCTCACCATCTGGATCTCATCCCCATGCATGCAAGATATTCACCCACGTGGCCCTCCATCTGTACAAAATTGTTAAGGGATCCTAAGGATGATTTACTTAAAATTCCAAGCATTTCAATATACTGGCAAGAGGGACTAATTTAAAAGTAGAATTATATTTCTTCAGAAATGCCTTATACAAGTTAGCTGTCATTGTTAGTGGTTTTATTAGCTATTTTCAAGGATTTATATAACTACATTTTGACAAGTAATTTCTTAAAAGGGCCTCTAAAATGACTTCTGAATCAAAACAGTGTCCACTTGGGTGGGTGGCCAAGTGGGATTCTGTGAGTATGGATGGCACAAGTATTGGATTGAAACTCGCCCTGGCATGATCCTCCTGCAGAATTCAGCTCTTCATCTAGAATAGCCCTTCGTGAAAACAACTTCCCACCACCACCCTAAAGTTTCTTTGCACCAATCCATGGGAACTGAAACTGAACAAATGTGGATCCCTGCTGAGCACTTAGATAACATTTCAGGCAACAAAAACCAACTGAGGTAATTGAATGAAGTTAAAGGAGACACAGAGACAGATTATTGCAGTTGAGGGTTGGAGGTCATGTGCTAAACTTTAATCACAATTACACTTCAGATTTTTGATGACATGAAATTCGCTTCATATATATTTACTTTAAGTTTTGCTGTTAGACACTGTTGAAAATATATGGTCAAAACAATACAATTCTAGCTAACCTAATTTTCTTTTGACCAATGTACTGACATTGCTAAACCATTCATCTAGCAGCAGAAAGCTACTTCACAGTTACTAAGTGACTGAATTACTAAGTAATTCAGGTCTTCTATTCTTGTTTTCAAAGTGGCCTCCCTACACAGTGGTTCATGATAGTTCATAAGAGCAAACTTGGAACACTTGGTTATAACACAGATTCAGATATTAGCCAAGACGAAAAACAACAGAGGATTCTCTTTGATGATGAAACATGACTTCTCCCCAATATTCTAATGATTTAAAATCCTGATGTGATTCAAATGTCTTAGCAGCTATAAAATACGGTCACATATTGTTGGCTTTAAGTTCATGTTTATTTAGTTTAAATTAGGTTATAAGACTTGTTACATAGAGTGGTCCCTGCTTAGTTATTTTGATTATTTTGGTATTTGCCTACTCATCTCTAAATAGCATGTTTTTAACCATTTTTTTAAAAAAAATTTTCAGTTTTAGATTTTATCATCTTCCCGGTAGGGAAGAGTGGATTTTTCCTTTTCTTTTACATGTGCTCTGCCTTGTAGCTGTCCCCACGATACTATAATTCCCCTTTTCATCCTCCTATTTTCACCTCTCTGGCTGCCTTTCGTCCATCTATTGATCTCCTTCCCTTCCTCTCCTCATCTGTTTTGTTCTGTCTTTCTATTTTTGTGTGTATTTTGAGTAACATTTGTATTTTCTCAGTGATTACTGCTTATAGTATTCTAATTATGTAAACTCTATACAGAGCCAAGACATGTAATATTCTATGATCACATTTCTTTTCTTACATAACTTGTATCTCTGGAGTTAATAATTACCTTATTTGATTTATTGTTTTGCATTATATGTACTCACCACTAAATTAAACCCCTGTTTCTCCTGTCTGAACAATAAATTAGCACCTTTCTATAGAATGTGTGATTTCTCAGGCTTAGAACTTCCGGCAAAATACCTAGATAGTAGGAAAGTCTCATCTAAGATATTGTAACATTTCCTGACTAGTTTATTTTCTCTCTCTCCCACTAGGCTGTAAGCACTACAAGGGCAAGAACCACATCTTGGTTGTTTAGCTCTGTATACTTAACACCTGGTGTGGCCCCTGGCCCGGAGGACTCACTTGACAAATATTTACAGCATGGAATGCAATGGTTACTTAATACTGTAACTCCTTGATGCTAAATTATCTGAAAAGTTCTATTTCAGAGAAAAATCTTTCACATTTTATTTTCATAGCTAAAAAGCCATTAGGGTATCTTAATAATAAGACCGTCCTAAGAATAAATTTAAATTGCACCTTTTAAAAATGTTTCCAACCTTCAAAAGGGAATTGTGCACTCTTCAAAAATCTCGGTTTGTCTAGTTAGGAGACTTTGATAATATTGGTTTCAGGGCAAAGGATCTGACCAATATCTAGATGCCTCTGCTGCCCGAATTCCAAATAGTTAAAGATACATTTACTAGCTGGGTCACTGTGGACAAACTATTTATTCAGTTTGTGCCTTAGTTTACTCACATATAAAATGAGGATAAAAATGGAACTTAACCTTAAAAGATTGCTGCGAAGATTAAAAGAGTAAAAATGCTTAGAAATGTAGTTGGAAAAAAAAAAAAAAACACTGCCAGGTAACTACTTATCACAGAGATACACTGAGGTATGTGTCCTATTCTTGAAGCTTGGGGAACATTCATGTAATTTTAGTAAATAAACAAAATAAGAAATTAAATTACATCATGTGGGGAAAGCAATTCTATGCATCTTAGATGATGAAATGTAACCATACTCTTTAAGAAGAAAGTTTTCTACTGTTGCAGGTGTCCCAGAACTTTTTTTGCCTCCTGGGTATCCACTTTCTTTCCAACTTCTTTCTTCTTGGCAGAACCCAGTTTCATTCAGTTATCTGCTCTCCTTAAAACCATGTGCATCACGAGAAGGTGATCCTATCTCCAGCTCTCGGGAGTAGGCTCCAATTTGACAGAGCAAATCATGATAACCTCACTTCTTTTCTCTGGTTTAGCAATGGGCATGTGACCAAGTCTGGCCAATAGCACATGAAAGGGAGGTCTCCTAGGAGCCTTTAAGGAAGGTTTTGCACTCATAAGAAAGAGCCAGAAAAACAGATGTTTTTTCCTTGACAATGTTGTATCTGAATAGAATGCCTGGAACTACCAAGGCCATGAGAGGCCATGAGGACTGACACCACAGCCAGGTCTTGGGATGGCAGTGCCAAGGGATGGAAGGGACTTGGGTCCCTAACAGCCTGCCTACATGATGGAGAACACTTTGCTTAGGGCCTGCCCAACCTGCGGATTTCTTGTTATGTGAAGTAATACATTTATTTCTTAATGCACTTTGGGTCTGCTTTGGCTAAATATTTGTGCCCCTTCCCCAGTCAAATTCATATATGGAAATTCTAATGCCCAATGTGATAGTATTTGGAGATGGGACCTATGGGAGGTGATTAGGTCATGAGGAAGGAACCTTCATGAATGGGATTAGTGCTCTTCCAAAAGAAACTCTAGAGAGATTCCTTCGTCCCTCCCACATGTGAGGACACAGCAAGAAGTCATCAGTCTGCAACCCGGAAGAGGATTTTCACCAGAACCTGACCATGTTGGCACATTGATCTTGAACTTCCAGTCTCCAGGACTATGAGAAATAAATTTCTGTTGTTTATAAGCCACCCAGTCTGTGGTATTTTGTTATTACAGTCCTAATGGACTAAGACAGAGTCTGTGTTTTCTATTACATGCTGTTCCAAAGCATCCAAACTGATAAAATGTCCTTTTAAAATAGACATTAAGGAGTAAGTTATTATTTAGTTAAACATACACTGTTCTCCTTTAAGAAAACCATATCATGGAGAAAGAGTGATACAATAACATTTTTTTTCTTTTCTTCTATAAGGTGTCAAAATCCAAAGATTATTTTTTAATGTCATTCTTCAACCAATTATTTTCATTGCCAAGTCCTATACAATCTAAAAACATTCCTGTGGCACTTTTCCAAAGCCATGTTGTACAGCAAAAGTTTCCATTTAAAGTATAAGTTTCTTTTCAAATGGGACACACTAAATTTAAGGAAGAGTGGCTGTTTAAAGTGCAAGGCTACAAAAGTCTCAACACTATAATCAACCAAAATGAACCAAAAAATGCAAAAATAGTATTGCAAATGTTAGTACTTAAAAATAGGAAAAAGCCCAAGTTCATTTCACAAACTAAGAAATATTAGCCAGGAAAAATATAATTTAGGTCAGAATCAAAACACACCAGAATCAACACCCAGCTCCTGTTTTTGAAAAAGGAGAGTGGCAGGAAGTAAGTTAAGGTAATTCTGGAAAGTCTTCTGGCCTCCTCTGATTCAGATTTAGATTACCTCTAATGGAGAACAGATGTACCATTAGAATATAAGCTCCTTCAGGGCAGGGATTTCTGTCTGTGTTGTCAACCACCCTACCCTAAAATTTAAAATAATATTCAATGAATGCTCATTGAATTAATAAATACATGTTTTGTAATCTTGGTAGAATTGGGCCCCTGTGAAAGACTATGTTGCTTGAAAAAAAGAAAGATGAATGAGGATACTTTCTTGTGATATGCCTTCTCTGTGGTGTGAGGATACACTGTTTGGTGCTCTGGCAGCCATTTTGTGACCATAGAATGACAAGTGTCAGAAAAGAGGCCAATATACTGGGGATGGCAGAGTGAACAGATAAAAAAAAGGCTTTAATGATGGTATTGGACAGCTCTACCAAACCTGAGACCACTTCTCCTCCAACTGCCTTCTGTGAACTTAGCAACTATTTTATACCATTTAAGTCATAGTTGATCGGGTTTTCTGGAACCACATCATCCTGTACTGACAACTTGCACTTAGAATATGTTTCAGACAAGTGAGAAAGCATTCCATTATTGTATCTATCTCTCAGTCAAGGTAAGATATTTAGGAAAGATAAACATTCAACTGACCAGGCAAGAAAAAAAAAGCAAAAGCCTAAAATAAGCCTGTGCTGATGAATAACAGGGTCATAAGAAACAGGTCAGAGATGCACTCAACAGAACCTGGGGGCTAAATTTAGGAAGATTAAGGTGAAGGGGAAATAAAAAATGATTCTATTATTCCTTGTTTGTGGGACTAGGAGGAAAGGTGCCCTCTTAGCTATAATAAGATGAACATTAGGAAGAGAAGCAGAATTAGGGGAAATGATGATCAGGTTATCTATCCTAGAGTTGGTGCTCATGGAATGATATTAACAATATCAGTGAGAAGATATCTAGCAAGTCACTGGAAAATTTGGTCTGGTATTCAAAAACAAGATTGAGTGTCTCAGCTGTAAATACATGAATCAGACCCACCCAAAGATGGGAGTCTTTGTCAATTTCTGTGGTGTGAAGATTACCAAAATGGCCATTTTCAAGCTACCAGTGGTTTAACAACCAATTTGCAAAATTTCTGAAAATGCTGTAATTGGAAGTCAATAAAAGCTGGCTGTAAAACACGTCAGGAGTAGAACAATCACTATTGTTAGAATTGGAGGTACAGGGACGCCTGGGTGGCTCAGCGGTTTGGCGCCTGCCTTTGGACCAGGGCATGATCCTGGAGACCCAGGATCGAGTCCCACATCGGGCTCCCTACATGGAGCCTGCTTCTCTCTCTCTGCCTCTCTCTCTGTATCTCTCATGAATAAATACATAAAATTAAAAAAAAAAAAGAATTGGAGGTATATGTACAAATTCATTACACATATATATGTATGTGTATATTCTCTCTATATATCATGTATATTACAAATTTTATATACGTATGGATTCATAAAATATAAATATATGGATGTAATATAGACTATACAGGGCTAATATTTATAAGTATATATACACAATATAAAGTATATATAAATATACATAAATATAGCTGTAAATGCGTATGTATGAATATTCATACATTCAAGGCCAGTGTTTTCCACTGAGAGCCTGGGAACAACAATACCCCCAGAGAGTAAGTCTACTTAGTGCTTATTAATTGGAACCAGAAGTCCTTGGAGAAATGATTGATTCAGTGTTTGGGCAACAAAAGTACAAGATAAGCCTGACACATTTTTTTTGAGCTGTGAAATAATGCAATTTTCAAAAAATGAGATATGCATAAAATGATACCAAAGCCAACTCAAAGAGGCTCCAAATTGCCAATTTTGGGGATAATATCAGTATCCTCCCCCCCCCCAAAAAAAATTACAACATATTACAGTGACATATTGCAATCCACCAAACAAAAGAGGAAACCACGAGTTGATTCTGATATAAGTAAATAAGCAAATTAAAATGTTCATGAAGAATTAGATACTGTCATAGTCTCAATGAAACTCATCATAAAATACTTATTAATTGCAAAAAGGAAAAGGATAACTTTATAGTGAATAATCCTGAGGTCACCATACTGATAAAATGATCAAAATGAGTATTTTTAGTAATGAGATAAATTGAAACCATGACTCATTTGATAGGATACAATGAAAACTATATACCAGCACTTCTATATTTCTGCATGAGAGGAATTAACTCAAATATAATCATAAGGAAACATCAGATAAGTCCAGTTTACAAAAATAACTGGCCTAAAAGCTTTGAGCATCAAGGTAATACAAGTTGAAGAAACACTGTAGAATTCCTCCAGACCAAAGGCAACTGAAGAGACATAACAATTTAATACATTGTATGATCTAGTGTGGACTCTTTTGCCACAAAGGATATAATCGAACATTTGGTGAAAGTTGAATGGGGATCTAATCTAATGAGGATGAGATAGCAGTAACGCATTATTTTGAATTTCTTGATTTATTATGGTTGTACTATGGAACTAGAATGTTCTTGTTTGTAGGAAATACACACCAAAGTATTACAGGACGATGACGCATTTTGTTGGTAATTTTTTTAGTTCAGAAAAAAAGTTCTTTGTACTATACTTACAAGTGTTTTTTTATATACATTTGAAAATATACATTAGTATATTTTGCCTTTCTAGTTGTTACAACACAGCTGTAAGTTAACTACTTCAATGTACATAATATTTTAACTCAATGAAACAATTTTTTCTATATGATTTTAAACTTTCTCCTAGTTAATTCACATTCCTTGTTACATTTATTCTTATGCCAACCATCAAAAATGTCTTGGAAATTACCTCCCCTATTGCTTGGGTAGAGAAAATGAGGCAAAAATAGCTCAGTAATCATCATTCACTAATAGACAATTAACTGCTGAATATTTATGTAATGGAAGACATCACATAAAATGCCATCTCACATGCATCTTAGAGCTGTCAGCAACAAAGCTGGACCAGAATTTCAGGTCATCTGATATCCACACTGTGTTTTCTAATGACTTGTTATCCCAAGCAGGTTCCACATCAGCTGCCAACTTCATTCAGTTGATAGTGGCTCTTGGAGTGCTGTGTGGAGAAAAAAGAATCTACCTGCCTTCTCAGGGAAGAATGTCTTGCTTAATGATCCATATCTGCTTGAGGTTGGGTGGGGAGCAAAATGCGTACTGGTGGGATTTTGTTGTTGTTGTTTTTTTTATTCCCGACATTTTGACTCAAAATGTTGTCTTCCTAAAAATTAAATCTAATCTCAAAGCTAAGATGGAAGACAGATCACAGTCCTGGATTTTTATAAAATAAATTCCAAATAACATCCAAAGAAACCTTCGTTAAGAAGTAAGTAGGAAATGATAATTATGTTGTCTATTTATTACATGTCTATTGTGTGGCCATCACAGTAGTAGGTATCAAGTAGGAAAACTAATATATAGCCCTTGCCTTGGAGATCAAAATTTGGAAAGGGTAGAGTCCATACAGAAATATGGAAAGAGCACAAATTCTTCTGCCAAAGATAGATGGGTGCTTAAAACCTGTGTCTTAAATGTTAGGCGTTTGTCAGTTGGAGTAGAGAGCCTTACAAATGGAGGGAATAATATACTGAAGGTAGTCTTGATAAAGTGGCATATCAAGGGAATTTGGGTGTGGCAGACGCATTGGGAGTCTGTGTGTGCATGTGTGCATGTGTGTGTGTGTGGTGTGTCCATTCATGTGCACTGTGGCATGAGAGAAGAGAGGGGCAAAAGATAAAGCTGAAATAGTAGGTAGGGACCAGATCATGAAGGGATTTACTGCTTAGCTAGAAAATTATAATAATTATAATTTTATTCTGAAGACACTGGGAAGCCAGCAGGATGTTGTTAGGTGGTGGGGCAGGCCAATACCTCTGATACCATGCTGAAGAATGAATAGATAGAAGAAACTAGAGGAAAGTAGACCCATCCAAGGCATGATGAGATCAGAACTAAGATAGAGACTTTGAGGATGGGTGAAGGCCAAAATGGAAAGATGCTTCTTTGACAGAACATCAACGGATTTGTGAACTGACATGATGCAAAGATGAGAGGTGGGGAAGAGTAGAGTATAACCCAAAGATATTTTTTTTAATAATAAATTTATTTTTTATTGGTGTTCAATTTACCAACATACAGAATAACACCCAGTGCTCATCCCGTCAAGTGCCCCCCTCAGTGCCTGGCACCCATTCACCCCCACCCCCCTCCCCCCTCCCCTTCCACCACCCCTAGTTTGTTTCCCAGAGTTAGGAGTCTTTATGTTCTGTCTCTCTTTCTGATATTTCCCACACATTTCTTCTCCCTTCCCTTATATTCCCTTTCACTATTATTTATATTCCCCAAATGAATGAGAACATACAATGTTTGTCCTTCTCCAATTGACTTACTTCACTCAGCATAATGCCCTCCAGTTCCATCCAGGTCGAAGCAAATGGTGGGTATTTGTCGTTTCTAATGGCTGAGGAGTATTCCATTGTATACATAGACCACATCTTCTTTATCCATTCACCTTTTGATGGACACCGAGGCTCTTTCCACAGTTTGGCTATTGTGGACATTGCTGCTATAAACATCGGGGTGCAGGTGTCCCGGTGTTTCATTGCATCTAAATCTTTGGGGTAAATCCCCAACCGTGCAATTGCTGGGTCGTAGGGCAGGTCTATTTTTAACTCTTTGAGGAACCTCCACACAGTTTTCCAGAGTGGCTGCACCATTTCACATTCCCACCAACAGTGTAAGAGGGTTCCCTTTTCTCCGCATCAAGAAAAGACCCCGAATAGCCAGGGGAATTTTAAAAAAGAAAACCATATCTGGGGGCATCACAATGCCAGATTTCAGGTTGTACTACAAAGCTGTGGTCATCAAGACAGTGTGGTACTGGCACAAAAACAGACACATAGAACAATGGAACAGAATAGAAAACCCAGAAGTGGACTCTGAACTTTATGGTCAACTAATATTCGATAAAGGAGGAAAGACTATCCACTGGAAGAAAGACAGTCTCTTCAATAAATGGTGCTGGGAAAATAGGACATCCACATGCAGAAGAATGAAACTAGACCACTCTCTTTCACCATACACAAAGATAAACTCAAAATGGATGAAAGATCTAAATGTGAGACAAGATTCCATCAAAATCCTAGAGGAGAACACAGGCAACACCCTTTTTGAACTCAGCCACAGTAACTTCTTGCAAGATACATCCACGAAGGCAAAAGAAACAAAAGCAAAAATGAACTATTGGGACTTCATCAAGATAAGAAGCTTTTGCACAGCAAAGGATACAGTCAACAAAACTAAAAGACAACCTACAGAATGGGAGAAGATATTTGCAAATGACGTATCAGATAAAGGGCTAGTTTCCAAGATCTATAAAGAACTTATTAAACTCAATACCAAAGAAACAAACAATCCAATCATGAAATGGGCAAAAGACATGAAGAGAAATCTCACAGAGGAAGACATAGACATGGCCAACATGCACATGAAAAAATGCTCTGCATCACTTGCCATCAGGGAAATACAAATCAAAACCACAATGAGATACCACCTCACACCAGTGAGGATGGGGAAAATTAACAAGGCAGGAAACCCAAAGATATTAAAGTCCTTTAAAACCGATCACAATAGGAGAAGAAATTCCAGAATGGACAACAAAGCAAAACTTCTCAATTGCTGTGCTGGGTTCTTGGCATTTAAATTTCATTTTAACCCACTTTATAGGTGAGAGAATAGAAACTTCGAGAGAATAGGTTTCTTTTTTAACCCAAATCACACATTTGATAAATGTGAACATTTTGCATTGTTTTTGAAGATATTAAACGGTAGAGTGGCTGCCTGACAACAAAGGGGGAGCTGGAGAGCTCCAGGAGGATGTTCAAAACATCGGTGTGGAGGACGTAAAGGTATACAGGTGTAGTTATGGAGCTAGCAGCCTGAAGCTGTAGAGGAGGAAGATCATCCGGGGAGAGAATAAAAGGAAGAACAGAACCAAAATTAGCCTCCATGTTAAGGGACTAATAGTAAAGGAGCCACTGAAGGGGAAGCAGAAATAATCCTCAGACACCTGAAAAACCAGACTGGAAGGTTTGAGTTTCCAGAATCAGGGTTAATTAGAGTGTCAAATCCTATGAAAATATCCAATAAGATAAGGACTGAATCAGGCTACAGGATTCAGAAATTAGAACTCTGAAAAAAAAAAAAAAAGATTGATAATCTTAACCCTTAAGTCTATACCATGACTTAAAGATTAGGTTGGGCTAGCTATTACATGGAGGCAGAGGGAGAGACCACTACATTCTTTAGCAAAACAGGGAAAAATGGAACCAAAAGCAGCATGCATATAAAATAGCTGCAAAGGAAAGGAAATGGCTCTGAATCTAAAACATTTGAAATGTATGTGAATTTGTAGCTATACCTTCAGAACACCACCACTATTGCATTGCAGCAGAGTGGAAAGACCATCAGAAAGAGGAATCACTTTTTAGCCTTGCTTATTCAGGACTATAAGTCCGTCTCTTCACTTCTCTGGATCTCAGTTTCCATATGTGTAAAATGATAATCTCTGCATTCCCTCCAGCAATAAAAACCCTTTGATTCTATGGCAGAACTAAGACAATGTTAACCAGCTGCCCTGAAGCACACTTGACATTTCACAGGATAATTAAGAAACCTAAAAAAGAAATGCATTTCAGCTACTACTTGAAATCGATATATTTTTCATTTGCCATTTAAAAATCCTGTTTTTAGACTTAACTAGAGATTTATTGCCGTTGAAGTGAAATTTTTAAAGGGAACCATTTATTTGCTTCTGCCAGTTGCATGCCGTGAACTTTGGTTTTAACACTTCTCTCTTGTTACGTGATAGAGAAACTGGCTTAATACTTAATGCCCAGGGGAAAGACTTCCGTCTCTCATAGACACCCCCACCCAATTTTTCAATTTCAATAATTTCATTGGCAAAAGAAAGCATACCAGAAGTGGCCAAAATTAATATGTCAAGTAACTAATATGTCAAGTGTATCTCTGGTTACAATTGGATAAGCCAACTGACTAGAAAAAATTGGGGTGGGAAGAAAGAGGGAAATAGAAAATGAAAACAGAGTGATTTTTAACTAATATGCCTGTAACAGTAGGTAGTGAAAAACCAAATCAAACCAAACCAAAACCCCAATTATTAATTAGTTACAATAACAAACACTGAAGTAGCAAGCTACCTTAAAATCACCCCTAAAATGGATTTAAAATAAAATGCAAAGGTATCAAATTTGCTCATCACTTTTTAAGAAAGAAAGAGAAGGAAAGGAGGGAAGGAAAGAAGGAA
This sequence comes from Canis aureus, assembly GCF_053574225.1. Classification (NCBI taxonomy): domain Eukaryota; kingdom Metazoa; phylum Chordata; class Mammalia; order Carnivora; family Canidae; genus Canis; species Canis aureus. The sequence continues at coordinate 9,837,865 of NC_135648.1, forward strand.
GGAATTAAATTATCGGCAAATACATAAGTCTCTATGGACAGTCTGCCCAAAATATGATTTCTTTAAGATGTGCACTATCTGTCATAGAACCATTATTTCTATTCTCAAGATAAAAATCTTATGTGGCTTTCACAACCAATCCAAAAGAAAGTCTGACATAAAGTCACAAAAGTCATGCACATAATAACATGAGGACAGCACAAAGAAAATATACTTTAAAATAATACTTAACATTTTTGTTAAAGTCCCCTCTATTTCAAGTGAAACTTCACTCATTCTCTGAAATACTGGCGTACTAGAAAGGCATGAAAGCTCTGCAGGATGGTTAAACAGAACTTGAAGGAAGTCCATGGGAAACAGTTGCAAACATGTTGACCAAATTGTATGGTCAGTCGAGCAATCATTGTTCTTCCATCTTACTTCCTCTTAATGAGGAAAATTGAGGGAAGTGATTATAGACTGAGGAGAGGGGCCAGAACAACTACCCAAATGGTGCCGCCTTTGTTGCTAATTCCCCTCCAAGTGGGAGGGCAGCCTTGGTCTACTCCCTCGGAATAACTAGTGCTAACATTTGTTCTGAATGGGCAGAAGGTTCTGTCCTCTTTCAGAAACAGTTACAGAGACACATACCTACATTGAGTGTGAAAGCAGGGAAATTCCCAATCCCTACAAGCAGAGACAGAGACCAGGCAAATTATTAGATCTAACTGGTTCACCTGGAAGATGCAGGGCATCCTGCAGGTTGGTTGTTAAGGAGAAATGGAACAACTGGGCCACCTATGGCTCAGCCTCTCCTGCAGTCTATCATGCCATCCTAGATTTATTTGAAGATGGTGATAAAAGGCCTCGGAACTTTGTTTTGTTTTTCTGAAGTGGGCCCTACCTGTTTTAAGGAAGCTTTGGGCCTCCCAGAAAATTTCCCTGAAATAATTTCCCATGGGAACCCACAGAGAGGGCATTGACTGGTATTAAAGCTCTTATTGTCCTGGATTTGGCTTACAATGCTGATGAGGTTGATTCCACAGAGTGAGACGCTAAAATTGAAATAAATTTTTGCAACCAACTGCCATGCCTCTCAAAACTGAGACGTGATTCATTTACTGTGTGGAGTCCTCTCCCTCTCTGAACCCCTGTGACCCATCCCTCCTCCTTTGACTGACCTCAGCTGGTTTAAGGAGAAAAGAAGTTAGGGCTAGGGTGATATCTCCCTATTTCCAAAAGGCCACTATCTATCTAGTATGTTGAGGAATATTGGGAAGGACAGGGGTTCAAACTGTGGACTGAATTGCCATTTTACTGGGTCCCCTGTGGTGACTATACCCCAATTCAACCGATAGGGTTGGGGCAGAGTTCACAGTGGGGAAGGAAATTAACATGAACGTGGGGGTGGAGTCCTCCATGTGAATATGTTGCTGTTTTGGGTCCCAGTGCTGAATGTAGAATTGGTATTGGTGTTGTACATGCTTAGACACAAATATGCGTAAGTACCAAGAGGGCTTCTCCTGACTCGGAAGGGCCAGATATAGAGAGTACTCGTATTCTTGGGGCCTTCCATCTTCAACGATCCCTTTGAGCTACAAGTCTCGGTGACTATGTTGCCAATTGGAGCTTCTGGCAAAAGGAGATGCCCCTTGGGGTTTTGGACTCCTTACCTCCTCAGCATAGCTATTGGTTTTACCTCTTTTGAGAAGCAGCTATTAGTTTACTAGGGATCCTGTTGAAGCTGAGTGCCTGACCCCTGGGGGAACTGTGACTATAACCTGATGTTTCTATTTTGGGGTGGGTGGACTCAGACTCAATGATTAACAAAGTGAAAAGGCTCCAGTAATGGAAACGGTACATTCAAGAATGCAGCTGGCCTGGCCTCAGAGGCATCCTGGCTCTACATGAAAAAAATGGCAGCTCTTCCACTCTACCACCTGCAGGTTAAGTTGCTGGCTCAGTGGGGCCCTGGGTTCACAGAGTTTCCCCACAATGCTGGGGCTCGCTTCACTGATGGTTTGGCTAAACTGAAATCTGATGGTGTCCACTGGGCAGCTGCAACTTGGCCTCAAAGCCAACCATTCAGAAGTGAAGATGGACATGGTCAGTTTGGTGGGCAGAACGCAAGCCTGCTCTTATAGCTCTGACAAATACTATCCTTGGTAAACCTCATTATATTTTTACTGACTCCGGATTTGTTGCCATGGTCTATTTGGACCGTCACTTGGAAAACTACAGACTGGAAGACTAAAGACACCCCCCTTTGGCACTGCTAACTAAGGAAACAAGTAGTGACTGCTGATTGAACCTTCTGGGTCACTCATGTAGATGGAGCTATTTTCAGTTGAAACGGACTGGACTCAAGCTGCTGGTTGAGTCTGCACTACCCAGATGCCACTGTTGCTTATTTGAACCATCATCCTACCAGACATGGTAACACACCAACCATCACACTGGGTACAGAGTAAAAGATCCTGTTTGAGAAGCATAGGCTACCATCCCATGCTAAACTTTGAGTCCTAACAAAACTTGACCCAATTGGCTCGCAGTGCAGGGAACCACACAGCATGCTCCTAACACATTAATTACATCTGATCTTGGACCTCTTCTTGGGGTTGTAAGTGGTGCCTCATTGCTATTAACACTTTTTCAGGTTGCGTTGCTGTTCCAGCCTGATAAGCTTATACTGGCCACACTATTGTGGCTTGTGAAAGTAATCTGTGTAATATTTTTGGTTTATATTTCTGGATCACTTCCAGCCTGACAATGGTTTGCCTTTTATCACAAAACAATTCAACAATGGGCTGATAGGTATTTAATGGGCTTTACATGCTCCCCGCAATTCACTGGAATCTAGTAATACTGAGCATTGGGCCATTCTCCTCAAGAACTGACTCAAAAATGTCTGGCTCTACTTCTCTCACTTTCCTCTGCTTCCATACATCTTAGTAAGGCAGTTTGTTCAATGAATGCAAATGTCTTCAGAAAGGGATCATCTCTTCTCGGCTGTTTTCTGAATTAGAGTCAGAATGAAAGTGTTGGGAGATTGTGGCTCAGTGGTTTAGTGCTGCCTTTGGTACAGGGCATGATCCTGGAGACCCAAGATCAAGTTCCATGTCAGGCTCCCTGCATGGAGCCTGCTTCTCCCTCTGCCTACGTCTCTGCCTCTCTTCCTCTCTCTGTGTGTCTCTCATGAATAAATAAATAAAATCTTAATCAAAAAAAAAAAAAAAGAAAGAAATTCAGGATTCCTCCTGTTTATTCTTGAGTATGAGTCTTCTTTCTCCTAATGACCATCCCAGGCTGCCTTGGTTGGTACACCTTCTGGGAGGCTGCTTAGCCAAAACGAGGCAGGGGATTCAAACTTATTCTGGTTCACAGATACAGATTTATCTGTTGCACTAATATGGCCTTAGATCAAAAAGATAATCAGTAACACTTTGAGTATAAGTACTTGCCAAGCCTCCCTACCATGACCCATGTGGGCCAAAGTTGGGGGGTGCATAATGGGTCTCTGTAAGTTTTATAAAAATGCCCTTGTCCCTCTTGTATGCAACTCTTCCAGATGAAAGGTCTGGGTATGAGGAGGGAATAACTGGCAAGTGGTGGCCATACAGCTACTAGATAGGACACAGTTACATTTAAGTGGAGGGAAAACAGTAATTCTGGAAACTGAGAATATCTTAGACCCCAGAAGCTTCACTGTGTTTCAGAACCACCCCTGGAGTTTTCCTCAGGATGGAGAATACCCTGGTATGGTTTTCCCAAACTGTTACAAACATCTTAAATGTAAATGACTGCTGGGCCTCCCATCCCACAACAGAGGACTCAAAATGTGATTGCCATTTTTTCTAATGTTACAGTAAGTCTATGGGCCCATAGAAGGTTGGCCCCGGTTCCAAACCCTTCCCTTACAAAAACAAAACACACCTATCCATACATCTTTCAGATCCATCCCCATAGCTGTCACTTACTCATTCTGTGGCATGGACAAATGCTACCAAGCTGATGATGTGCATAAACAGCACATGGTGACTGCCCCTGGGCATTCTCTGCAAAAACAAGGACTAGACTCAATTATTCAACAGAACTTAGAACTATCCGGCTTACCAGCTAGACAGGAGTTCACTTTGGATACACTGTCACCTGTGCCCTTGACTGATGTAGATTCCATTTTAAAGGGGCCTAACAATTGTAAAGTAGGTGTTAACTTATCTCTGGAAATAACACGACTATCTCAAATAGATCTCACATGACTATAGAGATCACTCCAAAGTGAAGTTACCTTTGGGATTTGTGAAAGTTTTCTAGAGAGGATAACCAATTTGTTATTTATGTATGGCCTAAGGGCTCTGATTGCTACAATGGGAATCATCCAGTTTAAAAAGTTGGTTTGGTAAGAAATTTGTGCTGGTATTTAAAATGATAAATGATTACTCCTCTTGTTTCTGGAAACATTCAGCGGCAGTTCAAATCACGGCTATGGTGTTGTGGAGGACACACTGTCCTAGGTGACAGCCTTGTAGGCCAAGACAGAGTCCATGTAATTGCTCACAGATCCTATGATGCCTCGATTAATGCTAATGACCAAGTGGGGGGGTCAATATAGAAATTTATGGAGAAGGACAGCTGGCCTCCAAAGTAAACCCATAATGGTCCATGGGATCTGTTCAGCTGGATGGGACCAGAACCTTGTGGGTACAGCTGAGATCAGTGCTACAAGGTGACTTAATTCTGGTTTGTAAAGTCCTGTTCATGGTAGTCTTAATTCAATGCTGTATGGAACAAATTAAGCTTGATGTGGTTACAGCTAAATGGCAGAATTTAACAAATATGACAGAGCTATCACACGCATCTTACCCTCAGTATAGGGATATGCTAAGGCTTCTTCAGAGGAGTTTACATGTGTATGCCCACAGAAACATATTTTTATTTTTTAAAAAATTTTTATTTATTTATGATAGTCGCACACAGAGAGAGAGAGAGGCAGATACACAGGCAGAGGGAGAAGCAGGCTCCATGCACTGGGAGCCCAATGTGGGATTCGATCCCGGGTCTCCAGGATCGCACCCTGGGCCAAAGACAGGCGCCAAACCGCTGCGCCACCCAGAGATCCCAGAAACATATTTTTAAAGGGCAAACTGGGAAGTAAAATTAAAATTTATATAACAGCACATTTCTTCTTTGGAAATACAATTCTAATTCTTCACATGTTAAAATTACTCTGAGCCAAAGTCTTATGAACCAACTGACTTTATGAATTTTCTTGAAATAGCTGCTTGCTTTTGGTATTGATATGTTTGTCTGGCTTTGGTAATTCTGTCCTCTTATATCAAGAAATCCCCTTTATATGATAAAGACTTTTTGCTTAAATGTATTCTGGCTAAATGATATCAGGGCATTTTCTTTTACATGAAAGTGCCACAAATTATCAATAGCCAAACCGTCAGTCTGCTTTAGATTTTGTTCTCAGTTCACTTTGTTATGCTTCGGTTGAAATATTCAACTTCCTATACAGAATATATTTAAGCTCCTTACCACTGACAATGCTCTTTCTTATTCAGATTTCAGTTGAGACAAAATACTATCAATAAACATTTTGCTTCACTTACGGATCATAAATGTACTAAAGTGCACTCTAAAAATTCAAACAGAAGAAATAGAGTAAAAAGTCCAAGTCTCTCTTCACTTATATCCTAGCTTTCTTTCTCTTCCTTTGCAAAATTCCAGTCTTCCCAACATAAACATATGTAATTTACTGTGATACTTATTTACATTTTCTTCTTGCCATTTTTCTTCTTCTACATAAGAAAGTTTCACAGCTATTTCAATTTCCTTGCCTTCAGAAATGTTTCTGTTGGTAAAGCAACAGAAAGGTTTGGGATGGGACAAAAAAGGAATGACTGAGTGGTTTCTTTAGGAGGATCCCTTAAACCCTGATGTTCCCAGCCTTAGCATATTTTTTCAGGCTCAAAACTTCGGCTTTAAGAGACCACATACATGTGGACAATAGGCATCTCAAGATTAGAGAGGAGAACTGGAAGCTGGAGACTCTCCTCAGAACATACTGCTCGTCATAACACAATGAGTAGCCTACTAGCCCACAGAAGAGGGGACCAGAATTGGATTGAAGGTTATCCACATGGAATTTTAGATATATCCTCCATGCATGGATCTACTTGAGATGGATTTATAACCATACTAACCAATACTAGAAGTAGCTTAAATTTGTTTGACTTACATTTTTATTAAAGACTTTTACATATGCTATATAGTTTGATCTTTACACAACAATTTCACAGAAAAGTATACTATGGCAGAGGCTGAGATTTATGCTAGAATATGTGATTATTAAGTTGAGAGGACAAGCATTCTAAAAAAAAATCTGGATTCCTTTCCTTGCACTATATTTGGGTTGTACACCCTTCTTTATGCCATGTATAGGTGGTACTCTTAGGGCAAATTGCAGCCAGAAGGGTTTTATATACGAGTAATACCAAGTATATTCAAGCCAAGGTATTTAAAAGTTCAAGGAGTTGAAGGTCATTAAAGGCTTGGGATAATTAAAACCCTGCATAGTCTTCTGTAAAAGGATTTTGGATTTTATTAAATTTTATCAGTCTCTTTCTCTCTCCCACTGAGAGAAGCACTTCATGCAGAGCTTGGAGGCTTCCTGTGTTGAGAAACAGCACTAAGAATCTGAGTAGATTGGGGTGGCTAGACTTTGTAGGATGGCATAGCAGGGAAGAGCAAGCTGCACAGAAAGAGAACTCCAGGAGTACCTGGGTGCTCAGTCAGTTAAGCATCTGTCTCTGGCTCAGATTATGATCTCAGGGTCCTAGGATCGAGCCCCACAGTGGGCTTCCTGCTCAGTGAGGAGTCTGCTTCTCCCTCTCCCTCTGCCCCTGCTCTCTCTCTTGCACATGCTCTCTTAAAAAAAAAAAGAAAGAAAGAAAGAAAGAGAACTCCAGAAACCTAGACACAGTCTACCTGGATTATTCAGCAGAGTACTGGAGTACTGATGCAACACTTGTGTGGGTAGACTATCTGAAACCAGAGAAAAGAATCACCCAAAAAGATTAGAGGGAACCACAGGATAAGAACCATGAAACCCCAGACCAATATGTATTGCAATCAAAATGCTCAAAATCAGTGATAAACTCTTAAAAACATCAAGAGTAAAAACGACATCAGACACAGAAGCACAAACATAATAATAATAACAGATTTACTCTGTGAAATAAAGTCAACAAGAAGAGAGTGGAATGCCATGTTTAAAATACTGAATAAAAAAAATGTTAATCTAGAATATCATACCCAGTGAAAGTATCTTTTCAAAACAAATGTAAAAAACAGACTTCCTCAGACATATAAGCTGAAAGAATTCACTAACAGCAGATTTACAGTGGAATTATTTAAAGGACATCCCCTCAGGCAGAATGAAAAGGATACCACAAACACATAGCAGCACAAAAATAACTGAAGAGCACCGAGGTAGTAACTACACAGGTAGATAGATATATGTTTTCCTCATTATTTAAGGAAATAATTTAAAGGAAAACTGACTTAAAATAAGATAGTGGTAATAGGTTGTGAGATGTATGGTACATGCTCTTTATAGAATATATATAAGTAGCAAAAATAGTATGAAGACCAAGAATGAAAAAAGAGAAGGTCCTTACACCAAGTGTGAGGTAGTATAATGAACTTGAAGGTAGAACATGACGAGTTAAAAGCGTATAATATATGGAAGTCTTCAGGCCCACATGGTTTCACTAGAGAATTCCTACAAATATTAAAGAAAAATTAATACCAACTTTACACAATTTCTTCCAGGAAATAGAAGAAGACAAAACATCTCCCAATATATTTTATGAGGTCAGTCTTCCCCTGATATCAAAACCAGAACAAAAATAGTACAAAACAAATTAACCAAAAAAACAAACAAACAAACAAAAAAACCCAAAAAACAAAAAACAAACAAAAAACCCCCAAAACCTACAGACCAATATCCTTCATGAATATAGACAAAATAGTAACACAGAGTATGCTCTCTGACCACAATGGATTTAAATTAGAAATCATTAAACAAACATATCAAATATTCCCAAATATTTGGAAACAAAATAGGGCACTTTGAAATAAAATGCCATGTTAAGCCTTTTCATGTTTTCCCATTGCCCATACTTAAACTAACTTTACATTATTTTTAAAACTTAAATATTTATTCAAAATGTCTCCAAATATTTACAAATGTATCTGAAAAATAATATACAAATGTTTGTCTAAATAAGATGATGCTACTCTCTGTGGTGCTAAGCATTTCAATAACTAGTAGAAAAATCAGTAAACTTGATATTTATTAATATTTAATTATCATTTATCAATTGTAATTTGGCAGTAAAAAACACTTTTCACAAAGACATTACATGTAGATTACCAAATCAATCTTGATTCATTCAACTTTAACTGTCCATTTCTCCTGGAAGTTTTGCAAGAAACCATGACTTCAGTTTTTCTAGCTCAGCTTTGCTTAGCTCATGGTAAACACCTGGGAAACTATGAAACTTCGTGCTCACTCCCAGAGATTTTAACATCGAGTTTGTCTCTTCACCCCAAGAATGAAGAACTAACTCATCTGCAGTACCATGGCACTGAAATAATTCAGGGAGTACACCATCACTTTCCTGAAGAGCCTAGAGAACAGGATATAAAAATGGAAATGCTTAAGAAATTCGTTTAAGAACATCACTTGAAAATCAGACAGGGCAGAAAAACTGCAATGTTACCAAAGCTTCAATATTCCAAGGGAAAAAAGAGTGGTACAGTGGCGGTACAGTCTAAGGCATACACTGTTTTATTGGCGGGGGGGCTCAGCCTGTTGCTGGCATCACATGAGCTACAGTTAGTTGTATGTGACCAGCACTGACTCCATAGAGGACTGCCTTGAACATGGTCAAAGTATTTCCTGGAGAAAACGTGACTCCATCAGACAAACCTCTTCATGTAGAGTGGAAGAATGGAGAAAGGCACTATCAACGGGAAAACTACATTCTAGCTTTCATTTCTGTATCTGCTGTTTCCATTTTTGGTATGAAGTTACAACGCTATAACGTTCTATATTCATATTTTTAGCATGCTGCTATGAAACAGGTATCAGGAATGTAAGGGATTCTTTGTTTTGATGATATTCATGACATAATAAACAACCTTGCTATAATCATTCATATTTTTAATATGTATAAGGGATACATATGTATCATACATAGGTTATTTTTATCCTTTCCCCTTTGACACTGTGCTTAACAATATTCTTTCTATGGGATTTCCTGGACATTAATATCAGCTGGAATTAATATTTAATATAACTAATTGGGGATGGATTCCCAGCAGCGCTGTATGCATTGACTGTTCCTGCTTGATTTTGTTTGTTCCAATGTGTGAAATTTCATGCTTGTTTCTTTTGTTTTGTTTTTAAAATCTGGAACTTACCTGGTAAACAGCAGATGTTTTGTTCAGAAAACTTGAAAGAGCAAATACTCCTGCCACATCTTGATGATTTCTATATGCTAAATGCATTGCCATGCACCCTCCCATAGAAAATCCTCCTAGAAGAAGCAAAAATTCACTTATCAAAAAGAAAAAAAAAAAGGCAGAATATTTGTGACAATAATTTAGAACAAGATACATCTGTGTCAGGCCTCCACGCATGTTTTAAAATATTTGGAGACCTTTTGAGAGAGATAGTGCTAAAAATAAATTTAGTCTACTTTCAATCTCATTAAAAAAATACTTGCAATTGAGTAAATAACACTGGTTTATCCATGTCATCACTGGTAAAGAGATTTGTTATAAAAAGAGCTGGAATTAAAGAAATTATTCTGAGTAAAAATATACTATCATGTTATCATAATTCAAAATGAGTCATAGTAAAAGTGCTAATTAAACTTTTGCTTATACTTGTAGCATAGGAGTCCTCACACTGCCACCAGAATTAGTAACACACATCATTTTGTCGTCTTTGCCAAGCTCCAAGCTCCACGAGGAGTTAAATTTCTAGGGCCTGCCATATAATGGATGTTCAGTAATCTTCTAGGGAGGATGATCAAAACTTTGGTGAGCTAGTTAAAACATCCTGAATTATAATATTGTTTTGGAAACTGACTTATAATGGTATAATTAAAATGTATGTACCTATATGAACTTTTTCAAGAGAGTTAAAAAATAATTTACTCATTTAGCAAATTTTTATTGTCTTGTATGTGCCAAACACTGTGCTAGCCACCGGAGATATGCAGACTAAAATACATGGTCCCCATGCTCCCTTCAGCAGCACGTATCCTATACATGGGCCCTACATGAGACATCACAGAATACAAGATGGGTATGTGATGCAGTAGCCCAACTGCAGGCTAGAGACCTGAAATGCTGTTCTTGAGCTTGAGTGAGAGTTAAAAGGTATCTTATTTACATTTTGTGAGAAATAAATATAGAAAGTAAATCACACAGCCACACATTTGTGGAAATATAAAAATATACATTGGTATAGAGTCCAGATCTCATTTCTAGTCTCCTGCTTTATTTCACTTAACAAAGTGCAAAGTTGAGTCCTTGTAGAATATAAATTTGAATTTACTATAATCTCCTTTTACAGATGAAGTGAACCAAGGCACTAGATTAGGTGATCTGCTTAAGGATGCACCCTTAATTTTAGCTATAAAGCTAGGACTTTCAGAGTCCAGATTGCTTGCCACGGACTTTAATATACTCTACTACCCTCTGGCATTTATTAAAATAGAACTTTTAATTTCTTTATTTTTATATTTTACTTATTTATTTAATAATGCTTAATAATATTATTGGCCTGCCAATATTTGGCAGGATACAAATGTATGAGTGAAGATTACTAGGCTTGTGAAGTTTAGCTTTTCAAGAAGTACATAATATGTAAATAATTACAGTGTATGATAAATATTACATCTGTGGTTTTCAACATACCAGAAAGAAATAATAGGGTCTCATCAGTAGCAGAAGTTCACTGTAGATGAGAACTACTTGAAAGGCTCTTTCAAAATAACCCCCACTCCAGTCACAGAAGCAGAAACGTCTGAAGAGAGATCATGAATGGATTGGCAGCGGAGGAGGCATCATACACATCTTAAAATTGAATATGAGTTGCGTATGTGCATCGGATTCTCAAAAAGGTTAAAAACTACTGGACTACATTACCTATGAATGTGTACACTGATAAGCATGACATGCCCCATTTGGATATGCAGAGTTTACCGCAGACAAGATAGTGTTTTTGGTAAACATTCATTGTAAGTAAGCGCAGAAAATTTGAAACTTACTGGGTTTTGCTGCAGTTCTAGTTACAGGCTTCTCTTTTTTCCTCAAGTTTTCTATGTAATATAGTGTGTGGGTTATAAAGCAAACATCTTGAAGTATAATTCTTGTCAAGCTTTAATTCAGTAACTAAGTTCTCTAGATTTTGAAATCCTTGAGGGTAAGAAACAGTTCTTTCTTCCACCATCAGACTGGTTGCAGGCTTAGGAGGAGCTCAGCAAAGTGTCCTCACTCTCTGGTGCCCATGTGAAGAAGAACTGGCTTCCTTATTGTCCATGCCCAGTGGGGAGTATGCTTGCTGGTACACAGCGACAATGCAATATAAGTCTGTTTAGTCTTAGAAACCATATATTATAGGATGAAAGTAGTAAAACATCTCTTAAATTTATCATACTTAAGGCACATGAAACATTTTCTAATTTAAAGTCTGGTGGAAAGAGGACATACTGAAATAAAGAGAAACTGAATTCTAATCCTGCTAGTGACACTCTAACTGCGTGTCTTGGAGTAAATTATCTAAAACCTAAGATCTCAGTCCCAGTTAAGATTAGATAGCTGGAAAAAAAAAATATTAGATAGTTGGACTAGATGATCTTAAGGGTTTCCACCAAGTTCTTTTTTTTTTTTTTTTAAGATTTTATTTATTTATTTGACAGAGAGAGAGAGAGAGAGAGAGAGCAAGCACAGAAGCAGGGGGTGAGGGAGAGGCAGAGGGAGAAGCAGACTTCCTACTGAGCAAGAAGCTCGATGTGGGGCTCCATCCCGGGATCCTGGGATCATGACCTGACCCAAAGGCAGATTTTTAACTAAGCCACCCAGGCACTCCAGGATTTCTACCAAGTATATATACAAATGCTTAATAATCATTTGTAAAAGTCAAAACAGCAAGGACTTTCAAAGTTTACAGTTACTGTAAATACAGAAACCTTTCAGTTTAAGAATAAGAATCTGTATCTCCCAGAATACAATTTCAGCCCTCCTTAAAGTTCACAAAACCAATCCTAGCAAATGCTTATTACTTCCTTCATCGCTTTAGATTTCCCCTTTTTCAAATTTACTTACAAAATCAATTCTACATTGCTTATAACCAAACACTGTTAACAACAAAACTACATCTCTAAGATGAGGGGAAAATGTGAGGGAGGGAGAGATGGGGTTGCTGGAAGAACGAGAGATCAAGAACGAAGGAGAGAGACACAAGACCACAATACGGGGAGGCAGCAGCAATCAGGAGTTCAACTGGACTTCCAATTGCTTCCCTGTAGCAAGACAACATTCTCCAACAGAAGGAATCATGTGCCGAATCATACCAGAAACTTCTCCTAACATTGAATTCCTGGGTGGAATTCATCAAGTAGTTCTTTATTAAACATAAAACTCAAAACAAGACATTTTACATACAGCCTCTTCTGCTCGACTCTTTTATATAAGTCGAGGACATAAAGACCGAACATTCAATAGTCTGTAAGGTTTACGTGAACAGGGATTTTTGTCTGTTTTATTTGATGTTCCCTCCCTATGCTTAGAACAGCGCCTGGCACATAGTAGGCATTTAATAAGTATCTTATCGAATAAATATCAGTTGTGATTCTATAAGAGTATTTCTATAAGGGGACAAATTGATATCTTCAGGAAATGTGGCTCTTTGGTGATCTGACTGGATGTAAAAGTGAAGCTTAGAAAAAGCAGGAGGGAATGGTTAGTGTGCCCCAGGCTAACAATTTCTAAATCTGGCTCAATAATAAAGATTCTTAGACTCAGCCCCAGGCCCTCTAACACAATCTCAAAGTATATGTCTAATTTTTAAAAGCTCTTCTACCTATAAATCAAATGTATGAGAATCATAGTCTTAGAAAAATATCAATGGCTGCAAGGCAGACAATTCAGGATTAGGTATAATGGGTAAGAACAGAAAGTGAAAATATGGTCATGATTTAAAAGAAATCCATATGTTATAGATACCAAGCCTGTAGCAACAAAGTTTTTATTTTTTGGAGAAATTCAAGAGCTTGAATTATATTTTTGCCAAACGTACCTACGGAATGTATCAAATGTGACCAGTGTGACTAAGGAACTAAATGTTTAATTTTATTTAATTTTAGCTAGTTTAAATTTAAGTTTAAATAGTCACATGTGGCTAAGGACTATCATATTGGACAATAAAGTTCTAGGTAATCTAAGCTGCACCAATAATTGAAAAAAGCTTCAAAATTCATAAAATGGAGCAAAAAGAAAACATTTAATAAAAAGATGTTGAGGCTAGGATCATTAAATGTGATCTTTTAATATGATTGAGATTTAAGAATCACAGGATTTAAAATATGAACAAAACAGATAAGTAAGCAAAAACAACTTAAAAAATTACTTTAATACCATACATATTGAGAAAATTTTACAGATCAAATTTCCCCCTCCAACATTTCCTTTTATTGACTAGGGTAACCTAATCACTTTCTGTGGTTTCAGAGCCCCCTGGCCGAAACCAGCCTATGAAGAACAAAACCAAAAGTAAGAAAGAAAACATTTTCCACATCTGAGATGTCATTATGAACAAACATAAATGCATCCTACAGACTTTTAACCTCATGTTCAGTACTCATAATTTACAGTGAAAATAAATGTACTCATTGAAATCTTATTAGAGATTTAATCTAAGTCCCTTACCTAATTATAATCTTGTGAGGTAATCTGCAATTTTTGACCAGTCATCTTTGATAATATAATTACCTTTAGCATCACAACTTACTATGAAAAGGGACTTTGTGTATTTTTTTCTAATAGAAGGAAATTTAACACAAAAGACTGGTTATCTGAATCCAATTTCCATCTAAATATCTAAAATGCAATATAAAATATACTGTTCAATAAGTAAATACCAAATAGTAAACTCATTGTAGGTAATGGTTATAACATATATTTATAGTTGCTGGCAAAGTATTAAAACGTCAAGAGTTAACATTTCAACATACATTTAAGATTAACAAGCTGAATAAAACATGTTAAAAAAATAATAAACCTAACTTTTATGAGCTCTTTAAATAAAATAAAACAGAAACAATGTATAAAAAACTACACTGGGAAAACTAATCTATCTGAAAACAAAATCCAGAGGAAAAAAATACTTAAAAACTCAAGTTTACCATCAATTGCATAGGATTTTTAGAATGTAATAAAATCTACCCTCCTTCAAATTTCAACAATTATTTCATTTAACTTATGTATCATAATGATTCAGACTGAACCGTGATAAAGTCTCAAAAAGCTTGGGAATATATATTTATTTGTCTATGTTCTCTGATACAAAATTTACAGGGTAAACAAAATACTTATCCATCTTCCAGAAAAAGCTGTTTGAACAGGAGTTCCAAGCTTTTAAAGTTCTAATTATTGTTGAAAAAACACAAGTTGCTTAATGAAGGCAAATATATGTTAAAATAAAGTAGAAATTTGCTATCATTCTCAAGTTTTAGCTCGAGAGAGCTTCAGAAGAAATTCGTATAAGGTCAGGACAAAGGAAGCCTGGAAATTTTGGTGCTAATTCATCTTGGTCATTCTAACTATCCCTTCATTTTTAAACATTATAAAAAACATTGATATATATCTAACATATAAAGCGTTTTCACCATATAGGCAGAAATAAAATGACCATCCAAAGTTTCAACTATTCATACGTAATTCTGACATGTTTTCAGAAGTTCATTTTAATTATTAGACACTCTACATGTGTAATTTTTGTACCTTTTTCTTTCAAATCATACTGACTTAAGTCTTTCAAAAGAATTACGAAATCCATAATTTTATTCATTGAACACATATTCATAAAGTTACTTCTATGTGTACATACAGTATCTGTTACATAATATTCAATTGTATTAATAGACAGTAATTCCCTTAACCATTTCTCACGATGGGTATTTAGAACATCCATGTAAATTAGTCAGGTGTAATTCCAGGAGAACTTGATTTTCCCTGCTTCAAAATTCTGACAGTATGCTCATATTATCAAAATTCTTATTATCTGGTTGTATCACTTGTCATGTTCTATACGTCCTAGATCAAAGTTAAACCCTAAATTTTATCAGTTTTGTCTTAGCAAATTGTCACCACCTAGTGGCCAAAAACGGAATCTCATCCTGGTACAAAGGTGACCAAGTCCAAGGATCTGGGTTCTAGTCCCCCTCATTTTATGTTAGCTAGTAATCTCTTTGAATCTTAGTTTTCTTTTTTTTAAATATCCTGTTTTCACTATCACAAACCTCAAAATAGACTTTGTACATGAAAACAACCTTATAATTTGATGCTATCTGAAAACATAATGTATAATAATGAAAATTTAAAAACTGTCAAGTGTAATACAAATGCCACCTATTTTCATAGTACTACTACTATATATACTTTTAAAGCAGAACGGTACACATGGGAAAAATTATATACCTTTCTCCATTTTGATTTCTCACATTACATGGAAACATACTAAAAGGAAATGAGTTTCAAGACTGACATTAATATAATACTATGAATTTGCTTGCATTCTGCACAATGGACACTCCCCATATGTTAATAAAACAAGAAGACAAGATAATCTAGCATTATTAACAATCTTCACAGGTTACAAGATTTGAACCAACAGTTTATTAGTAACTATACTGTCAGCAATCAGAAAGTGATTTAAAGTCACTATTTTATTGTCCATGTTTCTCCCTTTTTATCTTACCCTCTGTAGAATCATGTGTGGTATAAATACATAAAATCAAACAAGCTTTCTTATGTCTATTCTTTTTTTTTTAAGATTTATTTATTCATGAGAGATAGAAAGAGAGAGAGAGAGAGAGAGAGGCAGAGACACAGGCAGAGGAAGAAGCAGGTTCCATCCAGGAAGCCCAATGTTGGGCGTGATCCCAGGACTGTGGGATAATGCTCTGAGCCAAAGGCAGACGCTCAACCGCTGAGCCACCCAGGTGTCCCTCTTATGTCTATTCTTAATATACAGAGTGAGGAGTCACAAATGTCTCCAAGGAACACACTGGTGTTTCTTGACCATCTCCTCTGTATCCAACTCAAACACTGGGACAGGTAGTAAACTTTTTGTCTAGTTCTTCCTATCTAACCAAAGTTAATTTATTTTTTTCCATTAAGAAAGCAATATATTTCCACTTATGACTAAAAATCCAAGAGTTTGTTCTCACAGCTAATGCTTGCAGCTGAGTATCATGTCCTTCAGTATAACCTTATTTATCTTTGTGTTCCTTAAATCTGAAAACAGTGTCTGTGTCAGTTGCCATCATTCTCTTGGATCTATTGCATTAGCCACCTTGCTATTCTCTTGACCTTCAGACTGGCCTGTCTTCCATAGAGTTAACAGCATAAGCTTTCTGAAATGCACATTTGATCAAGTCATTCTCTATTTCTAATTTGATAATTATCGGGGGTTGAGTGCATACTCAACTAGTATATCCTGAGAGATTCTGATGTGCTCCTTGCTTCCTTCTATACATGTGTTCCCCTCTTTGTTTACCAGTCATATTTTTACTCATTCTTTAAAACTTGCTTGGAGAGTCCTCTCTTCTAAAAAGCAGTCCCTAACTCCCCCAGAATTTACTTGTCTTTCTTCACTGCTCACATTGTACCCTGTACACACTTTTATAATACATTGTATCAGAATACCTTACTTCTGTATCTCCCTCATTAGGCTGTAGAATTTTTGATAGTTTTCTTGATACTGCAAGACTAAACACTTTTATGAACAATTTGGAGATCAAATTTGGTATGAGAAGTACCATCTTTGACCTGAACAAACTAAGTAGACTATCCAAAAACAGTTTGGAAAACATATATTATAAAAACAATTGTTTTTATTTTTTTATTTTTTTTAAGATTTTATTTATTTATTCATAGAGACAGAGAGAGAGAGGCAGAGACACAGGCAGAGGGAGAAGCAGGCATCATACAGAGAGCGTGACGTGGGACTTGATCCAGGGTCCCCAGGATCACGCCCTGGGCTGCAGGCTGCGCTAAACCGCTGCGCCACTGGGGCTGCCCAAAAACAATTGTTTTTATAAAACTAGGTTTAATATAATAAAATATCACTAATCAAAATAAAACCAGACAACGAACAGACTCCCACCTACCCAAATACAGAGAAAGGTATTGTTTTACAAAGTTATACTGGTTGCAGTTATAATCTGAGATGAGGGTTCCATGAGCACATACTGTATGATATTATATCAGAAATTTTACTACATATTAAGTCAATAAGGATAACAATTTTTGTACCTATTAGCTCTATGTTTTTCTTTTCCAATCTTAAAATTCTCTAGTTTTCCCTTTTACAAGTTTTTAAAATAGCCCATCCTCGCTGTGGTGCATGTGTGTATGTGTGTAATAAAAACTGCTCAGAATCTTAAGTGCATTTTTCTTTGACTTCCCATTGAATCTCTTCTTTATTAAAATGTTATGAGTAGCACTTAAAACTTACTTCTCTTAAAATGTTCTGTAACAGACACTACAAAAGCATAAAAACCAGTAGAAAAATATAAAATCAAATTATTAAATATTAAATTAAAAATAAGATTATTTAATATTAATATTTAAATATTTAACCTATGAAAAAGAAAGAGGGAAACACAGCATGTATACCTAACACTAAGCAAAAATAAGACAGCTAGTAGGGAAGAAGTAGTGAGCTACCCTATGAGTGTCCCAGTGGCAAGCCTAGCCTAGTTGGCAGGGCCTTTCTGTTTGGAGAGGCTGTGGCATAAGTGGTAGAAAGACTATATAACAGCAAGAAAATGGTCTCAACATTGCATGCCAGACACATTTCCAAGTATTTCATATGAATTGACTAATTCAATTACCACAACTCTGTATGACAAGTACTGTTATTATCATCCAAGCACAGAGGTTAAGGAGATCACCACAGAGTAGTGAATCCAGGTTGGAAATCTGTAGGCTGAGGCCAGAGCCCAAGTTCTTACTTGTTTTATACTGCCATCGGATGCATCAGTGCATCTGTAATTATGATATTCGTAACTCAGGGAATGCATGTACTAATATTCAAACACAGCAATGATACTGCTTCTTGTGCCATGTTTTAAAATAAATCAGTGGTTCAGTGGGCAGTAAGACAAGCAAATAACAACCACAACAAAAAATTTCTTGCAGGATAGAATGCTATTTCTTCTCTGCATTAAGAACTAACCCATGTAAAGAATCCAGCACACAAAAAGGAGGTAATATAACTAAATTTTTTGGTCATAGCATAAGAGGTCAAGGATCATGTGTATTTTGGGGTACATGTTTAGTGCTGAAGAATCCTTCCTGAAGATCTATGTTCATTGACTAGCTAAATAACTAACAATTCAAGTAACAAGAACATCTTGCATCTGCACTTTGTGGTCCCTTTCATATCTCAAACTAGGAAGGAGGCATTTGGATAGAAATTAATCAGTTCAGGGATCCCTGGGTGGCGCAGCGGTTCGGCGCCTGCCTTTGGCCCAGGGCGCGATCCTGGAGACCCGGGATCGAGTCCCACGTCGGGCTCCCTGCATGGAGCCTGCTTCTCCCTCTGCCTGTGTCTTTGCCTCTCTCTCTCTCTCTCTCTCATAAATAAATAAAAATTAAAAAAAAAAAATTAATCAGTTCATCTCACAAATTCTAAAAAAAAAAAAAACAAAAAAACAAAAAAAACCCACTTTTTTTTTCTTTCCCAGCTATATTTTATATTTGTAAAATAATATAATATATAAATATTTTAATGTTTTAATATGCCTTTGTCATAAATTTCAGATGTTACCATTTTATAATGTAGTAACCTACAAAGCTTCCAAAATGAAATGTTGTTATAAATTCAGTGGAATTTTGATGAAATACTCACTATATTACTGATTACTTTATAAATAAGACTATCCTTTAACTAGGTTCTCTTGGTACTTCAGAAAATAATTAAAACCCCCAAGACATGGTAAAAAAAAAAAAAAAAAAGCAGAATAAATTCCAGATGAATCATAGAATTATGTGTAGAAAAAAAAATAAATTGCATTACAGAAAACCAGTAGAGAATCTATTTGAATATTTACACAAGTTCTAGAGAGTCTTAAACTGAGACCTTACTTGGAAAAGAAAAATCATAAAAGGGAAGACTAACAGACAATTAAGAACAGTTATCCTGTGTTAAAATATAACAAACAGCATTAGAAGGAAAATAACAAATTAAGTAAAATTAATGACCTTATTTTCAGCAACATTTTTTACAGCAATATTATTCAGTGAGGATGTAGTCAGATGGACATTCTAACAGGGGTGGTAGAAATATCAATAGGTATAATTCTTTTGTGAAAGGAATGTGACAACATGTATTAGAAGTCTTAAAAATGTTCAGTTAAACTCAACAGGAGAAGTAAACCTTGATTCAAAATTCTTATTAAGTGTCTGATCTTACAACAGTCCCCACAGTCTCTTTTTGAAGATGAATAAGATGAAGCAGCTGATGGATCTGGGGAATGACAGTTATAGATCAATGTGACAGTCCTCAATCCATTAGAGTATTTTTTACTTTTTTTTTTAAGATTTTATTTATATATTCATGAGAGACAGAAAGAGAGACAGAGACACAGGCAGAAGGAGAAGCAGGTTCTTCACAGGGAGCCCAATGCAGGACTCGATCTCAGAATCCCGGGATCACGCCCTGAGCCAAAGACAGACGCTCAACCACTGAGCCACCCAAGCATCCCTATTTTTTACTTTTTTTTATGTATGAATATTTTATAATTTTATTTGAAAATAATCCCTTAAACTGTTCTTTTCTTTTCCCACTGTTATCACATTACTTCAGGATCTCCTTACCTTACAATGATCAATTCAGTGACTGGATTTCCCCACACTCAACTTTGCATCTCTTCACTTAACCTTTCTGCCAGATTAATTTTCCTGATGCACAGTTCTAAGGAGCTGTAGGACTCAAAGGCCTTCTTTAATCATCCCTCACCCATCATCCACAGAAGAAAGGACAGAAGGGGACCCAAAAAGAGTTTGAGAAACCTAGAATGAGCCAAGTATTTGACAAATATCACCACCCAGTAAAACAGATGTTGTGCTGGTATTCCTACTTTCCAGGCAAGGCAGCAGAAAAGCAGTGTAGGAAATGTAGTGGTAACAGGGCAGATGTCAAGTTCGAACCCACGTTTGTCACTATTACCATTATGCTCTGTAGTCTCTTAGCCCAGCTATCAGAGTCAACAAGGCATTTTGGTCAGACAACGAACTTTCCCCTAAAGCCATCTAATGTCCAGACGTTTTCAAGTACTACTTTTTTTTTTTTTTTTTTTTTTTTTTTTACTTCATCTTATTCTCTATGCCTAGACCTCCACGGTAGTTAAACTTTTATTTATGCATACATCTCGAATCTCAAATGTCATTGCTAGCTTCCTACTAAACAACTATTAAACAATTATTGAATAGCCTCAAATAGGTACGATCTCTGTTTCGTCTGAATTCCTGTGGTACTTAATTAAATCAAGTTACTGATCAGGTCATGGCATTCATATAAACTTCCTAAGCATCTGCTCTATGCCAGGAATTGCAATGCATCCTGGGAAATAATAATAAATATATGTGATCATTCTCTTTGAATGTCAGTTACACTGCTTTAGGGCACTCACAACAGGCTTGCTGGCATTACAGTTTCGCTTAAGTACCTCATGGGCTCTTCCAGGTTGTTAGCAGTTGTGACACAGATCCTTTTCTATTTATCTGTGTGTCCCTTTGGGCATTTAACATCGCTTGGCACGCAACAGGAACTTAGAAAATATTTGCTAAATGATGAATGACGAACCCTGCTGTACATTCTCACATTCTGAATTCTATCTTGTTAAGTGTTTTATAATGTACCCCCAGACTGAGCTGGGTGCCCTTCCTCGTGGTCTCTCCAGCACTCTCATTTTGTTATCTATTTCGATGCTGAAACAGAAGACCAGAAAAGGGATGTTGCTGGGCTGGATGGCACACTGCTTTTTTTTTTTTTTAATTTTTATTTACTTATGATAGGCACACAGTGAGAGAGAGAGAGGCAGAGACACAGGCAGAGGGAGAAGCAGGCTCCATGCACCAGGAGCCCGACGTGGGATTCGATCCCGGGTCTCCAGGATCGCGCCCTGGGCCAAAGGCAGGCGCTAAACCGCTACGCCACCCAGGGATCCCATACACACTGCTTTTAACTAACAAAAGTGGAAGCTGAAGGCAAGGCAGAAGAGAATGGATTTTACGGATTATATTATACTGCCTCTCAACTCAATGACTTGTTCAGTACTTCAATAAACACAAAGGAAGTTTATTGATGTACCCAAATCTTTTCTATATTGGATCCCAATGTGTATTTTATTATTTTTTTTCCAATGTGTATTTTAATGTTATTTAGAATATGACAGAGATAGCCAATCTGCTTTATAATTTCATCATTAAATACAACTCATTATAAATTGAAGTTATATTTGAAAATAAAACTCCTTCACCAAAATATGTCCTGCAACATCCATTCTACCCAGCCAATCTCATTTTCTTATGCATTATAGAAATAGAGATTTTATAGTTTATGTATTTAATGATTACAGAAAAAGAAAAGGGCATTAAGTAGAATAAACAGCTTATATAAAGGCACACTGTATCCCCCTGGAAACAGAAATTGCTGAAGATATATTTAACAGGAGTTTATAAATGCCCTATTCCTATTACTAACTCTGAAGTTTACTTTTCATGAATTTTATATTATATTTTGACTGTATATGCTACCTCAATCATGGCCATAGTAGTTTAAACATGTTTATAAAACTTAAGCTCATTTAAATAAAATATTTTAAAAACTGAAATGAATTATCTCTTAATTGAAAATTAAGCATGGAATTCTCAAATTATGTTATCATTAAAAAGAAAATAAATTAAAGTTTCATGAGCTGTTGTTTACCATTTTTAAAACCCTTAATATGTAAACTTGGTTTGAAACTATGAACAGGTCAAGTGATATACGAGCGTTTCTAAATAATATTTCAAGTAAATTTCAATGTACAGAAATATACAAGAGTGAAAGAAATTTAAATCACCAATATTTAAAGGTCTTACCTACTAATATCCTATTCTTCTTGATGCCACTTTTTACTTCATCATCAATCAAATCTGTAAGCACTTGACACATTACATTGATTGATTCAAGGTGTTCTGGACAGTCATTAGATATTTTAAGTCTGTCAAACCATACATTGGAGATTCCTCCTTTCATAGGAGTATATGGCCTGTTTAAAACCAAACCAAAACAAAACAAAACAAAAAAAGAAGAAAATAAAGGAAAAGGGAATGTTATTAAATGGATCTTTCAATTTCAAATTCAAAAATTGTGTGTTGAATAGTGTGTTGAATAATTTCAATTTCCTCTAAGTTTTATAAGTTAAAGAGTTCATATTAAAAGCAGCCTCATGCATATTGCATTAACTTGCCTATACTTACACTGATCCCATCAACATTTCCTAAGGCCAACTCATCATCTTTTCTTTATTCTATCTTCTCAGATTCATAAATGCTCCAGAGAATCCCCATGAGAAAGAGAAATATATATATATGTATATATATTTTATACATGTGTGATTTATACATAATGTGCATATGTGTATTTTTTTCTGTTCAATTTAAATGACTACTTGATCAAGTCTACCATTTTTTATTTCAATTTGTTTTGATTTACTTTAGTCCCTTCCCTCCCTTTAATGTAGGATCAATATTTTAGTATTCAGAGCCACGTGAATAATGTTTGTCCCTGCAAAAAGTTTAATATCTCAAGAGTGGAAAAAAATGATTCGCCAAAATGCTTTTAAAAGGTGGCTAGTTTGTAGCACTTAAGTATGAAAGATGAGTTAATGATTTAAGAGCTTTCTAAAACACATCCAGATCATCCTTAGAATGCGGGCTTGATTTTTCTTTTTAATCAAGAGTTGGAACTTCTATTTTTTTGGTCTCCTCTGGAACCTCGAAATGAGAATTTAATGGGGTACAAATAATCTTTGGAAATCCTCATCTTAAAGATATTCCATACTGTTTGCATCATTTGGGTCTCAAATCAGGTGCCTCCTTGAACTTATGTTTTATGTGATAAGATGCTCTGAACTTGGTGCTGTGCTCTGTTGAACAAAACTCATCTTACAAGATGCTCTATATTTACATATGAGGTGGGATGGTTATAGTATTAGTAAATCTTATTCAATGTATATTTCTACTCTGGAATTCTCTGCTAAAGTGAGTGAGTGTGTGCGTATGACAAGGTATTCTAAATGTACTGTTTTCAACAATTACAATGGGGTTAAGGGTTCTTGTGTTCAGGTCCTATGTTGGTAAAGGTAAATAAATGAAGGGGAAGGAAAACAATCTTAGACGTTCTTGTAAGCAAACACAGAGGTATAGCAGGATATAGAAGATAAACATGGAAAATGAAAGTTTTCCAAAGATGAAGGATAGTACGGTACAAGGAAACTTTTCCACATGGCAATCTGTGCTTTTCCCTTCCATGACAGTGAAAATAGGATTTATGTCTAATGTAAGAAGGCCCTAGAAAACACAACCAGTGCTAAAAGTACCCATCATAACTTCAAAGAAATCTAAACCAGTGATGACCACAGATGTAGAATTCCTCCTACATTTACTACCTTGCCCATGTCAGAGTTAGTTATAGACTCTCGCCCTCCAAAGTCAGTGAAATAAAAGTATGAAATATGTACAGGTGTTGGGGGGGAAGGGCTGAAAGATACCAACAGAGACCTGACAGTGCTTCCCCATATGTTCTCTAGTGAAAAACCAAGTATAATCTCCACAAATCTAAAGGGCTAGGAATAGTCAATTCTCATTCTTTCATCCACTGTATCAAAAGGACTCTCCAATCTGTGCAGATCTGCCCTTGGGACCAACAGGAGAACTCCTTTTTCTGTATAGATCATACGACTCCAGAATAAATGGACGTCCACTTTCGGTGCCTGGAAATCAAGAGGATTGTATTTGGAAAGTTTCTCAGGGAAACTGAAAGCAGTCTGAAAACACCTCACCTACAGAGGATCTTGTTAATTTACTAAATTAGAAGAATGTCATAAACATTTTGCAACATCTTTCTAAACTCTGAACATCTATTTTAAATATCCCTGTTAAGATAGAACAAAAACCTAAATTTTCTTCTAGCTTATGAGATACATGGTATTTTGCAAAGATGAGAAATTCTTTGTGCTGTTTTGGTGTTTTTTGTACAAATCTTCTTCAGTGTACCACTCCTCTTCTTCACTGCTGCTTTATCCTTCCACCCCTCTTACACCCCAACCTTTATGCTAGGCAAACCATGTTTAAGATCTAGAATATATCCTTGAATGTTTTTGCTTTGTTTTGTGCACATACATTAAAACATGCATCTTTATAGGATATTTTTTTTCAGAGCACTATTTGCTTTTCAAAAATGCAATGGTCTATTTGCTTTTCTTACATGCATCAGGTTACACAGGTTTTAGCACTAAGAACGGTGCTGCATTGAACATATTTGTGTACGTGTTTTTATGTACGGAGACTTTTATTCCCATGGAAAAGTCCAAGAAACAGGACTGCTGGGTTGAAATATATTTTTATCTTCTTAGATATTTCAAAGTTGCTACCATTTAGGCTATAAAAATTCAGTTTTGTGCAAGAAAAGAGAAAATTCTTTTGTCCACAGCCCTAACAACAGGTGTTCAGATCATTAAAAATATTAGCATTTAAGGGTATCAATTATATTTTAAATCAACTTTCCTGAAGTATAACTTACATACATTAAAGTACACATTTAAGTACACAGGTCCAAGACCTGCCAATGTAATCATCTCCACAACGACACAGAATATCCTCTTAGAAAATTCCATTATGCCGCTTTGCCAGCAATTTCCACTCACTTCCCAGGTAACCATGGTGTGGTTTTTATTACTATAGATTACTGTTTACTGTTCTAGAACTCTACATAACTCTCTTACTAGTTTAGAAGAAGAACTCTCTTACTTACTAGTTTAGAAGAAGAACTCTCTTACTAGTTTAGAAGAAGACTTGGTTTATAATTGACACTTAAATAGTAATCATTTATATTTCAAGTATTTTTAACATCTATTTTTTACATATTGACATTACATATTTATAATGCCTTCTTAAAAATTCAGATAAAGCCATTGCATTTGATATAATTTGTCCTTAAAAAAAAAAAAAAGACAATAGGGCAGCCTTGGTGGCTCAGTGGTTTTTAGCATCGCGTTCAGTCCAGGGCGTGGCCCTGGAGACCCAGGATTGAGTCCCATGTCAGGCTCCCTGCATGGAGCCTGCTTTGCCCTCTGCCTGGTCTCTGCTTCTCTCTCTCTATGTTTCTCATGAATAAATAAATAAAATCTTTGAAAAAGATTGAAATTTCTAGATCTCCTGATCTTAGAGACTCTTCCTAATCCATACTTTTTTACACATGGAATTCAAAATTTTCTTCTAAGATTTTTGTTTTTTTAGATTTAAGTCTCGAGAGTTCCTGGAATTTTATTTCATACATGGAAGTGCCATAAGGGTTCATTTTCTCCCATATGGATAGTTAATTGTGTCTGTACTATTACCAAAAGAAAAAAAAATCTTTCACAAAGGTGAAATTCCATCCTCACTACATATTTAATTTTATAGTTCTGAGTTATCTAGTCTCTCTCAACCTAGATTCTGTGGAAGAATGAAGTCCTGATGTCTAACACATACACTATATATAATAAATGGACTTCTCTCCAATGCATCTAGAATGATACTAGCTCTATATTATTCATGAGGAAATCAAGAAAACAATAATAAATCATTTCCTGAGCTCTGTGATTCAGGTGAAGAACTCTAGTTGAGAAAGGTTCTATTTTGTTCTAAGAAGTATTTATCCTTCTGTTAGGATCATACTGATTGTACTGAAGTGGCTTTAGAGTGTGTTCTAAAGTTGAGTAATATTAGTTACTCTCTCCCTATCATCATCAAAACCAGTCTCTTTTTCAGACTTGTCCTGTTTATTCTCAGGCATCCATCAGTTTCTATTTAAGCAATTAATCACATATTTAGTAATTTAAAAATAATTTCAAATAATTCTCCTTGACAGTCCTTGTGGAATTTTAATTAATACTGCATTATTGTCTGTGAATTAACATTTAATGACAAAAAAGTGAGAGGAGGGAATATTTTTGCAGATTGAGCTCTTCCTACGATCTGCCACACTCATATGGGGATTCTCTTACATTGTTCTCCAGGCTTTCAAGGGGTCCATAGAAGATAAAATTCTGCATCAGATTTTTACTAGGACTCCACAGAACCTGCTTTCTCCCTCATTCCCGCAGGCCTTCTGACCTCAGAAGCTGCTTGGCTCAAGAGAGGTAAATAAATTGGAATCAGAAGGGGAGAGAACACAGAAAGCATTCAAGCCTCCCATCTCCCAGAATCCCTTTCTCAGGATTAACTTTCTTAAAGTACTCTGAAAATGAAAGCAGGTGCTTTCCACTAGTATTAATGTCAGTGTCAGACAAAATGAAATCCCAAACTGCATTCAATTTGTCATCGAAATCACAATGTTCTGAATGAAAACGGAATATACAGCATTCACTTAAAAACTTGAATCAGACTGTTACTCTTTTAGATTTCTACTTCCCTCATTTTATTCTGCTATTTCTCTAAGTATTTATTTGTCTGTCTAAACACTTAAATAAGGATGATATCATAGGCTAAAATCTGAATCATTCTGGGAACTCAGCCATTAACAGAAAAAAATGACACTCACTTAACTTTTTGTCTTTGACAGTGCCTTAATCAGTCATAGATACTCCACGGAGGTGGAATCCCAATGTAAATTTCACGAACATAGTAGTTTTTTGTTCCCTCAATTCTCTAACAGAATTAGAATTTGTTCAAAGGAGATAATTGGGAAAATTTAATGAGGCAAAGAATAATTTAGAACTTTTTTGTTAAGAAAACATAATCAAGAATGCATAATTCTCTTAATATGTTAGAATAATCTTTAAAGAAAGCATAAAAATAAGACTGATTCTCAAAACAGCTAAACAAACTGGCACATATGTTATACTCATTCACCTTTTCCCTCAAATAAATCACTTTATTAGCTAGTATAAAATAGCTCAGACATTACCACAATAAATAAATATGCTTGGCAAAAGAACATCTGTGTGGCTCCTAAATCAATCAATCAATCAAACATACTGGTAAAATATTAAGCTGGAATAAAATGTCCAAGGCTGAAAAACAAGAGTGAACATTCAGCTTGATACCAAGTTCTGTTTTGATCTGTATTTTCTAAAAGTCATAAAATCAAAAGGTCATTCACAACCTTTAAGATAACATCATGTGGCTCCAGTCTTCCTCTGTGTCATTTCATAGAACTTCCCCAGCAATTACCAGGTCCAGGTCCATTTCCCTCTTGTTTTTCTTCAAACAGGACTGCCTCATTATTGATCCAGTGACTTTGCATCTGATATTCTCTCTACCTGGAATGCTCTGCACCACACTTCCACATGGTGGGCTTCCACGGATCACTTAGGGCTCAGATCAAATGTCTCTTCCTTAGGAAAGCCTTCTTTGACCCTATGATTTAAAGTGTACCTCTCCTCCACCCTAAAACACACACACACACACACACACACACACACACACACACACACTCTATTCCATTACCCTATTTAACTGTCTTCATAGAATTTATCATTATTTGAAATGAATATATTTAGTTGCTCTTTTATTTTCCATTTCTTTTCCACAGCAATACCCTCAGTGCCAAGAACAAGTATTTGTCAAATGATGAATATCAATAATCATTTATGTCACTGGGAATAATTTCGGTCAGCAAGAAATAAGAGAGTATCTAATATTGGCCTATTTTGCTCTGAATATCCTTTGACTTTAATTTCTGTAAAATCCATTCTGCAATTTCTAAGAAAAGGTCAAATTTTTCTTTTGTTGTTTAAAAAAACCCAAACATACACGTTTCTTTCTTTTTTTTTTTTTTTAAGATTCTATTTATCTATGCATGAGAGACACAGAGAGAGAGAGAGAGAGAGAGAGAGGCAGCGACACAGGCAGAGGGAGAAGCAGGCTCCATGCAGGGAGCCCGACATGGGACTTGATCCCATGTATCCAGGATCCCACCCTGGGCTGAAGATGGTGCCAAACCGCTGAGCCACCAGGGCTGCCCTATACACATGTTTCTAAGAAAAGTTTTTACTTATGAGTATTTAAGTGTGCTATTTAAAATAATTACCAAAGAAGTAAAATTATTTCTTCAAAATTACTTCTTCAAAATAGCTGTTTTTAGTAGGTTCCTTATCAGTGAAGTGTACTTGGAAGTACAGGTTTATTGGTATCAGGACAGCAATCTCCTAATATTGAGCATCAGATAGGA
This sequence comes from Canis aureus, assembly GCF_053574225.1. NCBI lineage: Eukaryota > Metazoa > Chordata > Mammalia > Carnivora > Canidae > Canis > Canis aureus. The sequence continues at coordinate 9,866,639 of NC_135648.1, forward strand.
ACTGAATCCCAAGTGAGAGAACAAAAATGAATCCATTGTTATCTATACCTAAATCAAAAGTATCTAACCCTATTTTGGAATACATTTAATAAAAAATATTCACTTCACTGGAAAAATAGTAATCAAACGGTAGAGGCACTATGCAAATCTTACTACTTTTAGAATTTTTCAAAACACAGAGCAATTTATATCATCATATAAGTTATTAATTGGCTTGTTAAAAAATTGCTATTATTTTTAAAATGGAAATTCTAATAGTAAGCCCAAAACAAGAAAACCTCTAATTACAAATACAACTAAAGTATGTTAGAGAAACAAAAATCTTTATTGAGCACTTCAATTAAATGAAGTCCAAATTAATAATGAAAAAAGTGAAGCAATATTTTCCATTTAAATCAACATGGCAAGTTAATTGCTGACTTTTACTTAACGTGCCCCTAACTTAGCTGATTAAAAACATCTATTAAATAGGGTTGAGGAAAAGGAATACCTTATAGTCATAATGGCAATTTACAATTTAATCAAAACATACTGACATGCTGTAATAGACTACAACTTGATAAATATAATAGACTATTGTTCTCCCCTTCAGCTCTTTAAAATATGTATGACTATTGAAAACAAAATTTATAACTGCGTTTTGATAGAGTTTTCAACATACATAAATGAAATACACATGACAAGCACAACAAGGGAGAAGATAAAGGAAACGATATGGTTGTATGCTTCCCACATTTCATGTAAAGTGGTAAAAATCTAACTATGTGAAAAGTTTATATTTCTTGTAATCCCTAGAGCAATTGGGAAAAAATTAAAATAGATAAGTGAAATGGAGTATTAAAAATATCCAAATTATCCATAAAGAAGATGGCAGAGGGAGAAAGAGGAACAAAAAGCTGTAGACTTAAACCAAACATTATCAATAATTATATTAAATGTAAATGGTCTAAACAAATCACTTAAAAGAAGCTATCACATTGGTTAAAGACAAAAAACAAAGCTCAAAAATATAGGTCTGTAAGAAACCCACTTTAAATATAATAATACACTGGCTAAAAGTAAAAAGATGAAAAAAGACATACTATTATTTGTTGTGAATACATAAAAATGGATTTAATTTTAGTATCTTACTCTTGCAACCTGATGTCTTCCTAAATTCACTTATTTCTAGTTATTTAGTAGATTCCTTATGATCTTTGTGTAAACAGTTATATTATCTGGGAATAAAGGCACCGTTACTTTCTCTTCTTTTTATTTCATTGTCTTGCCTTATGTTTGAACTTCCATACATTGTTGAACAGAATTAAAGGACTCCTCCTACGTAATCTTTGAGGGGAAGCATTCAGTACTTCATCATTAAATATGGTGTTAGTTACAAGTTTTTTCCTATGCACCTTTTATTATGTTGAGGAAATTTCATTCTTTACCTTATTAGCTCAGAGTTTTCTTTATGAATTGGTTAAATGCTTTTCTGTATCCTTTGAAATAAACATGATTTTTGATCTTTCATTTTATTAACACAGTGATTACATTGATGGCTTTTCAAATGTAAAGCTAACTCTTCAATCCTGGGATAAACTCCATCTGGTCACAATGTATTATCCATTTTATATGTAGCTGAATTTGATTTGCTAGTATTTTTTAAGGAATTTTACATATTTGTTCATGAGAGATATTGATTTGTAGTTTCCTTTTCTTGAATGTCTGTTAAGTTTTGTTATCAGGTTTATACTGGTCTCTTAAGATGTTTTAGGAAATGCTCCTGTTTCCTGAGTTTGTTTCTTACTTCAATGTTCAATAATATTTACTAGTGTAATTATTTGGACCAGAAGGTTTCTTGTGTGAAGGTGCTGATAATAAATTTAATTTCTTTCATAATAATGAGGGTATTTTGATTTTTACTTTATTTTTGTTATTTGTATTTCTCATTGAATTTTTATCTTTTTTTGTAACTGTTCAAATTTATTAGTATAAAGCTGTTCATGATAGTTCCCTTTATTCCCTTTAGGATTTGTGTTGATATCCTTTATTTATTTTCACATTTAGAAATGTTGTTAATTTCCAAATATTTGGAAGTATTCTAAATATCCTATTGCTGTTGACTTCTAATTTCATCCCATTCTTATCACAGAAAATATTCTGTGCAATTTCCGTCTTTTGATACTCATCCATCCTTATGATCTTTTTTCTATGTCATTTCTTGGTGACTGTCCTACAAGCTTTTTTTATATAGAGTTCTATAAATGTCAATGTTCAAAATAGTTATAGTACTAATCAAATTTTGTATCTGCTTAGCCACATTCTTTTCCTAAATTGTTCTATTATTCTAGTCTATTAGATCTATCTTATTAGATCCTGAAGAATGAGGATTAAAATCTTCAACAATGATTAAAGATTAGTCTGCTTCTCTCTTTAGTTCTATCCTTTTTCTATGCACGTGCATATAAGCAATATTATTAAGGACTTGCCCATGGTCTTCCTCTTTAACATCTACTTTTAGCTTATAAATGTTCATTTTTATCTCTGGTAATACCACCTTGTAGTATACTTTATTTAATAATAATATAGTATGTCAACTTCCCTATGTTTACTGTTTATATAACATATCTTTTCCCCTTCTTTTACTTTGTTCTCATTAGTATCTTTTTCCAAACTTAAAATATCTCAAACAATCTCAAGCACAGAAGTAATAGAGATATTTTAAAAAGTTATCTCCTGCAAAAATGTTTTTGAAACTCTATTTCAATTTAACCTATATTTTCCAAAGTAAGAGCTCTCAAATTTTGATGCAGAAAAACGACACAGGGAGCCAGATCACTCTCAAAATCTATTTCAGTTTTCAGAAGTGGGAAGAAAGATTCTGTAATTTTTTTTTTTTATAAACATGCTGGTATACTTGAGTACAAATGGTTGACAGACCCTTTGAATCTACCTACATCAGAAGTGGTGCTCCTTAAGACGCAAATTATGAGCTCTGTCTCATACCTATTCTCAATCAGAATTTGAGAGACTGAATAATTTCCCAGATGATTCTTACTGGGAACAGTATATTTTAAAAACATTTGTCTTCCAGTTTAAAACTCCAATTTTTCAATAAACTGTAGAGTAAAAAAAAAAAAAAAAAAAAATCCATGGGTGCTACCTCATGAATATCAGGCCAAATGCTAAATTTAAAATGCCCCATACAAAACACATTGCATATTAAGTCATTGAATGTATAATCTTCTCATAGATTCCCTAAATTAACATCACCACCTTCTCCTTTCCCCTAATTTTCAATTTTTCCCAGTTTCTGCTGTGTGAATCTCTACTGAATTGACTGCTTATATTGCATTTCCACCACAGTGACCTAGTTCAAACTTTTATGATTGCTAGACCAGTGGATCTCACCTTTGGCTGCATATAAGAATAAGAAATGAAGCTTTTAAAAATCTTTCTGCCTTGGCCACATCCCAAACCAATTAAATCAAACTCTCTGGGGGTAACAACCAGATGGAGTTGCAGATAAAATACAGGACACCAGTTAAATTTTAATTTCAGATAAACAATAAATACTATTTTAGTATAAATATGTCTCAAATATTGTTTCTTCATTGCTAAATAGAGCTGGCAACCCTATGCCCTAGTATTTATAATACTTTAATCACTGAAATGTATGTACAGGATCAGCAAGTAAAATATATAACCCATTGTGAGCTGGAGTTTAAAAATTCTGAAAGCTACTGCATTAGGCCAGGGGTCAGCAAACCTTTTCTGTAAAAGCCACAGAGTAAATACTTTTAGGCTCTGTGGACCATATAGTCTCTTTGACAACTACTGATCTCCATTTTATAGCACAAAAGCAACCATAGATAATATGTAAGTGAGAGAGTGTGGTTGTATTCCAATAAAACTTTATTTACAAAAATAGGTGTTTGGCCATATTAAACCCACAGGCTATAGTATGCTCATCCTATTCTAGACTATCAGATCATTTCAGATTTCCATTTTATTATTCAATATATTCATTATTTTTCTCAGCTTTATGTCATCTGGGAATTTGAACAGTATGAAGATAAAACTCATGTATGTGAAAATAAAACTGCTAACCCAAATAGTCCTTGACAATACAACCCACACACATAGGTCTGGAAAATTTCTTCAAGAATTATCAGCGATTAATCCTTTGGATAATATTTCTACATCCTGCTCACAGGGATACCATAGATTACTACTAATAACTAACATTTATTGAGTGCTTGTTTTATGTCAGACATCATGTTGGAGAATTTACATATATACTCAATAACATCATATATTCTCATGATAACCCTTTGAGGTAAATACAATTACCACCTCTATTTTGCATTTCAGGAAGTTGTGACACCATTAGAGAGGTGAAATACCTTGCTCAAGATCTTAAAGCCTATGTAGAAAAATCTTGATTCAGACCCAGGCAGGCTAATCAAAAGATCATATTCTTAACTACTGTACTACAATAATTCTATCTTCAATAGCCTGCTGAACAATAGTATATCTTGGATATTTCCCTGACCTATTGGTCTAACACTGTGGCACAAAAGAAGAGTATTACATTACTGGTTCTTTCTTATACTGCATAAAATCTTAAGAGACCTAAAATTCAAAAAGTCAATGACTGTAAAGGATTTTGGAGATCCAGGCCAATCTGTTCATTTTAGACATGCAAATTTTAAGACCTAAAACTGATAAATTCTGCATTAATAGCCTTCACAATTTTATTTTAAATGAGAATTAGATGACCTATCTCTAAATGTCTTCATTTTTCCTTCTTAACTGAAGTATTGGTTTCTCAAAGGTTCTACATTGTATAGCACATATCAGATTGCTGATTCAAAGTAATCAGAAGAATAACAAGTGAATTTATTGCTTATATATTACTATTATTTGTTACTCTGAATATGTACCACATAACTTTTACTTTTACTAATATATAATAAACTTAAATATAAATGGCACAAAAATGAATAAAACGTAAATATAACTACACATATTTGCAAAGCTTTTATCCATTAACTAAGCTTAGAATTAATCAACAAATTAGTACTCTGTTCCTGTTTTGATATTTTTGTGTATTTTAATTCTCAGTCTGTTATGTGTCAGATGCTGTTAAATTATAAGGTAGATATCATTGTAAAGGCAACAATTTTGTGACCAAGAAAAAATATTTAAAGAATTTTGAGTGTACAAGGAAAAAAAATCACTTATCTATATTTTTACCTAAACACATTAGTTCAGTAAACTGCTAAGTTGAATTAGTGATATAGAAAGCACTGTTTATATAACTGATAAACCTCAGAGAGCTTCAGTAATAAAATGAGAAAATGTTTTTTAAAATAAATTAATGCTAAATATTACTGTTAGTAATACTGTAAACTGTCCATTCTTGAAAAACAATTTAGAAAAGTTAACTCCCTAAACAAAAGGAATTGAAATCATTATAGGAAGAAATCATTAAATACAGTTTTAAGTGAAAAAAGGCAGAATTTATAATCATATGTTTAGTATGAACTCACATTTGCACAACTAAATAAACACTTAAGACATTAAAGATATTAAAGATAGGATGATAGTCTTAATAGTGGCCATTTACTTTTTACGATACTTGTGGTTTACTCAAGTTTTTATTTTTAGTTAGGAAAATGTAAAAAGGCTCCAAAATATTGTTCCTCTAGGACAAATTTTTATTAACTATATTTATATAAAATCACCACTAATAGTGCTAAAATCTAAGGGCACTAGAGCCGGACTGATTGAACAGTCTGGAAAAAGCATAGGGAAAAGAGGTCAGATTGTGAACAGGAGTCATACTACATAACTACCAAACACGATTTAATGGGAAAAAAAATAAGAAACGATTATTTGTGAGACAGAGAATTAGGTCTAAAAATATGAAAATGCTTAAAATGTATTACACTTAATTCACTATGAAACTAAAGAAAGCATCGTTACCAATTTCAAAAAGGACAAGAGAATGAAGTATTTAAACACTAGTATCTAGTGTCCTAACTACTTCGATTCTGGGCCCATGTACTTAAGTCAAAATAATCTTGAAACACATTAAAACAGAAAGGAAATAGCATGTACCAAAACTTCAATGAGATCTAAGATGAACTAAGACTGCAAAATCCTCAATCAATAAGGATGTGGTTCATTTTTGAAAGTGAAATAGTTCAGATCTTGTAACTTTAAATTACATATTAAATAAAGTTTCTAATTGCTCTGAGAGTCTGAGACATTTGGAAGATTTGCTGATTTCTTCACTGTTCACAGAACAAAAGAAAAATGATTTCACACTATTTCACAATGTTGAAATAGATTTTCTAATATAATAAAACATTGAACCAGTTCTTGCTTGTTATACTGGCTCGTTATAAGATCCCTTCCAACATTTAGAAGATCATAAAGTTGAAATGTCTGGAGCCATTGGTAATCCTTGATCAGTGACATTTGATTTCCAATGTGGGAAAGGACCAATGAAATACAGCAGAGCTACAGAATGTACAACTTGCTGAATATCTGACACAAAATAACTTTTCTAGGTCAGTTGAGGGTTCTGGTATTTATGTTTGAAAGCAACAAACATTTTACAAACTTACTTGATTTGTATATTGATAGCAAATTAACTGGCATTACTATCCTCAATTATAATGTGTTTCATTTCACTGTCATATATGATGCCTCTAACCAAGGATAGGGGTCTGAGATGTAATAACCCACAATGTAGATCTTATTTGGACTAAAAACATATAAACACACTCTTTCTGAAAATTTTTGAAAAGCTCTCAAGTTTCTGAATGGAAAACTGCAAAGTTTACTCAATTGTGAGGTTTTAATTTCTCCCTTTTAGGAATCTTATAACCAGTGAAAACAAGGAAGTAAAGCTTCACAATCCCATGCTCTCAAGAGTAAATTTTGAAGGAAAGTTGAATTTTGTATTTAACGTTTCTGACCTAGAGTAATTAAATCTAAAAATAAAGAAAGCCTAGTACATAAAGAACTGTTCTTAGGTGCAATCTCAACTTCTTTTTGTATTGATTCAAAGACAATGATACCATTCATATTTTAATTACCTCATATATTTGTTTTTCTAAAATATAAACAGCTGACCACACTGCAACATTTTTTTTTTTTTTTCCCTCTAACAGAGAATCAAGATACTAATCATCTAGTATGTGTGGGAGAAAGGTGTAATTTAAAGCAGGGTTTCTCAGGCTGGGCACTACTGAGATTTGGGGCTGGATTATTCTCTGTTGTGGGGGCTGTCTCTTGCTGTGTAGGACGTTTAGCAGCATCCCAGGTTTCTACCCAAGATGCCAGTAGCCTCTTATGCTGCCTCTCCGGCCAGTTCTGAGAACCAAAAATGTCTCCCAACATTGCAAATGTTCTCTGAGGGAGAACCATCTGTGCTTGAGAACTAACAATTTAAATCACTTCATCATTTCAACAAAAGAAATCTAACAACTCCAAGCACTATAATCCATGAGAAATTTAAGTAAAAATGATGATTTGATCTAGGATAGTCATCTTTAATGTACTATAATATATGGGACCTCCTCTTTAAAGTCTCAAATTATACTGTCCCAAATGGTAATTTCTAGCCACATAGAGCTATATAGCATTTAAAAATGCACGTAATTTAACCAGCCACTGAACTTTCACTTTTATTTAAGGTAATTTTTTAATTGAAGTATAAGTAACATACAGTGTTATATTAGTTTCAGATATACAACGTGATTCAACAATTCTATACATTGCTCGGTGTTCACCATGATGAGTGCAGTCACCATCTGTCACCAAATGTTATTACATTATTGACTATATTCTCTATGCTGTACTCTTCATCTCTGTGAAGATGATGTGATTTATTTACTTTATAAATGGAAATTTCTACCTCTTAATCCCCTTTGTCTGCTTCACTGATCCCCCCACTCACCTCCTCTCTGGCAACTATCAGTTTGTTCTCTGCATTTAAGTCTGTTTTTTTGTTTCTATTTGTTTTTTAATGTTCCACATGAAAATGAGATCATATGGTATTTGTCTGACTTATTTCACTTAGCATAATACCCTTTAGGTCCATCCATCTTGCTGCAAGTGGCAAGATCTCACTCATTTTTATGGCTGAGTAATACTCCAGTGTCACACACACACACACACACACACACACGCCAAATCTTTATCCATTCATTTATCGGTGGCACTTGGGCTGCTTCCATATCTTCATTACTGTAAATAATGCTGCAATAATAAACCCACGGGTGGGCATATTTCTTTTCAAATTAGTGTTTTTGTTTTGAGTAAATAATTATTTAATAGAAATTTAATTGATCAGCATCCAAATTGAGATGTACTGCGCATGTAAGATATATATACCAGATTTCAAAGATTTAGAATGAATAAAAGAATGTAAATTGTTACTTTAATAATTTTATATTGACTATATGTTGATATGATAATAATTTGGATATAGTAAGTTAAGTAAAATATATTATTAAAATCAATTTACTTGTTTTTCCTTTTTTTAATGTGGTGCCAAGAAAATTTAAATTCACGTATTACATTTCATTGGTCAGCATGGTTCAAAATGTTTGACAGCCTGTTCAAACAGGTGACAATGAAAATATATAATATCAAAATGTTACCATGAATTCAGTGAAAGAGTTGAGTGATTTTATATTTTACTTAAACACAACAGCATCCACAAATAATACTGAGTGCACATGAAGATTTTTGGATTCTCAGAAATATTTCTGGCCTACATTTTGAGGTACACTGGCCTGGAACACCTATCAAAGCTGGTAATGATATAAAATTCATAAGCTGAAAGTATTAATTCTAGAATCTGTTTCTAATGATCTTCCATTCAATTTTATCAATTATATTTACATTTAGGATGAAATGAACTTATCTTTCCCATCTCCATAGGAAATATCACAGTCTTTCTCCTTCTAAACTTCACTTACTCTGAAAACCAATAGCAAATGACAAGCTCTTTTGACATTTCAAAAACATCTGAGTTAAAATACAAAAATAACCCCTTGGTTATTAGTCTTTTATTTGCACTACCAAACTACTAAACCAGTTTAAGATTATATTGAAATAACTTTTTGAATCTTAAATTTTACAACAAAATTATCATTTTATTGTTCTACCTCTTTCGAGTCTATCAATTGAGATAAGTAAAATCTTAATTGCACATAAGAAGGTCCTTGAAGTTCTGGTTCTGATTCTCAATACAACTTAGGAAAAAAAAAAAACACACAACAATCAAAAAACCAAAATGGATTTGCATAAGCACACAGCATAATTAACAAGAACAAATCAGGAACAGATAATGGGAAATCAGATAGGGATGCACAGCTCAGCATATTAGTTTGCTTACCCAAAAAAAGTATTTGCAAACCCCAGTTTAAAATATGTGCTCAGGATAAAAAGCCTATGCAGATGCTAATAATTATAAAAAACAGTATGACTTTAAAACTATACCAATCTCCTGACCGTGTATTTTTATTAAACACATCTACTGACTATATAATCTAAATATTTTATTAAGTAGTCAATATCACATTCCTATTCTGGTTTACTGACTCAAAAAGCTTAACATTGTTTCTAAATCTTTTTAAGTATAGAAAGAATGCCATGAAACCCTTTGCCAGAAATTATGGACTCTGGCATAACTAAATTATTAGAAAGCTTATATTTGTTAAGAGCAGTTTCTTTTAGGAGTAAACAAAGGGAAAAGAGAATTTGAAAGATGAGCAATCTTAGGGACAAAGGAAGCAGAGTTCTATAGGCTGTGCTTAGGACAAAGTCTAAGTTAAGAGCTTCAGGGAATGCTTTACAAAGAGTGAAGAAATTTTTCGTCTCGTAAAACTTGGCCCAATTGTGGAATTGGAAAAAAAAAGTTCTGGGCAAAAGGTACCCCAATTCAAAATATTTTAAATACAGAATTACGTTTAAAGAACATTTAGCTGGTACATCTACTTATATACATTTTATGCCACAGTTATACTAAGCAGTGAGATAAATTATTGCATACCTGGGAGGAGCTGTTGGATAAATAATTTTTATGTGTTGGAATGTTAACTCTTGATTTAAAACCTGCTTGATCCATGTTCTCAATCCTTGTCCAGAATCACCTGATGGATCACAAAATATAAAGAGAAATCATTTTGATAACACAGCATATTTAAAAGCAGTCTATGTAAATTTCATAACACGCAGAGGCTGGAACAAGGAATACAAAAAAAATCTCCATATGTAAAAATAATTACACCACAGTCACTTTAAAGACCTTGTTTTGAGGGATCCCTGGGTGGCGCAGCGGTTTAGCAACTGCCTTCAGCCCAGAGCATGGTCCAGGAGATCCGAGATCAAGTCCCGCGTCAGGCTCCCTGCATGAGCCTGCTTCTCCTCTACCTGTGTCTCGGCCTCTCTCTCTCTGTGTCTCTCATGGATAAAGAAAGAAAATCTTAAAAAATAAATAAATAAATAAATAAATAAATAAATAAATAAATAAATAAATAAATAAAGACCTTGTTTGAGTTTTCAGTTCCTTGTTTGTTTAAAGGGTATAACAGGCACAAATACATGAAGTAAATTATTTTTTTCTAAAAAAAAATTATTTCTGTATCTGATTTTAAATACTGTCATTTCTCATCTTATTCATAAAAACAGTAAATTTCTGAGGTGCATATAAACTTTTGTAGTTAAACAACCTAAAGCAATTTTTTTGGTAAAAATAACAAAATTTTTCAAAAGGGGTATTCAGCTTACTTTAACTTGAAGAAATCTTTCTTTTTTATTTAAAAAAATACTTATTTATTTATTCATGAGAGACATACAGAGAGAGGCAGAGACATAGGCAGAGGGAGAAGCAGGCTCCCCACAGGGACTTGATTCCAAGACCCCGGGATCAGGACCTGAGCCAAAGGCCAATGCTCAACCACAGAGCCACTCAGGCACCCCTCACTTGAAGAAATCTAAATTTATTTTGATAACAGGTTTACATCATGTAAAATATTGATTATACATCCCAAGGCTGAAAAATAACCAAAATCCATGTAAGAATGAATGTATGGATATTTCCATAAAAAAAAAAAAAGGGAAGGTAATACAGGTCCATGTTATGTGGTCTTGAAGAGGAAATTTTAAAGGTAACAACTTTTAATTTTTTAAATCAGTTCATTAAGACATCAACTAAAAATATATCTACTGAATACCTATTATAATGTGTCAGGTGCTGTGCTCACTACTAGAGAGGCAATGATGGCAAGATGAGGAAGAAAGAGTCCCTAATCTCACTGAGGATACAGTTTATTATGAGAAACAGACATGAGTTAAATAATCATACATAAATATGAGAGACAAATGTAACCACTGCGAAGATGAGACACTTGGTGCTGCCAGGGTTTATTATATTCAGAACTGACCCAGCTAAGGAGTTCGGGGATACAATTACTAGAATAAAAGCTCTGGGAAGCAAAGTTCATTTTGTATTTTACCCACTGAGTTTTATTCATTTAATGCTTAGATCACAAATGACACAAACTGACACAGTTTTCAGATCTACAGGATGGTGAAAAGTGAAGTGCACAAGGTAAGAGTATCTTGGACAGAATATGCCAAGTGCTAAGATTCTTTATAGGAAGGGGGAGGAGGACATTAAAGAATGAGAAAGAGCAGGGAGTGCAAGATGAGGCAAGAGAAACTGTGGGGATGTGACAATTCCTAAGAGCGTGGAGCTACTTTTTGGCAGAAAGGTGCCATCTTCTAAGGGTCACTCTGGCAGCTGTGTGGACAGGAGAGAGGGACAAAAGTGGGTGTGGGGAGTTCATTTAGGAGCCTACTGTTCAGGTGACAGATGCTTATATTAGGGGTCCAGCAATGGAATGTACAGAATTAAGTCTTTATTTTTTAAGATTTTATTTACTCGCGAGAGACACACACAGAGAGAGGCAGAGACACAGGCAGAGGGAGAAGCAGGCTCCGTGCAGGGAGCCTGATGTGGGACCCCATCCCAGGTCCCCAGGATCATGCCCCGGGCCGAAGGTGGCGCTAAGCCACTAAGCCACCGGGGCTGCTGGAATGTACAGAAATAGGTACAAGGATACTTAGAAGATAAAATTAATAGAGATTAGTAATAGGTTCATTATGATGGGTCAGTGGTAGAAGGTTACAAGGATAACCGTGAGGTTTCTGGCCAGGACAAATGAATGAACAATAGAACTACACATTGAGACAGGAAACACATGAATCAGTAGGTCTATACTTGCTCTACTGCCTACAGGGTCTTCTACCCGGAGTTGAGCAAAGTATAGCCAGGTGGAAGACAAACGTCATAAACTATGAATGGTTTTTACATTTTTAAAGAGTTGCTAAAATAAATAAATAAAGAAAGAAAGAACAAGGATTGAAAAGGGAAAGTAAGCAGAAAAGAAAAATGTCAAAGAAACCTATCTGGCTCACAAAACCTAAAATAGTTGCTATCTGACCCTTTATGGAGAGTTTACTGACCCCTGCCCCACACCATCTGTGCCAGTACCCTTTTGAAGATCCTGGCCTGCTCATCTCACTCCAGACACACACGCCTGACTGCTGTTCCATGAACGTTAGGGAACCTACTTCAGGGCCTTTGTCCTGGCTTCTCCCTTGTCCACAATAAGTCTAACCCAACATCCACATGATTCCCTCACTCAAGTCTAGGTGCTGAAGTGTCACCCTCATAGTGAGGCCTACTCTGACCACCTTATCTAAAACTATCACCCCTGGCACCTCCCATCCTCTTCGTCCTACTTTTTTTCCCCCCATTGGACCTCTACCCACTATATAAAATTTCCTTCCTCCACTGGAATGTAAGTTCCACAAGAACAGGGATTTTTGTTTGTTTCATTCATCAATACATGCCTAGAGCCTAGAACAGTGCCACTGCTGGCCATATAACAGATATTTCTTGAATGAACAGATTAATGAATGAACACTTATTATGCAGGTGGATAAACATGTCCAGAGCACAAAGGAAACCTAAAATAGAGACACAAATTTATGTCATCGTATGGTGGAAAAAATAGAATCCTCAGGTATATATACACATTAGCCTGGAGAGAAAAATGCAAAATGAAAAAAGAGGTCCTAGGACCAAATTCTGAGGAACCCCAACATTAATGGACAGAAAGAAGAGGATGAGTCTGCAAAATAAATCAAAAAAAATAAATAGGTAGAAAGAATCAAGTGTTTCCAGAACACTGAATGTTGCTGACAGTTCAAATAAGATGACTGGAAAACATTCACCACATTTAGCAACACAGAGGTTTACTAGTAACTTTAGTGACAGTCAACTTGGTTCACTGAGACTGACTACAAGGGCAGAAAGCAAAATACCATGGTTCGGGTCTGTGTTAACCTTATGGTGTAGTGTGGAATATAGACATTAAATTTGGTAATTACACATGAAAATACCATTAAAAGAAGAACCATAGTGTTCTAAAGTAGCATACAATAGAATGAATTAATCTAAGTTGGGAAGCTGAACAAAGCTAAATTAAACTATTGTTTTTATCATCCTGAAAGAAAGTACTTCTTTGGTATTTTAGGAGTAGGAAAGGCTCAAACTAAGATGGCTATATATTACATTCCCATATGTTTTTCTATGGCTGCCATATCCTAGCAGAGAACTTCAGCCTTTTAAGATTAAAAAAAAAAAATCTGCCTCTAAATACACTTTTTCAACCTTGAAAAGCAAAAGTTAATGCTACAAAGTAACCTCCAGTCATCCATTCACAAGGTGCACTTTTTAAAAAACCAGCACCTTATTCTAGGAGCTTTGCTAAGACTGTTAAAACTGGTCTGCCCGTATTTGGATTAAGCAGAACCCAAGCATCTACAACATAACCACATAAAGTCAAACGTTAAAATCGGACTTCCAGTAAGGGTTTCAATTTACTGCAATGGAGCTCTAACTATATAGGAATTGCATTTCATTTGCATAATTGGCGAATTCTTTGGATAAATTCTTTGTTCCAAAGTACAAAGGGAAAAAATATATATATTTTTTATATTGTACAAGTCTGGGCTTACAACCTATAAAAAAGGTCAGTAATTTGAAATTGAAAAGAGTAAGGATAGTACTTTAAGCAAAGTGGCCATGGACCAAAGAAAAGTCTAGGAGTATTTCCTAAAGATATTATGAGATAGGAGGCAGCCGGGATGGCTCAGCGGTCTAGTGCCGGGCAGCCCAGGCTGGGATCCTGGGGACCTGGGATCGAGTCCCACGTTGGGCTCCATGCATGGAGCCTGCTTCTCCCTCTGCCTGTGTCTCTGCCTCTCTCTCTCTGTCTCTGTCTCTATGAATAAATAAATAAAATCTAAAAAAAAAAAAAAAAGATATTATGAGATAATCAGCTTATTTATTACAAAGACTACAGCATCGGGGCATTTCTGGATGCTTATAAATGAACACCCCTGGAGCCCCAAACAGTACCAGGAATAAGTCTCTTAATTGTAAAGCATCGATGTCCTCTTAAGACATCTGGCTTCATCTTCTAAATATATTTCATCAGCCAAGTCTTTCCCTTTCAACATCTTTGGCCCATTTCTTCCCTATTTCCAAAATGATACAGCCTAGCTCAGAGTTTTTCCGCCTTACCCCTTCTGGGGGGGGGGGGGGGGGGGTCAGAGAGATCTGGGTGCAGATCCTAAACCTACTACACTCACAGAAACATCAAGTGGCCTTGGGCAAGCTGTTCAACTTCTCTGGACTTGTTTTTAAAATGAAAATACTTCCCACAACTGGCCCATTGGAGGCCTCCCCTTTGTACCTTCCCAATCCCCTCGCACTAACCAACCACCATCCTCTTTAGGCCTACAGGAGAAGTCCCGGCTTGAGAGCCCACGTTCTCGCTCAAATCCGACAAGCTCTTCATCTTCCAAATGCTTAATAGGCCTAACCACAGTTTTCTCCTTACGATCCTCTTGGCAGTAAATCACGCACCATCTTGTGATCTCCCATCCACTGCTGACTCAAACTAATTGAATTGTTTTTGTTTTTTGACTTTAGGTAGGCGCCCTGAGGACACCGGCTGCATCTCATTTCTTAAAAAAAAAAAAAAAAAAAAATATTTCCCAAGAACTCACCCTGGGCCGGGCACTAGGGATGCAAAGATTAAAACAAGGGTCCTTTAAAACACACACACACACACACAAGGGTCCTTACTCTTGAGGAAGGACAGGCGAAGTGGGGAGGACAGGCGTTAAGCAATTACAGATGGGGGTGACCTTGTGCTCCATCTCGGGGTTTTAAGGACAAGAGGGGGAAAGAGGAACAGGCAGAAGGAGCAGCAGGGGCGACAGGACTGGGAGAAAGCGCTCCGACCCTGGCACAGGGCCTCGCACAAAGGACATAATCCATAAACCACTCCAGCATCTCCCCCGTCTACAGGAGTATGAGGCTGGAGGAAGGAAGTGGCACAGAATCCAAGGCGGCTGAAAACCCCAATCCCTACTAGCTGGCCCTGGAGAGTACTAAGTAATTTATGTGTCTCTTGCAGAAAACTTACCTTACTAACTCGCTCTGTTTAGACTTGAGGGAGAACCCGGGGGAGGGGGGAGGGGGGCACGGTAGCAAGGGCTGCAGTGGAGACAGTGTTGTGGGTGGGGGATGGCCCGGGGGGGCACGAGGGCCACCAGCAGGACGACGGGCCGAGCACCGCCAGGCAGAGGGAACCCGCGGCGGGGAAGGCGGCGGGTCCCCCCGCGCGGGGCCAGCGAGCGGGGAGGGTCGCCCTCTCCGAGTCCACGGAGCCCTGAAGGGGGGGGCGACTCTTCCACGACGGCAACACTGGGGGACCCGAGGGCAGGACGCTCCCCAAGGAGAAAACTAGGGCGTAATCCACCTGAGCCGTGCAGGAAGATCAGGGAGGCGCTGTGCCTCCCGGCCGGCGACGACACGCAGCGCTGCAAGCGGACGGAACCCGACACAGCCGCCATCGCTGCCGCCACAGGAGTGCGGGGCCCCGCCCCTTCGTAGCCCCGCCCCTTCGTAGCCCCGCCCCTCCGCCGCGGCCCCGCCCCTCCGCCGCAGCCCCGCTCCTTCGCCGCAACCCCGCCCCTTCGTAGCCCCGCCCCTCCGCCGCGGCCCCGCCCCTTCGCTGCAGCCCCGCTCCTTCACCGCAACCCCGCCCCTCCGCCGCAGCCCCGCCCCTTCTTGGCCCCGCCCCTTCTCTGCGGCCCCGCCCCTTCGCCGCTGCCCCGCTCCTTCACCGCAACCCCGCCCCTCCGCCGCGGCCCCGCCCCTCCGAAGCCCCGCCCTCCGCCGTAGCCCCGCCCCTTCGCCGCGCGGGCCCGCGCACGTAGGGACGCAGGGGGCGCTCCTCGCGCCGCGCATGCGCGCTGGAGCTGCTGCGGTCCTGCCTCTCTGGTCAAGTCAGAGGCGGGGCTTGCAGCCCTGACGCTTTGGTTATGCGGAGGGTGGTTTTGTGCAGGTGACAGCTTTTCGGTAAGCCTAAGCGGCCTGTTTATTTACTGTAGGATTTTTAGCTGCAATCCCAGAATTCGGGATTGCCTTTTTTTTTTTTTAAGATTTTATTTATTTATTCATGAGAGAGAGAGACACAGGCAGAGGGAGAAGCAGGCTCCGTGCCGAGCCCGACGTGGGACTCGATCCCGGGTCTCCAGGATCACGCCCGGGGCTGAAGGAGCCCCTCAACCACTGAGCCAGCCAGGGATCCTCAAGATTGGCTTATATTTTATGTGGAGAGATATTGGTGTTATTTTGCTCAAAGTTTAGCAGATATAATTGGTGTTATTTTGCTCAGAATTGAGCAGATATAATCATATTTGACCTTCCACTTTTGGGCCTTGCACAGGACGTTTGTGGCTTTTATATTCAAGCTAAGACAAGTGTTGTAATAGCTCTGTAGTTTTATTTTATTATTTATTTTATTTTTTTAATTTAATTTTATTTTTTTGCTCTGTAGTTTTAAAGAAATGGTTCGCACAGCAGTTCTAAGGAGGTACCATGTCACACCCACCAAGGTGGTTATTATCAGAAAAACAAGAACAAAATAAATGTCGGTGGTGATGTGGAGAAATTGGAACTCTTGTGCATGCATTGCTGATGGAGAGGTGAAATGGTGCAGCAGCCATGGAAGCAGTTCAGTTGCTCCACAAAAAGTTAAAGGGTTACCGTATGATCTAGCAATCTACTTTGGGTCGTGAAGAAATGAAAGCAGGAGCTCAAAAGAGATGTTGGCATACCAGTGTTCCTTATTCACAGTAGCCAAAAGGTGGAAGCAACCCAACTGGCCATCAATGGATGGATGGAAAGCAAAATGTAAACATGTGCAATGGAGTATTATTCAGCCCTAAAAAGGAAAGGAATTCTGATACATGCTATAATTTCCATGACCCTTGGAAACACTATACCAAGTGAAATAAGCCAGACACGAAAGGATAAATATTGAATGATCCCACTTAGGTGAGATTCCTAGAAGAAGCAAATTCCTAAAGACAGAAAGGAGGGCAGTGATTACCAAAAGCAAAGGGGAAGAAGGATCGGTGAGGGGCTGTTGTTTAATGGACATAGAGTTTCTGTTTGGGATGATGAAAAAATTTCTGGAAATAGTGATGATGGTTTTACGACGTTGCAGATGTATTTAATGTTACTGAACTCTACACTTAAAAATGATTAAAATGGTAGATTTTATGTACATTTTATCACAAGTTTTAAACTACTGAAAACAAGTAGGATTACCTTGTTGATAAAGACCTAACCATAGACATCTTTTAATGCCGAGGCCTGTAGACCCCTCAAATGGCTCTTTCCTCATGTAAAATTCATCAAACAACCCAGGAGAACTTTAAGTGCTGTTAAACTCTAGTCTTCCATTCATTGTAGTTTGCATCATGTTTAAGCAATTCCAACTTATCTTTTATTTGTTCATGGTACTCACCCTACTCCCAAGTGACTAGGTTGCTTAACATCATGGGTCAGTTGCCAAGACAAGCTCTATGCAATCGCAGTGTTGTACCAATGCTGTCTATGGGAATGGTCCTACATGCCATTAGTTCACCAGATCCAAAAGGAACTCTGAGTCATTTCACTAAAGCCTATAGATCGTCAGCTGAGAGTACTGAGAATGAAGTCATTCTAGAGGATGGACGGACTGGGGTGGACTGACCTCTGACAACCAATTCTTAAGAAGTACTTTTATCTTTAGGCCTGCCTTCCACATACGAACTCTCGATAACTTTCAAGAGCCAGGTGAGAAGAGGGCAGTGTTATACTAGGAGAAACCACTTGGAGATAATGCCAGGTAAGGCTTTGACTTCTACTGTTAAAACTCCATTATTACCAGAGAACCTGGCTGCACATCACGCCATGCTCTGAGACAGCAGAAAATCAGAAGCCTAATAATATGCTGATGTAATGTAGATCATATATACTAATAGTGATACTACATAGCTGAAATTCATTGGGACTTAGTAGGTGCCAAGCGCTGTCATTAGTACATTCCCATAAAACTCTGTCCTATTGCTATCTGTTTTGCCAGTGGAGCTCAAAACGGTAAGGAACTTGGCTCAAGAGCATACTGCCAGCCATTTGTAGAGCCTGGGCTCACATATTGGGCCTGACTCCAAAGTCCCGGTCCTTAACTGTTACACATTTGCACTTTAGCTCACAAAAATAAGACAGGGCATGTCCCAACTATTTCATTTCAAAAACAGAACAAAACAAAAAACCCAAACCCTCAAATACTTCTGGGATTTGGACTGTAGCCCTTTGGAGTCTTTACTGATTAGGAGTTCTTATCTTACTTCAGATTTCCCCACGTATCCTGGGATTAGTTCCTGGTTTGTTCCTCTACCTGAATGAAAACCATTTTGAGCAGATACAAGAGCAGTCCCGGAAGCTTGAGATTCTGAGCTTCACCTCAAACTTGTGTCTTCCCAGATTTAAGATCCTTGTTAGAATAAACCAGATTTTTCCAAACCTAATCAAAGTGCTCTTTTATTTCCAGTGATTTAAATGCTTAGCTATTATTGCTATTCCTTTCATCTTTATTTATAGAACAAACAGAAGGTTTTAGATGACTATATTTAGAAGTGCCATCTGGTAGGCAAACTATTGAACAAAAATGTTTTGTTCCTTTCATGTAACTACATTACTTTGAAATGTAATTAAGTTTCAGGATGGTTGTTTGCTTCTTTTATGGTAGATCTTTTGCCCTATTGAACTGGGGGGAAAATATTCCCTGGCGGATTTTTATTCATGCATTCTTTTACTCTTTGTATATCTCTTAATTTTTTTGTTGTGACTCATTTGCTTTTAGACAGTCTATAAGCCCATTGCTGATGTACTCCGCTTTGGTAATTTTGATGTCTAAACTAAGAAAAGCTAGTAAACAAAATAAAAGCCAAAAAAAAAAAAATCTCCCTTTTTGTAGGGTTTTAATATTTCTGGAAATCTAAAGATATAAAGGCAAAGTCAGAATCTAGTTTGCTGTGTGTTTAGAACCCTTGAAGACAACTTGTTGGCTGTAAAAAAATGATTGAAGGACTAGTCATTCAGAGTAGTATGTTTGGTACTTTCAAATGATTACAGTTAAGTGAAGTCACGTTAGTCATACAAACAATACGCAGTTATGCATCTTGTTTTCCCGAGCATCAAGTTGCATCCTCTCCATTGTTTAGTTTATATCTGTTAAATTATTTGAAAGGAAAGAGAAACATATGTATGTAAATAATACATACACATTAGACAAAATGTCTCAGAATTAGGTAATTTTAAAAATTTTATAAATTAATAAAGTGAGGTCCTTTATATCTTCAAGCCTTTATCCATTTATGAAAGAAAAACTAGAAAAAACTTAAAGGTCCTGAATTCTTTTTTTTTAAAGGTCCTGAATTCTTATAAAAGACTAAAACTAAACTCATTACAAGGGAATAGTTGTCTACGTTTTTAAACTTTAGTATAGCCATTACTTCAGTTCTAGGGAGCTTACACTTGCATTTGTTATGCTAGACATAGCCCTTCTAGGTACAGCTGAGAGGAGTCCCCCTACTTCTACTAGATATACATGGTTCTGATGGGGTCTGTTTAGAACAGAAGGATCACCTGGGGCATTGTGAGCTAGGCTGAGGCAGCACTGGGGAGGTGGACACATGGGTCTCTCAGATATAAGCCAAATACAGTTTGGGAGAATGGGTATTTATCACTCTGCTGCACTGTTCACAAAGTGATTCTCGCCAAAACAGTGTGCAGGCCCTTGGGTAAAGACTCTGGAAGTTCCTCCATTGAACATAGACTGAGTGGTCAATGTAAATACCTGGGCATCTGTACGTGTGCTTCGCCTTGTCACATGACTCTTCTTTAGGAAAGGGATTGTCTCCCTTTTGAGCGCCTCCCATGACCAGTTCTCATATTCCCAAGCTACTTTCTGGAAACACCTCTTATTCTACTTTCTCTAAGTCCTCCTGGTAGTGTTGGAGTTCCTCCATTGATCTTCATACAGCCTGTGGATTCTAGAATCCATTCTTTGCTCTCCTACAGCAGACCTTGATAGCTCTTCAAATTCAGAGCAATAACTATTAGCAACTCCTAACCAGATCGTGTTTCCTTAAGGGCAGTGAAGGTTAAATCTTCAAACCCTCCTATTTGCTGAGGGGACTTTGTGGCATCCCGTACATCTATTATAAATAAAAGGAAGAAAAGCAAAAAGAGATATTTCCCTGTCAATACAATCTGAACATCTATATCCTGCTACATTCAGTTAAAGGAAGATGAAATATACATGTAATCATAATAGTATAGAGTAAGAAGAATTTTGAAATCATACTGAGGAGTTCCTGTTCCAGCTTCAAGAATTATAAGCTGATATTAGACAGGCCATTAGTCTCTCTTTTTTTAAAGATTTTATTTATTTATTCGTGAGAGACACACAGAGAGAGAGAGAGAGGGGGGCAGAGACACAGGCAGAGGGAGAAGCAGGCCCCATGCAGGGAGCCCAATGTGAGACTCGATCCCAGGACTCCAGGATCACACCCTGGGCTGGAGGCAGGTGCCAAACCACTGAGCCACCCAGGGATCCCCAGGCCATTAGTCTCTTGAGCGCATTTCTCCAACTGTGAAATAAGGGAGTAGGGCTTGATAAGCTTACAAGTTCTAGGATTCTAGTATCATGAAAGTCTAAATATGGAACACTTGGTATTTTTATAAATGTAGCTCTGATACTTAATTCTGCTTGTAAAATTATGGCCCAGTACTCTTAATTGTATTGCACAAACTCCTACTTAGTAGTATCAGAAAAATCAGCAATAATGATTGTCCTTCTTCCTGCTGTGACTGACTTTAGTGCCCTTCTTCTCTCTTCTTACCTTTTTCCTGTTGGTTAATAAAAGAGTTAAAAGAATTTTTAAAAAAGATAACCAGATAGGGGGATCCCTGGGTGGCTCGGCGGTTTAGTGCCTGCCTTTTGCCCAGGGCGTGATCCTGGAGTCCCGGGATCGAGTCCCGCATCGGGCTCCCTGCATGGAGCCTGCTTCTCCCTCTCACTGTGTCTCTGCTTCTCTCTCTCTCTCTCTCTCTCTCTATCTATCATGAATAAATAAATAAAATCTTTATAAAAGAAAAGATAACCACATAGTACAAAATCAGCCATTGCAGTTTAAAAAATAAACACAATTTATTCCAAAGTGGACTACTTTCAGGAGATATATATGTGTATGCATGTGTGTGTATATCTATCTATTTATCTGTATCATTGACCAATGGAAAATATTTTATATGAAGTATGACTTCATATAAAATGACTATGGATTTTCTATTGTCCTATCTGTATTAAAATGAAGGAGCTCTGTAAAATTCTCCTTAATTTACATTGTAAAGGCAAATGTTCCTTTGTATTATTATACTTTCAGAGAATTTAGTTTCTTATAAAATGCTGGCAAAATGTCAGTCTTTAAGAGCAAAATGTATTTATATAGGTTAAAAATGGACGCAAGTGTATATATACAAAATAATTGAAAGCAGGGTCTTTTTATTTTTACATGTAATCTAGGTTTCTTTTCTTTTTATAAATACATTTTTATTGGTGTTCAATTTGCCAACATATAGAATAACACCCAGTGCTCATCCCATCAAGTGCCCCCCTCAGTGCCCGCCACCCAGTCACCCCCACCCTCCACCCACCTCCCCTTCCACCACCCCTAGTTCATTTCCCAGAGTTCGGAGTCTCTCGTGTTCTGTCTCCCTTTCTGATATTTCCCACTCATTTTTTCTCCTTTCCCCTTTATTCCCTTTCACTATTTTTATATTCCCCAAATGAATGAGACCATATAATGTTTGTCCTTCTCCAATTGACTCATTTCACTCAGCATAATACCCTCCAGTTCCATCCATGTTGAAGCAATGGTGGGTATTTGTCGTTTCTAACGGCTGAGGAATATTCCATTGTATACATAGACCACATCTTCTTTATCCATTCATCTTTCGATGGACACCGAGGCTCTTTCCACAGTTTGGCTATTGTGGATATTGCTGCTAGAAACATCGGGGTGCAGGTGTCCCGGCGTTTCACTGCATCTGCATCTTTGGGGTAAGTCCCCAGCAGTGCAATTGCTGGGTCATAGGGGAAAGCAGGGTCTTGGAGATATTTGCACATCCATGTTTATAGCGGTGCTATTTATAATAAATAGCCAAGTGATAGAAGCAACCCAAATGTCCAAAATGATATGAGTGTTAGCATCTATCCATATATACAATGAAATATTATTCAGCTTTAAACAGCAAGTAAATTTTGTCACGTGCTAAATATGAATGAACCTTTAGAACATTATGCCAAGCAAAATAAGCCAGTTATAAAAGAACAAATACTGTATGACTCTGCTTGTATGAGGTATCTAGAGTAGTCAAAATTATAGAAAGAGAAAAGTAGAAGGATGACTACCAGAGGAAGTGGAAAGAATTACATAATGGGTACAGTTTCAGATAGAATTTCATATTTGAAAGATGAAAATGTTCTGGACATCTGTCTTACAACAATGTGACTGTACTTAACACTGCTGAATGGTACACTTACAAATGGTTAAGATGGTAAATTCTGTGTTCTATGCCTTCTATCCCAGTAGATAAATGGATGCAAGTGACAAAATAATAGGAGTTTCAAGCAGTGGCAGATGTTAATTTAGCATTTCTTATACAGTTTTATTTGTATACATTATTTTCATTTGCTTTCACAGAGGTCAACAAAGTAAAAGAATAGAAGTGAAAATAGAGATGTCTGGGTGACTCCATGGTTGAGCGTCTGCCTTTGGCTCAGGGCATGATCCTGGTCCAGGGACTGAGTCCTGCTTCCGGCTCCCTGCGAGGAGCCTGCTTCTCCCTCTGCCTCTCTGTGTGTTTCTAGTGAATAAATAAATAAAATCTTTTAAAAAAATAAGTGAAAATAGAGATCTTTATTAAACTGTGTTGAAAGTCTGAAATCCCACAAACAATACCAAACTTATTATAGACAAAATTGTCAGTGTTCTGTGGTGAAAGGTTCAGTAGATTTGAGGTAGGAAACTTAAATGTGAATACTTATCCTGTGAGCCTTGTGATCTAGTAAGTTGTACTTTCTTAAGAGCCAGAAATATTTTATTTATCTTTGTATTCTTTTGAAATACCTACAACAGAATTATAAATATTACTTTCTTGAATTAAGTTACATTTTGATTGAGTTATATTTTGAAGAAAAAGAGAAAATGAAGAGTGAAACTCTACACTCATTCGGGCACCTGCTTGTCATTGGTCATATTGGCAGTAGCTAGAGGTAGACCGGCCAAGACTTGGAGAAAACCAGACAAGGCCAGAGTTAGGATCACAATATTAGGACTGGTTTCCACCTTAACTTGGGAAGCAGAATTCTTTGAAAAACACAAAGCCCGTTGTCAAGAAATCTTGTGGTAGGAATCCGACAAAATTAGGACATGATGCTGAGTGAAAAGAAGAACTAGGTCATAAAGGACAAGGAAAAGAAAGAGCCATAATCCAGGAAGGCCACTTGTTTAAAATGTGACATATGTGATTTGAGCACTGAAGTCAGCCAGCCTATGAAGAGAGAATGTTGTCCTGTGGCAGGTCTCTTAATTAGACGGTAGGGAGAGTGGTGAGGCATGTTCACGGTGTCCTTTAAGATTCAGCTTACACTTACGGACCATCTTAAAAGAAAGGAACAGACACCAATACACAGTCACACACACACACACAAACACACACACACAATTTTGAATGTACTTTAAAAGTATTGTGAACCCACCAAAGGACTCCCTAGAAATGTCTGGTTCTTAGGCATGACCCTATTTCATGCTTATATATTTTTGAAAGCAACAACACATAGGATTACTGGCCACAAGTTCATTCCAACTCCTAACAAACAAGGTTTTTAGCGGTCCTTTTGCCTTAAAGTCTTTTTTTTTTTTTAATTTTTTTTTAATTTATTTTTTATTGGTGTTCAATTTACTAACATACAGAATAACACCCAGTGCCCGTCACCCATTCACTCCCACCCCCCGCCCTCCTCCCCTTCTACCACCCCTAGTTCGTTTCCCAGAGTTAGCAGTCTTTACGTTCTGTCTCCCTTTCTGATATTTCCCACACATTTCTTCTCCCTTCCCTTATATTCCCTTTCACTATTATTTATATTCCCCAAATGAATGAGAACATATACTAAACCAAAGCAATGCTATTTACCTGGTCTAGCTAGTATGTCATCCAGTTTATTTGGTAGGAGAAAAATAATTAAGTTCTGTAGTGATTGTCTCCAAAATTTTTCTATTATATGTTTCACTAGTAAAACATTTTTATCACATTTCTTATATGTGCATATTTATTTATTTATAAATTATATGAAGGCACTATTTTTTTTAAATTTTTTTTATTTATGATAGTCACAGAGAGAGAGAGAGAGAGAGAGAGAGGCAGAGACATAGGCAGAGGGAGAAGCAGGCTCCATGCACCGGGAGCCTGACGTGGGATTCAATCCCAGGTCTCCAGGATCACGCCCTGGGCCAAAGGCAGGCGCCAAACCGCTGCGCCACCCGGGGATCCCATATGAAGGCACTATTGAGTGATGTATTATGTATATACAATACATAAACCAAAGTAGAAATTTAAAACATAGGATAAAATAAGATATCAAGAAGTTTTAATATTTTCTTTCCACATTCCAAAGGATTGTCTTGTCTTGTACACTGGTGAGGTAAAGTTACCCTGTCTAGAAAATGCCAAATTTTAAGATGATTCTTGAAAATCCATGTGTGGGAACAACTAGCAGATGGGGTTATTTTTATAGTAATGCCTCATTTTAAGAAAGTATGATATGCATGTCAAAGTCTAAATTTACAAGATAGGTTAAATATAGTATAATTTATATTTCAGTGAGTGTCTATTTCTTTGACCTTCTTGAAGGCAAACTGGATTTTTTTATCTTTATATTCTAAATACCTAGACTATATAAAAGGATTCTTCACAGAATTGGTTTTTAAGTTTTGTAAAATATCTAATATAAGGTTTGATTTTACAAAATCAGTTTTCAAAAAACTGTTCAGTTCCCTGTTTATTTCCAAAGACAGCCAATCTCCTATTCTATTCTTTTTTTTTTTCTTGGCGTTTTAAACTTTTTTCTTTTTTTCTTTTTTCATTTTTTTAAAATTTAAATTCCATTTGCCAGCATATGGTATAATACCCAATGCTCATCATATCAAGTGCCCTCCTCAGTGCCCATCACTCAGTCACCCCATCCCCCCTACCTCCCCTTCAACAACCCTTTGTTTCCCAGAGTTAGGAGTCTCTCTCATGGTTTGTCTCCCTCTCTATTTTTTCCCACTCAGTTCCCCTCCTTTCCCTTATAATCCCTTTCACTATTTCTTATATTGCATGTATGAGTGAAAACATATGATGTTGTCCTTTTTTATTGAAGTATAATAAAGGTACAATGTTATATTAGTTTCAGGTATACAATATAATAATTCAATAATTCCATATGTTTTTCAGTGCTTATCAGGACAAGTACATTCTCAATCCCCTCTACTTCACCCATCACCCTCTGTATTTAAGAGTCTGGTTTTTTGTTTGTCTCTTTGATTGTTCATTAGTTCTGTTCTACTTTCTTATCAGGTTGAACTCTAAGAATTCTTCAGATGTGCTGTGCTGCCTCTTGCCCCGTGCCTTTACCCATTCTGACCTATTGTCCAGGAGTAGCTTTCCCCTGTCCCATCCTTCAAAACTTAAGTCTATCTTCTCTTCCTTGGATCAGTCTTCATTGAGCCCAAATGCCCTCTATAGCTGCACCTATATAAGCTCAGCCACCTCCAACCTAGCATGTCCACATCAGACCATTTACTTTCTTTTTCACTTCCCACTCCCACACTGTGGCCCTAAAAAGTAGTATTAACAAAAAGAGCTTTCATTTAATGTTGCCACTAGGCTATGTCCTTTGCAATTATTCTTCACTGAAGGCACTCTGTGTGGGGTTGTGTGTGTGTGTGAAAGAAAGAATTTTCACTTAATTTTTCCCCATATTCTCCACTAATTTATATTTACATGGTCATTAGAGAATGCATAATAGACAAAGGATGTTCAAAAGTCTCATTAACTACAGCTGTGTCAGTAGCAAAAGTATGAGATGAATAAACAGTCTACTCAATACATTAGAAAAAAACACATTAAACATCAGCTTTTGAAACTTTTTAACTGACAATCTCAACTTCTTGTGTCAATTTGCACCAATGATAGTCTTTGAAAAACTGTTTATCAGAGTCGTTTATTTCTCTCTTCCAACGATTTGTATGTTCTTCTTACTAGCATTGAAGTCTAAATGGAGAAACATTAATAATATTTTGTTTATGAAGACAAGTGGGTTGACTCTAATAAAAATATTGATTCATGTCTTGCTTCTCAGTAAGAAATGCCACCCATGAAGCCTGCTGGCACTTGCTTCTAATAATAATATAATTTCAAGAAAGCCAGGAAAAGTACATACTTCACTTGCAAAAGTGTGAATTATTTATTTTTCTTCACACAAAAGAAATATAAAATGCATCAATGTTCAACTTTAGCTGAAAACCATTTAACAGCAAATTTTTACCTAGACTATGTAAAACATTAAAAGTGCTTGCTATATCTTAACATAGACTGTAAGCATGTATATCTCTTTCTATAAAGTGTGGATGTAAGACTTAAAATCTAAAAAAAGGTAAAGCATTAAAAAATAAATAATCAGCTTTTATTTAGTTAGCTATTCTTTTTTTAAAAAAAGAATGGATTCACTTATGCTATACAGATTCAAATCTTCCTCTTCCCCACAAAAACATATCCTATTTATGTAGGTTTTTTACATAGTGCAGGTGGAGCTGATAGACAAAAAGGTACATTTTGTAGTTAGTAAAATCATTGCACACACTAAGTTTCCCTCTCTTGCCAGTCTCATCAGAGAGGAGGTCTGTTTAGTCACGTGGTTAACATCTGGAAGCCACTCTGGGTAATAGCTACCACCAATTTGTTGCTTATTCAGAGAAGGCATACCGAATGGAAGTAGAGAAGGCAAATCCCATGTTTCCTTTGATTCACATACATAGACTCTAATCTTATTATTGTCTTAAGCCATTCAATTGATCAACGTGAAGACAGAACTATCAATAAATATGTTCTTCATCTTAAAGCAAACTTCCAGAAAACATAAAAATGTACAGCAAATGAAATCTTTTGATTGTTTCAGTTCATGCAGGACATGATTTTGATTTGACCCATGGCCCTGGCCATAAACACAGGGTCCATGCATTTTTATCGAGTTGTGCTCTGTGTAAAGCACCGTGTTTCTCTTATAAAATTATTTAGGGGATTTGTTCAGGGACATCTCAGTGGCTCAGTCAGTTAAGCACCAGCCTTCTGCCCAGATCAGGATCCAGTCCTGGGCTGGAGCCCCATGGACATCAGGTTCCCTGCTTAGTGGAAAGTCTGCTGCCCCCCACCCTCCACCCCTGAAATCTTTAAAGAAAAAGGGAGGGATGCCTGGGTGGCTTAGTGGTTGAGCATCTGCCTTTGGCTCAGGGTATAATCCCGCAGTGCCAGGATCGAATCCCGCCTTGAGATCCCTGTGCAGCCTGCTTCTCCCTCTGCCTATGTCTCTGCCTCTGCCTCTCTCTCTGTGTCTCTCATGAAAAATTAAATTAAAAAAAAAGAAAAGGGGACTTGTTCATTTTTGAGTAAGGAAAAAAGAAGGAGAAGGAAAATACAGAATGTGATATTGAAACTTCTTAAATGTGTTCTGCAGATCTCTGAGATATTTCCAATAGAGTCAATCCAAGAAACTTCTCTGAGGACTTCATTTAAAAGATTCATATGACCTCCCCCCTCAAAAAATAACAACCCCCCCCAAACAACACAGAATACTGTAAAGAACCAAATTTTTTTTTCTTTTAGATCGTATAACATTAGAAGAAAAGAGCATTCTTTACATTCAAAGGTTATGCTAATTATAGAAATTATTTTGGTATCTGAAGCTCAAAATGAAGCGCTTTGAAGAAAAAACTTTAATTTGTGGCTATGACTGCTGTTCTTAGAGGTTGTCATTGTTTATAATTATTGTCTTTTTTTGACCTGTGGTTGACTAAATCATTTCCTCGAAAGATGTCACCACATTCCACACTTCTACATTCCAAGTTTTTCTGCTGAAGTTTCTTGCCCCTCTCCCACATTGTTTGAAGAAGTGCTGTATTGCCTCTCTAATAAGAGTGTTTCTGTCAGGCCCTGCTGTTTGTGGTTGATTTACTTTAAGCTCACCTAAGCCTTTTGAGTATTTTGTGTCTAGCCCTGTGAAAGTTGTATTGTGATGACCATCATTAGAATTCAAGTGGATGAAAAAAACTCATTGTAAGTGATACCAAATTGGTGATTACTCACATATCCAGACGTCTCATGTAAATGTAAAGTTGTCCAATATTCACCACTTTCCAAATTTGAAGAGTCCAACCAAATCTTTAAGAAGAAAGCTGTAATAATCCTCTCTTCTAGCATGAAATCAGAAATCAGTGCTACTGTCCTAGATATGATGTGGAGATATAGTGAACTACCGTCACAATTGCAGTCATCCTCAAAGTTCAACCAGATATCAAAACTTTAGTAACTATTACCCAAGTATTGGTAGTAGAAACTTTTTATTAAACTTAGCCAAATTAGGTAAAATGTTAATAGCACTGATAGATCGACAAGTCTGTATTCTTAAAGACCTTCTGTTTTCCTTTGTGTGGCTCAGAGTGTATTGCAGCAGGATGATGAGAAAACAGATAGATGTTATAGCCATCTACCTAATAGTTAGAACCTATTACAATTCACCAAAATCCTTCTTGTTCTTACCATTTTGATGTATGTAGTTGTAAACTGAGTGGTAACCCAGTAGTAGCAATGACAGGAGAATAGATTCATTCTTGAAAGCCATCTGCCATTTGCAGAATTTGGATTTGTTGGAGAGGGAAATACACCAGTGATGCATTTTATTAAATTATGGAACATAAAAATGGTAAAATGACTCAGCTCATGTAATTGTAAGTTTCAACTTATCCTATAAAATATACTCAAATATTTTTGGGAATTTGAAGGTCACTTTTCAGTGGCTTCTTCATGTAATTACACATTTTAAAAGCTGTGATCAGAATTCCCTCACTTCATCCTATTATTTACTAATAAGCATACAATTTGGACTACTCAGATGGTATGTTTCCCAAATGTTAGTAATGCTTTTTGGTTTTCTCAATTAGTACTTATTGTCTTTACTGATGACTACAGTAAGTATTATATGATGCCATGAGTATTTGATTATATAGACTATCCCTAATGTACTATGTTAAACACTGTTGGTGAATGACAGATACATAAAACGTTGGTCCTACCCTCAAGGATTTTACATTTAGTAGAGAGACAGAAGGTGTACATACTTGTAATATAAGATAAATACTAAGAGCTACTATAAAGAGTGATAGGTAAAATTTTAGCAAGCTCAGAGGAGAAAGGATATGCTTTTAGATATGGAAAAATCAGGAAGACATAGGAAGAAAAGACAACCACAGTTCTCTAATTTTACAATCAGAAACTCCTGGTCATTGGACTCTTAAGAACACCTAGAGGCCTAAGCTCTCTCCTCCCTTTTTCACTGGAGTTCAATATGCACCTTTATAGGGAAGAACTGTTCCTGACAAGGTACCCTTTTGCCTCTCTCTCTCTCTCTCTTTCTCTCTCTCTCTCTCTCTCTTTCTCACTTTGTGGTTCTGGCTCTATCAGGCTGATTTCTAGTCCCTGAATAAAGGGATTTCTTCTCATGATAAATTTAGGATATCTGCTGTAATGGCAGGATTCTCATGATTTAGTGGGCCTATAGAACTGGGAAATGGTAAATTTGCAATAGATGTTTGCTGGCTGAGTACTGAATGAATGGCTAGTGAGTGACGAGTGAGTGAGTGAATGGCCATCAGCTAGGAAGCAAACCATCCCAAGAAAAACAACTTGATCCTGATGATATTATTTAATGTAAATTACGCAAGAGCACTTAGCCTCACTCTCTGAACTTTATTATAGTTATTCAATAAATATTTGTTGAATGTGATGTTCCTTAAAGTGCTCATTTTGTGCATTCATATTACAGTATTTCTACTATTGGGGAAAACTCAGTCTCCTTGTAAAAGGGATAATCCTCTTTCACTACTGGATAAATAGATCATTATGCAGTGTTTCCAACAGCTTTCCTAGAAATGACCCCTTTGAGGTTCAAAAAGGAACAAAAAGTGATTAGATTTTATAAATGTTATGCCACTTCTTATTACATATAGTATTCAATAAAAAGAAAATCCCACAAGACAATTCTGTTTGCCCCATGGGTCTAATACCATAAAATCTCATTCTTACAGCATCTACATTTTGGCATTTGTTTGTCAAAAATGGGGTGGAGGTAAAAGTAATCTTTTTGCCAGTTTATGTGATGCCATAAAGCAGCATTTTTCATTTTTCAACACTTATTAGCTCAGCTCCCCAGCTGTGTAGCACCACGCCCTGGTGTGAAATTGAGAGGGAGAACTCTGACAAGTTTATATTGGCCTAAATTTATAGCTTTTCTTTAGGGTGGGGGAAGGGTGTATTTTTTTTTTTTTTAAAGAGGACATTATAGTTACATGATTTTGTATCCCACAACTTCTGTAACATAGCATAATGGCTTATGAAAACGACTGTTAGTATATCATGTTTGGCTCCCCTAAACAAATGTTAACAGCTATGTACTTAGAAGACAAGTGAAGCAGAAAGTTAATTAATTAAATGTTAATTAATTATTAGTTAATGAGTTGATTGATCCATTTAATCTAAGAGTTTTTATATCCTGCAAAATATAGATATCTCAGGGCCTTGTATGGCAAATATGTACAAAGTTGTGAGGAAAAAAACAAGCTCAAACTCTGCTTAAATAGTAGGATTCTGATGTAACTCTTCATACAATCACTTCAGATCTCTATTTCTCTTGTTTTCTGGAGGGCAATTTCGAAAAGACAAAGTAAGTTGATTTCACAGAAAGTTTGGTAGACTGGCAGAAATGGGTTAAAACAATTACTGTGGTATGATGTAGCACATTAAAATGAAATGATTGACTACAAGCTAAAAATTTTAAGATAAACAAACTTGATCCTTGGCTTCTACTTTCCTGCTCTCACACACACCCTTACACATGACAAACCAGGGGGAGATTCTTAAAGCATTTTTAAGATCCATCTTGAGTGAGACAGTACAAGTAAACTCAGATAAAACTCTTAATATTTATGTTTTGTGAAAGGCTTAAAAACCAACACAAAATCAGGCTTTCAGTCTTCTTCTAAGTAGTGCTTCACATTGGAAGGTGAGTGGAAGAACAGCCTGTACAAGTCTTAAAGTTAAAAAAAAAAAATCCCCAAATTCTCCCAGCTGTGGTGGGAGGGAAGATCCATGTGTTAAGACTTGCATGATACCCAGGCTGGCACTGATAGTGAGTAGGTACCTTCATGTGCTGTCAGAGTAGACTGAAAGCAGCTTTATTAGCTTGATGGTTTAGTTTGTGCATGTAAAATGCAAAGGAACAAATGTAAATCTTCAAAAATAATCCTGGAAATCCAGGCCCATCTTGAATTAGGTGAGTTCCTTTAATCTTTATTATCTTATTCCAGTTGGAAAGCCAGGATGCTGGACATTGCAGCAGGCATTTAAAAAGTGACATTAATTTTATTGCCAAGTGAAAATACTTTTCTGTAGAAATAAATGAGACATCTTTAAGAGAGCTCACTGAAGCCCAAATTCCATCTTTTAACTGTGAGATACAACTCAACTGCCACAGTAGGCAAATGAAGCTGGTATGTAACCACTGATGACAGACCCTTTGTGGAGTAGAGGGAATTGCATCTGGAAAGAGGAAGGAATGGTTTCATACATGGCACCTGGTCCTTTGGACAAAGGAAGAAAATAAGAACCATCGCTCAAATAAAAATCATGTGGGCAAGGGCATCTGGGTGACTCAGTGGTTGAGCATCTGCCTTTGGCTTAGGTCATGATTCTGGGGTCCTGGGATCAAGTCCTGCATCAGGCTCCTGCTTATGTCTCTGCCTTTCTCTCTGTATATCACATGAATAAATAAATAAAATCTTTAAAATAAATCACGTGGGCAAAAGTTATATGCTGGTCTTCTCACCCAGCTTTTATGTGTAGACCTTATTTTGCCTTGGGAAGATAAAACGCTAACTTTTAGAAACATATTTCAGATCAGTGTTGATTTTTTTAAATAGAAAAGGGACATGGTCATGTATGTAACAAGATAGGTCTAGCAACACAGAAATACCATTAGGGCTGATACATGGAGTAGACTGAAAGAGATAGAGACTCTTGAAGGAAGGACTCATTAGATGTCTTTTGCAATAAACTAGGAAGATTCAAGAATTACCTGAATTTAGGTTTTCAGGATGAAGGTGAGAGCAGTTTGGAAGGGTAGAATGAGTAAAGACTTGGTTACCCACTGGACTTAGAGGTGTGGTATAGGAAATAGTCTCAGATGACTATCTCCACAAGTATTCTGGTGAAGCTATTAACAAATATAAAGAAGATAGAGGAAGGAGCAAGTGAAAACACTGCGTTCAGGTTTCTGTAGGTTATTTGAAGCGTCAGCAGAAATTTGGGGCGGCCAGGGTGGCTCAGCAGTTTAGCGCCACTTTCAGGGCTTCACACACCTCCCAGGGCGTGATCCTGGAATCCCCGGATCGAGTCCCACGTCGGGCTCCCTGCATGGAGCCTGTTTCTCCCTCTGCCTGTGCCTCTGCCTTTCTGTCTCTCTCTCTCTCTCATAAATAAATAAAATATTTAAAAAAAGAAATTTGATGACTTCTAGAAATATGGGTCTAAAGTTTAGATTGAGGATGGAAGTAAATTGAAGAGTAATCAGAATACAAGAATCACATAAAACTATAGGAATCAAAGTAATCATCTTGAAAGAATATTAGTAATAGAAAGAGAGAACTTAGGAATAATTTTCATAAAGACCCATGTTTAAAGGCTAGGCCAAAGAAGAGTAATCAGTGAAAAACTCTCAGGAGAAATCTTGAGGGTAGAAGGAAATACAGAGGTATGTCATGAAAGTGAAGGTGTAGGCAAACAACTGTGGAATGCTGTACAAGGATGGAATGAGGCCATTGAATTTGGCAGGTAGGAAAGAGTAACTAGCAACATTTTTGTTTTTTGTTCTTTTTTTCTTTTTAGTGTTATTGAGATATAATTGACATACAACATTGTGTAAGTTTAAAGTGTACAGCATAATGATTTGACTTAAGTATATTGTGAAATGATTGCCACAGAAGTTTAGTTAACATCCATCATTTCATATAGGCACAACCCCCCACTTTATTGTGATGAGAATTTTAGGATTTACTCTCTTAGAAACTTTTAAATATACCATAAGTGTTAACTTTAGTCATCATGTCATACATTCCTTCCCCAGCACTTATTTATCTTACAACTGGAAGTTTGTACCTTTGGATCAGTTCATCTGTTTCCTCCATTCCCCATCTCTGGTAATCACAGATCTAATACCCTTTTCTTTTCTTTTCTTTTCTTTTTTTTTTTCTAATACCCTTTTCTATGAGTTTGTTTGTGTTTAGATTCCACTGATAAGTGAGATCCTGCAATATTCGTCTTTTTCTGGCTGACCTATTTCACTTAGCATAATGCCTTCAGGGTCCATTCCTGTTGTTACAAATAGCAGGATTTCTTTCCTTCTTGTGGCTTAATACATTGTGTATGTATATATGTACATACACACAAAACTGCTTTTTTTTGAAAGCAGTTTCAGTAAAACAGTGGGGTAGGAGTTAGATTGCAGTGGCTCAGGTTGGGAATTAAGAATAAAAATGGGAACATAGCTATTCCTTTAACAAGTTTACTTGCAAAGCCAAAAAGGAAACAGGGACATTTTAAAATATGGGGATGCTGGGGCACTTGGGGGCTCAGTCGGTTAAGTGTCTGACTCTTGATTTCAGCTCAGATCATGATCTCATGGTTCATGAGATTCAGCTCCCCATCAGGCTCCATGCTCAGCTCACAATCTGGTTGAGATTCTCTCTCTCTCCCTCTTTCTCTGCCCCACACCCCACTCATGCTCTCTCTCTCTCTCTAACATAAATAAATCTTAAAAAAAAATATGGGGATGCTTTGAGCATGTTATAAATTGACAAAAGAAGCTAAGGGAGAGGATGAACTAGAACAGTGGAACCCAAAGAAGATGAAAGGAGAAGGGATTGGCAGCCATGGAGAGTTAAGGGCACTCTTCCTCTAAGACTAGGGAGAAATATAGGCAAATCTGAATGTGACAATAGTGATACTGAACAAGATTATATCTTCTGATGGCAATTTGCAGAGAATGAAAGGAAAAGGGAACAGGTTAGGCACTTAAACTCTACAAAAGACTTAAAAGAAAAGGAAGCTGAGTGAGAGTAGGGAAAATTTGCTAAATAGTCATAAATGCAAATAGAAAATTTAAAGGAGCTAATTAATCTACATTGTCATCAAATTTGTACCAGTAGCTACTGGAAATAAAAAAACAAAAACAGAAGGACTAAACAATTTATTGATCAGCACTGGAGATAGCAAGGCTGGAGGTCAAGGTGAGGTGGGACTATTGATCAGGTTGATGAGAATGTGATACTATATAGGCCGAACAAGGAAGGAATTGAGCCAAGAAAGGGCAAATAAACTGGAAAACTAATGAGAAGATAAAGCCAACAGGTCTCCAACCAGGTGTCTGAGCCAATTTCTTTGAGCATGAGGGAATAGGAGAGATGGAAGGATAGCAAGAGACATCTAAAAAAAAAGAACAAGGGTTAATTATTTCAGAGGTAGAAAATTATTATGTAGAGTAGTGTAGAAGACTCTCTGAGGAAGTAGGACTGAGCAGGGTCTTTAAGAGTTGGTAGTTCTGATGGTGTGTAAGAGGAAGGACATTCTGTGACCAAAGTCAAAGGGGAAGCTGGGACAGGCTGAAAGAGTAACCATGACACAGGAGAAGGAGGAGGTGCAGCTAGAAAGGAAGCAATGTGCACATTGACCTGTCTTGAATAATAGCTATGTTGGGATTTACAAGAAAAAGGAAGGGGCACCTGGGTGACTCAGTAGTTGAGAGTCTACCTTTGGCTGAGGGCATGATCTTGGATCCTGGGATCGAGTCCTGAATCAGGCCTCCCACGGGGAGCCTGCTTCTCCCTCTGCCTATGTCTCTGCCTCTCTCTCTCTTTCTGTGTCTCTCTTGAATAAATAAATAAAATCTTAAAAAAAAGAAAGAAAGATGGACACATTAATTGAGCAACATCATAGGGAGTTGAAAAACCCATTATGGGGTTAGTACTTCTATCTAGTGAACAATTGGGAACCAGAACAAAATATTAAGCAGGTGAATTCCATGAAGAAAGTAATGTTTTAGGCATATTTACTTAGAAGGAGAGTGGGGGAGGGATCCCAGCAGGGAGAAGTCTGCCCAGGGGTGTCATGGAGAAGACTCAGGTGACAGGAAATGGGAGATCTGAGAGCTGGAGTCATGACACAAATGGACACAGCTTCAGTTAAGGGGTGTTTTGACAACAAAATAGATGCAGGGAACACACAGAAGGAAGCACAAAATGCTTCTGAAGTTTTCAGGGCAAGCCACCAGCACGCAGTCCTACCACAGAGGGACGTGGGGAGACAGGGAAGGAGGACCAGAATGGGGATGGGAGAAAGAGGTGTGTGTACACAGGAGAGAAGATCTAACCCAGTGCTTCCTGTTTGTGCTGTGAAAATTAAATTTCGTATGAAGCCACAGGATGTCAAAAGCTTATAAACAGAGTTATTTTCATGCTATTTCCTTTATTAAAACTGACATGGGACAGAGCGGGTACACTGTTGAGAGACGTCAGTAGCAGGCATCAACTTGGCAAGGAGAAGCCAGAAGTTGGGTGGCTCCTTTCGTCATGGGGAGCAAAGGCTTCTGGTGAACAGGCTCTGTTAATGATGGCTGTGTTCCAATTAAAAAACCTTTAAGGGAGGATAATATGAAAAAGACTGTTTAATCACACCTTGATTTTTTTCATTCACAGCTGCGCATGGGTAGCAGGCACCATGCTGGGAGTACTACCTTTGATTGCAAAGCATAAAATTTTTACAGGCTTTTTTTTCCTAATAAGTGAAAATTTGGGGTCTCGTCTATGTTTCATTTGGGTAATAATCCAGGACAAAATAGTCCAAAATGCATAAATGAACCCAGTTAAAATATATTTAAAAAATCATCTTTGATGGTTCTTAGTTATTTAGGTTGTGGAAAAATGTGGGTTAGTGAATATTTTAAATGAACTTTACTGTGTAATAGATTTTAAACTGGGCTAGATAGATCAGTAGTAACCAAAAGTAATGAAAATATGTCTTGAAATAGTTATTTGATGGCAGAAATATAACAGTATTTTATTATATTCTTGGAATTAATTTTTTTCTAAAATATTTCCTTTAAGTTTATTTTCATAGAACATTTTTTTAAGAGCATGCTCTTTTATAATTATGTAGAAGTATGCTATACAAGGGGAAACAGTCTCTGGACTGTAAATAGATTTTTGTTCTCATTATTGGACCATCAAATGTGAAAATAAATGTTGCCAGTAATGGCTTGTGTTTTCTGTATGCGAAGTATGATTAACATAATTTTTCCCCAGACAAAGTATGATTTACAGAATTTTAAAGTTAGTCCTGAATTTAGAATCTCTGATTCTTTAGTGAACTCTAAAGTCATTGAAATACCTTTTGTGATTCTTTATAGAATAAGCAGTAGGAGTGGTGCATTAATTCCTGAGGGCCACCACAACAAATTACCACAAACTGGGTTACTTAAAAAGACAAAGTTTATTTTCTCGCAGATTTGAAGGTCAGAAGTCTGAAATCAAAGTGGGAGCCATCCTCCCTCCCAAGGCCCTAGCTCCCAGTGACTCCTGGCAATCCTTGGTGTTTCTTGGTTTGTTCTGCATCATTCCAATCTCTGCTTCCATCTAACCATGGCATTCTTTCCTGTGTCTCTGTTTCCTCTGTGCCTGGGTATCTCTGTGCCCAAATCTCCCTGTCCTTTCTTTGATAAGGGTTCCTATCATTGGGTTTCATGCCCACCCTAAAACCAGGATGATTTTATCTAAAAATTTTTAATAAATTTCTACACCTGCACAGATCCAATTTCCAAATAAAGTAACATACTGGGAGGACAATATTCAACCCGCTACTATGGTCATGATGATGTCACAATCTTGCATTATTCATGCCTTAAAAGTTGTCGGACAGATCAATTGTAGAGGGGAAGACCTACTGGGGTGATTGGCCAAAAATGTGGAGACCTCAGGATATGGCACAGGAAGTGATCTTGGTCCTTGCATGACATTGCATACGGACCTGCAGCAGCCTCATAGTCTTTCATGGCTTACAGCATCCCCTGGCTCTGATATGCATGGGAACAGAATCACCAAGTTCTATCCTGATATCAAAACTGAATCACCAGCTACTAGACTAGACCACAGAACAGGTAAAGCAAGAGTGGAACAAACCAGTCTAGCTCTTTATTCAAAGGCATTTGTTTCTTAACAGATACCACTAATAGTCCATTACTCCCATACAAGATGTGTTTTCTCACTAGCCTCACACACATCTTGAGGCCGGTGGGCAAAGTGGGGTTCAGTGACATGTAAAAGAACATGCTTCTCATCAGTGACTTTGGCAAGTGCTTCATGAACAATGTGTTTGGTTCGAGGCTCTGGCTAGGAGGTCCCTGAAACATAGAGGTTTGCTGACTCCTGGTCCAGTGCCATTAATTACATCATATGCCTTATGCAGTAGTCACCATGGAGTGGAGCTTCTAGTCCTAGAATCTCAGTTCCTCTGTTGACCTTTCTGAGCCTCAGACATTTGTATGTAGAATGAGAATAATAATAGCAACTCTTTTGTAGGTTTGTGGTAAAGATTAAATCAGTTTACGCAAGTGTTAAGAACAGTGCCTGATGCATAGCAGGCATTTAAAAAAAGTTGAGTTATTCAGTTGAACAAGTGTGTATATAATCTTTAACCTCAGGAGGATGATGATGATTATTAATACTGACATATTTGCCTGGTGCTTGTAATTTTGGGGAATCTTCATACAGTCCTTTCAAAACCCTTCAATTTAGTCAATATACTTACAGGCTAGAAAAAAAGTGGATATAAGAAAACTTAGGGGACTTGTTGGGGTACACAGAATTAATGGCATAATTGTACACTCAAATCTAAGTTACCTGGCCTATAGGCTACACCTTATACATTAAAGGTGTGTGTGTGTGTGGGGGGGGATGTTGGTGGATAGTAACTCTATACCAGGCTTCCGTGATGTGGAAAACTGAACCAAGATGCATCCTGTGTAATAGAAAATAGACTGATTTAAAGGTCAGAAAACCTGTGTTTTAGCCTCTTCTCTGCCATTTGAGCTAGAAAATTATAACCATGCTTCTGCCAAGCATACTGGATAATATGAGATGAATCTTAACTCCTCAAGTCCAAGTGATGTCTTTCAAGTGCCAGAGCTCTGAGTTGTAACATGTAAATCCCTTCTTCATTTGCTGAGTCTGTACTTTCTGGAAAACGACAGTCTGACTTGTAGAGAAAACGTGTTTGTATAACGTGTTGGTTGCCATGTGTTCAGATGTTCCCATGTGCTGTTGTTGATGCAGTGGGAATGGGGCTTTTAAATGTTGATACTATGAAAATGTAATGGGATTGGACTTGGACAGGTGCCTGAACCAGACCACCCATCATATTTATTTTGCTGCCAAGGAGGTCAAACAAATTCAGTTGGAGGCTTTGAACTTTCTTGATAGTGAATAATTCACATTTCGTTTTGAATGCATGCTGAGTTATATTGAAATATTCATGCTGAAAGTTACTTTTTGGTGCATATTTTTTCAAAGACTTTTCCCTTTGTGAAGTTTATGTTTAGTATTTGCTTTAAAAAAAATCATCCTACCTTGTTGAGGGAAAGAGAACACAACTCCCCCCCCCCTTTTTTTTTCAAACCTTACCTTGGAACTTTAGTGTTCAAGGCCATCACTCAAAAGAATGATCTGCTTTATGTGCTTTCCTGTTTTGTTCACTAGATCCAGTGACCAGACTCTGGCTTATTCCTATTACTTTTTATCCTTTTAGGTGCTTTTCGGTGTGATTTGCAGGAAATTCTCCCACCAGAGACCCGTATTATGCCTGGCATACAGGAGGCATTCAGAACATTTGATGACTAGAAGTGTGTGTCTATCTCAATGACACAGGTAATTCTGGGTTTTAGTTCTCTTTTAAACCTGTTTCCCTTGACTACTGAGATCAAAGTTCTTCATATCTTATTGAAAGGAAGCTGCCTCAGAAGGACATATTTGACATTATATCACTCTTGTTGATGACAACTGGGTATCACAACTAGACAGAAAAGAAGGTGAATGGATCTCAATCCTTCCTATTCAGAGGACTGAAGTGTGAAGTGCCTATCAGCACCTCCTTTGGCTGAACCCTTGGACCCTAAACCCAAGTCAGTGACTTTTCCCAACCCCCCAGGGAACTGCATTCTCTTCAGGCT
Organism: Canis aureus; assembly: GCF_053574225.1. Classification (NCBI taxonomy): domain Eukaryota; kingdom Metazoa; phylum Chordata; class Mammalia; order Carnivora; family Canidae; genus Canis; species Canis aureus. Next base: position 9,906,832 of record NC_135648.1, read on the forward strand.
GGTGAGAATGACTTAGTCTGGAGTCTGTATTTCCATATTTGTTTCATTTTGATAAATTTCATATAACGTGGGCCAGCATCAAGGCATATAAGAAGTTCCTTGCTCCTACTTTGTCATGTGTCCACAAGGAAGAATATACTATGTTTTTCTAAAATCACATTTTTATTTATGCACTATATGGAATCTTTAATTCCACTTAGATATCTCGCCTTTTGTCTAAACTTCCCTGTAACTCTCAATTTTCCCCTACACTTAGAACCCAAGTCCCCTGGGTGACAGCTCAGATCAGCCAGAGCCATAAACTCCCAGAATGACATTTGTGATTGGGGTGTGATGGGTGTATGAGCAGCTCAGCAACCTGCTGTTAAGGAAGAAGCTATCATAGCATATCTTCACAATGGCTTTTAATAGCTCGCAGCCACTGAAGCACATCATTCATTTTTTTCTCAGTGAGAAGGCTTCTTTTTATGGCAGCACAGTGATCTTTTTCTCTCTTGAACTCCTTAGAACTTTGTTTGTTCCCACCTTCTCCTGTCAGGCAATTTAACCCAGTGGTTAAGTGGTTAGAACCACATTGCTTGGTTTTGAATTCAGGCTCTCCCATTTACTAATTGTGTTGACCATGGGCAGATGACTTATCCTTTTTTGTGTCTTTGTTTTCTTATCTGTAAAATGGACCTACTAACAGTACTTCATAAATAGGGGTTAAGACGAAGATTAAATAAATAAATCTATATACAACATGCTTACAACAAAGCCTGGCATGTCATAAATACTCAATATGTTGTAACTGTTATTACAATCTACTTTCAATTGGCCCCTACCCTACTCCCGCACCACTACAGTAAGATCCCTACTGTCAGATTACCACATTGACCAGAATCCCTTGGTGAGCTTATTACTGAGAGAGTCAATAGGTTTGAAGTGGAGCCCAATAAAGTACATTTACACAAGGTCTCAAAAGAGCGAATGATTCAAATGGTTCACAGATGACATTTTCAGAAAGCTCTTCTAGATTTTGGAAAGATACTGCTCTCCTCTTGAGCATTCATTCGCTCATTCGGTGTATGTGTTGAGTGCCTGCTCTGTGAAAAATATCATGCTTGGTGCTTTGGAGGGTCCAAAGTGAATTAAACACTGGTTTTTCTTTTCAAGAAATCAAAGATGTAGTAAGGGAAATACATCACATAAAGATCTTTGAATTTTAAAAAGCAATGAGTACTTCATGTAATTTATAGTTGATCGATGTAATTAGAGAGTAGACCTTGATCAGTTGAGTGAACATAAGAACTGACTTTCTAAACCCATAAGGATACATCTAAGAATCTCAATTAAGAACATGGATTGTAAAAATTTAAGAAAATGGCTTTGAATAAACCATAGAATCACCAGAAAGTTCTCTATAATAGAAATATGAGGATGCAACTAAGGAAGGTCTAGAATACTTATCAAAGCTGGCTCTAAAAAAAAAAAAACAAAAAACAAAAAAAACAAAAAAAAAACTGGCTCTACATTATGTTAACATTCTCTTTCTTCACCTTTAACAGGTGAACCTTCATTTGCTTCCAATTTGTGACCATTAAGAGCTTTCCCTATGCTGTGTGCATAAGCTATGTTCATAAACTCACCACTAGGAAACTCCTGAGACAGAGACCATGTTGTATCCAACATGCAACCATTTAGTACAGTAGAACGAAGCTATTCTTAGCAGCCTCATTATAAAGGCTAGAATAGAAAAATTTTAATTTTTTCCACTGTTATATTCCCAGCTCTTTGGTGATTGTCTTGTTCACCTCTATAATATATGTTCAGTTACAAGTCACTATGAGTTTCAAGTTACTGGTTTTAACAAGCATGTGTACAACACGTGACTAGCATTTTGCTAATAGGGACCTCAGGCAGTATCTAATTTAATATTGGGATTTCACATGGAGATTCAGAGAGACCTAATGAGTTGTCCAGGGGAAAGCAGCTAAGTTGTTACAGGTCTGGACCTATGCTTCAGATATAGAATGACCAGACCAGGATTTGATTTTTATGTCAGTCAGCTCCAAAAAGTTTTGATTATGCATCCCTATTAGTCAAACAAAACAAAACTATGGCATTTTAATCCTGTTCTTTCAATATCTGTGTACTTATATGTAAAATGTATGTGTACTACTAACTAATGTATTGTTCATATTATACAACATATTTTAAAAGAAAGTTTTAGAAGATGGGGATAAAAATAAATATAAAAAATTATATATATCCTAGGAATTTCTTCCTCTTCCCACTGGAGAGTGAGACCATTCAGACTTTTTATCTTCATAGGGCAGAATGATTTATGTAAACAGGGTAATAAAAAATCCTTAATGATTTAGGTGATGGACAACACACTTCCCTCTGATGCCTTGTTTTTTACGATACCTTGGGCCAGGAATGTTTCTAAATGGGTGGCTCAGGACCCATTTCCCCACAGTTTTCTTTCACTGTATTTTTTTTTTCCTGATAAGTTAAACCACTCTAGTTTGATAAATGATCAGGACCTTTGCTTATGAAATTTAGAAGGTAGATTTTATGCTCTGTGTTGAAAAGCACTCTTTCTTCTGCAAATACCACACATATCTGTTTCATCTATCTCTAATTCCAGAGTGAACTGATGAAAGGGAGCTGTTTTTCTCCTTAGGCATTTCCTTCGGATTATTCTGATTTCAGTATGCTAATCCTCTGTTTTTAAGTTTCTTCTACAGAAATTACATATATCTCATAGCCAGAGGATTTTTATTTCTAATTTGCAATGAGTAACAGAAGGAAAGGAATGCCTTTAGACCTAAGATCTTGTTTCCCAAGGCGTCCTTAAAAGTAACAGGGAAGGTGTGGGTTTGGGTAATGGAGTAGTGGGGGTGGGCAGAGAGAAAGTAGACAACAGAGTAAGCAGATTATCTCTAATGTTTTACAGAGTGTTAAGGTCTTTATAAATACAAACCACAGGGTAACTGGGATCTGACAGCTCTTGGAGGAGTGCCCGTGAAGGAGGAGGAGGAACAGGAGGTGTGCTTGCTAATTTCCAAAAAACAAGATGTCAGCCATTTTAATGAGAAAAATAAACCCCCACGGGGTGATAGACTAATGGCAGGGAGCAACTAGCCAGTGTTGGGACTAACCATTTTTCATGAAGTACACAGACATAGACCTTTTGTGTATTTTTTCCCAAACTTGGAGAGATGTGTCCCAGTGCTTTATCAAAGATGCTGGGGTTAGACTAGAATACCAAGGAATAATTAGCTTGATGACAGTAGTCATTAAATAGATAATTTTACACTTACTCCCCTATATCCTGGACAGAGTTAGGTAAAAATTTCTGTGTCATTTTCTCCCTGCATAAATAAACAAATTGTAGTGAGTGGGTCCTGAGAGATTGCAGAATTACCCTGCTTGCTACTCTTAATTTACTACACAGAGAGAAAAGCCTCCCTTCCTTGAAATGCTTTAGAATTTCCTCTAAATAGAAGAGTTAATATTTAATGTTCTAGTGCATGACTGGTGTCCCAAATAAACAGAACTGGATAGTTGGTTTTGAGATTGGCCAAACTGCATGCAAAGCATGGTTTGAGGGCAAAGGAAAGCAGGCATACCTAAGTGCGTGCTGGGAGGGAGAGAGGGTTTGGGACTTGTGTCTACTTCTGCATATGCTTTTTATTTTTTTTTTATTATTCTGATTTCAGTATGCTAATTTTTAAGTTTCATCTACAGAAATTTTAAATTTCATCTACAGAAATTACTTATATCTCACAGCCAGAGGATTTTATTTCTAATTTCTTAAATTTATTTCTAATTTGAAATAGAGTAGCAGAAGGTAAAGAATGAGTCTGGATTCCCTTGATGAGCAGGCTCCCAGGGCACTTATAGCACTTACCTAGGCCTGCATAAACCAACAGAGCTGACAGGGTGGCATCTAGTCCCGAACTCAAACACATTTTGCACCATCAAAGGCTTATATTCTCTAAAATAAAAGTGACAAGAAATAGAGTAAACTATCAGAATAATTCCTCCCAGCTGCAAGATTTGGAGCAAGGCGCCGTCAAAGGCACAGTGTGCCTTATCCAGTTAAGAACTCTCTCATTCTTTATGGAATTTGAGTATTAAATGAAGCCCCAAGATTTCTGGGTTCAGATTCCAGTTGTTTACTAACTAAAATAAAAGAGCCCACAAAAAACTGTTCGTGGGGCTTTGTGCTTCAAATCATTTTTACCAAACATGTTGATGAGTTAAGTATAAATGAATCAGAAACATACGGTTCACATTTCTGTGGAAATCCACAGGGTATATTAAGGGAATTAAAGGGAAATGTGTTAGGCCAAACATGTTTAAGAATTTAACAAAACCAAAATCCACCAAAAAAGTTTAACATTTTCTAGTGAGTCTGTTCCAGTTTATTCTTCTTTAAGAATGTATTTTCTCAAAAAAAAAAATCTATTTTCTCTGTTGCTTTAAACTTACATTTTTATGTGATGTGATAGATCCATAAATAATATAACATGTGACAATGAATTTACCAATCTCACTCATTAGATTAATATCAAGTAATGGAATTTATCTCAGCTAATGATGCGATGCTTAGACATACTTCAAATATATTAAAAACTATAGGGAATTTGGACCAATTGCAAAGAAACCTAAATTATGAAATGGTGAAATTCAAGTTATAGTGAATTTAAATCCTTTTAAGTACATGAACTGTGTTCGTTTATTCATCAATATTTAGCATTGCTTAAAGTAGCATCTCCAGGTGTTTGGGGGCAGGCGAGTGTAAAAAATAAATAAAACAGACATGGATCATGCTCTCATGGAGTATACAAGACTTCAACGTAGCCTATGTTAAATTATAAACTCAGAGGTTTGGTATTCCTAACTGCACAGCTTAAAGCAATTTTATAGGATTTCTTCATAAAGTGTTTCTTCCAAAGTGGAGAAGCGTCTATTACCCAAAGAAAAAAGCATGTGTGGAAGTGACACAAGTCCCTATCCCTCTCTCCCTCCCAGCACACACTTAGATATGCCTTCCTTTGCCCTGAAACCATGCTTTGCATGCAGTTTTGTCAATCTCAAAACCAACTGTCCACTTCTGTTTACTTGGGACACCAGTCATGCACTAGAACATTAAATATTAACTCTTCTTTTTTATTTCAAAATCATTTATCTTCTTATTTATTTATTTATTTATTTATTCATGAGAGACACAAAGAGAGATTCAGAAATCTCCTGTGAGGAGCCTGATGCGGGCCTCTATCCCAGGACCCCAGGATTACAACCTGATCCAAAGGCAGATGCACAAGAACTGAGCCACCCAAGTGCCTCTAAATATTAGCTATTCTATTTAGAGGAAATTCTAAAACATTTCAAGAAACATACTTCATTGGAAATATGATTCATTGTCTAAGAAGTAATGAAAAAAGACCCCAATGATTTTAAGTATGGGAGGGCTATTAGAAAGATTTAAAAGTGAATAGCCTAATCCATTTTAATAATACAGAGTTACTTCATTAGGTTGCTATCTGTATTTGTATGCATATTTATTTCATTAAAGATTTTGTTATAAAATAGACCACAATATGATATTTTTAAAATGCTCAAATAACTTAAAAACAGAGATTATAAGAGCAGAAATGCTAATGGAAACAGAAAACCAAAAAAATAAAAGAAAGAAAAGAAAAGAAAAAGAAAACAGAACTGTTTTCACTATGAAGATAAAATATTTCTAAGGCTGGATTATACAGATAGAATATAAAAGAAATGTGAACTTTTGAATTCTCTGTCTTTGTGCAGTTTAGACTGGTCAAATATTTTATCTTTTGCTTTTTGGTAAAATCAAAATAGTTGGAATTTGAAGTGATCAGCCATCCTGAAGAAATTTAATCAACCTCCAGCACACCAGTCAGTTATAATCATTTAGAGTTAATACGTAAGATAACTTCACCTGAAATACATTTTTGGCTTCAGTTTAAGGAGGATACATTTTGCAGATGAAAACTCACTTTGCAGCAAATTTCCAAAAAAAAAAAAAAAAAAAAAAAAAAGTGAATGTATGTGCTTCTGTTTGTATACTAATGACATCTAAGTATTTGTAATTTCCCTTTCCCAAAAGTACATAGTCTCTCGGTTTATGTTTGCAAGAAATGTCATTCTCCAACTTACTACCTAAGTGATTTCCTACTTAACTTTCAAAGACTTTCCTAACCCTGCCTCCCTCCTACCACCCAGTAAGCTATGCCTTCCTTTGCCCTCATACCATGGTTTTCATACTTTAAGCAGAGAGATTTTATAAGGATATATATCTCCCTGTTTATTTGATGACTGCATAGCAGTGAGTAGAAGATCATGGACACCAGACAACCTAGATTCAAATCAAAGCTAAAGGCTCTGTGTTTTTGGACAATTCACTCCAATTTTGGAAGCTTTGTGTTCTCAGTTATAAGATGGGGATGATAATAGAATTTACAGGCTTTTTGTAAGTAAGTAATAAATAAGCTAATATATGTGGAAAGGGTTTAGATTTGTAAGTATTTTCCCTTATTATTCATTGTATCCACAGAATTTAATATATAATATTTCTATAATATGTATTTATTTCATAATTTATTGCTACAAATATTGCCGAAAAATCTTATGTTATATTCTTAAAGCACAAAATAGAAACTTGACAATACATAGTTAATATTATAGAAAGATAATTTTTAATAGTACAAGTTAAAAAAAAAAGATTTGGAGGCTATCCACATTAAACAAATTAACCAGAAAACTTCCAGATCTTCCGTACATACTGCCTGGGTTCCTCCTTTGGTTTTAAATTCCCAACCTTTAGAAAAAAGTGTTTACTTCTGTTTTGAATTTTTAGTAATCTAACCTGGCAAAAGAGACCTAAACAGGCTTAAATCTTAACTATATTTTTCTTCATTTCCTCTAAAACACATGGAATATGTTTGCTTTATTGTTTTAGAGAGTTGTTTTATTGATCCTTTTATATGATCCTTTTACTAAAAAGGGTTTTGATATAGTAGAAGAATATGCTATCAATCTATTAATAATGATGATATATTATTAAGACCTGGTGTATATTTGCCTTATCGGTTTCTTGCCTTTTCACTGTGGTTTTTGATTTCTACTATCTCGGTTTAAATATTTTCCCAGTTTTTCCAGGAAATGGGTTCCCAGTGCTGGCCAGCTCGCTCCCCTTCTCTCAGTACTCCTCAAGGAAGTAACAATCATTGGGGTTGCTACCATTCATGTCATTTCTTCCCCTCGTCTTCAATCTCTCATTATATTTTGTCAAGAGAACAGCTTTTACCTTTGCTCCTTTATTCTGAAAAATGTTTCAAGAGCCCATTATTTTCCACTGAAATATTTTCCTGTGGTTTGGCATATAATCCTTTTAGTCATTGCTAAAGCTAAAATCTCTGGCCTTACTTCTACTTATTTTTATATATGGCACCTTTAAGCCCCTTGTACTAGATTTCCATATATATTTTTTGAAGGTTTTTTGCATATAAAAGTTTTATATCCCTTTCCCCACTTTACTGTAGTGGCCTGTATTATTCTTACTCTGGTTGGTTTTAACTTGAAACATTTTCAATTGCTGGATCTTTAGCAGTTTCTTAAATATATTTCATCTCTTATAGTAAGCTTCCCAGGAGCCCCAGAAAACCAGGTCAGGATGCTTTCGTCTTTCTAGCTCTCTAATTACTCCTATCGTATTCTGAACTGGCTATTGAACTCATATTTACTTATGTTTATTTTCCTAAAAGTTGGATAAAATATATTTATATTTCTTTTTTTCCTTGTGGCTTCTTGGTCTCAAATACTTTTTACGTAATATTAAAGTGGAACTTTGAAACCAGGAATCTTGCATTTTCTCACTCATCACCATGGCTTTCTGAATTTCTTTTTTCATTAAATAGAAATATGTGGGCTCATCTCTTGTCCCAGGGGTATTTTTAAATAAAGAGAAAAAAAGCACCAATGCTAAAGTAAAGGACTGTATTCCTGTGAGGGAATTGGGAGAATAGTGACTATAGAGAATTTCCCAAATAATGTGGGGGATCAGATTTATGTAAGAGAAAACAGAAGGCCACAAAAGAGTTTAATTAAAGCAGTTAAAGATAAAGAAAAGATTCTTGTACTTTGATTAAAAAAAAAACTCCAAAGTTAAAAAACAAAACAACGCAAACAACCAAAAACCCCTTTGTTTCTTTAAGAAAGTCATCATTCTAATACTTTACTGTTCGTAGAGGTTTTGCTATTGCAGTATGTTTACTTCTGCAAATATCACATGACATAAATTCTCCTCCCCTCTTCCTTTTATCTTTCTCCACTGCCATTTTTGAAAAGATTTTATTTATGAGAAAGGAGAGAGAGAGAGAGAGAGAGAGAGAGAGAGAGAGAGAGAACAGGTGGGAGGAGAAAGGGGCAGAAGAGAGGGAGAAGCAGACTCTCCACTGACTAGGGAGCCCCATAAGGGTCTCTATCCCAGGACTCTGAGATCATGACCTGAGCCAAAGGCAGACTCCTAACCAACTGAGCCTCCAGGTACCCCTTTCTACTGCCATTTAGTATCCATTATAAAGGCATCTTATGCACATTGTTTTATTTAATATTCACTATAATCTTGAAATTAGACATTCTTATCCCATTTTACAAATAAGGAAATTGAGACATCAGAGCTTAATTTCTCAAACTGATTTGGTTAGAAATTGGTTTGGGACAATTACTGAGACATATTTCTCGACACATAGGCTCTATCCTCTCTTCTGCTTCAACAACAACAACAACAAACATTTTTAAGTGGGGAATTCTATGAAAGTCAGATGAAAGCCCTAAACTGATAAGTCATGCAAATATTGACTGTAGTTTAGTATTAAAAGGGCTTAATGGTCAAGGGTTTAGTACTCAGGGAATTACTGTCTTGAACCTGTTTGAGCAAAGACACATGTACCACTACCAAAAAGGATATCAAGTATGGTACTAGTCACCATGCAAGTCTCTTCAGTTGATATGAGGAACTGCAGTCCAGAGATTACATTTTAACTCTGTATCCTCCAACCTAGCACATTAGCTGATGCTACCCAATAGATATTTAATAAAAGCCAAATGAATTAATGAGCGAATAAAACAAGGTGAATGAAAGAAAGAAGAGCTCATGACTGTCATGGAATGAAACAGGGGTATTGAGAACACCAACAGCTGGTCTAGTGCCTGACACATTAGTGTAGTTGAGTGAATCTATAGTTTTGTGAGCTTCCTTTTAGCTAGACCTTGGAATCTACATCTACACATTAACCTGTGACTTTTTTGGCCACAAGAATGGGAATTCAGCAGTTTACAACTGCTCATTAATTCTTCCAATGCTTCCATACCCTTTGAGAAGAGAGGGAAGGGGAACTTAGGGGAATCAGAGATTCCCTACCCTCACAGCTCCATGGGTGTACTTGTGACCCCAAGGCCCTGGGAAAAGAGGAAATCTCCATGTTCCCTGCATGCTGTGGAAGGATGCTATTGTACTCCTAGAGGAAAACCAACAGAGAAAACCAGTCAGTTGTTTGCCACGCTAGGAGATGTGCACTTAGCTGTAGCAGGATCTGCTCAGATGTAGTGGATGAAGATTAGTTGCAAGCATGGACTTTGCAGCCAGAGCACCTAGCTGTGTGTTCCTACTTGTGAGTGGTGTGACCTTGGGCAAGTTACTTAATGGTGCTTCTGTTCTCTCATCTATAAAAGGTGGCCAATAATTGTGTCTGTTGCATAGTACTTGAATGAGGATCAAATGAGCTAATATATATAATATGTATATTGTGGCTAAAACAGTACCTGGTGCTTATTAAGCACTGATGTGCTGGCTATTATACAAGGCAACTTTTCATAGAGCAATGGGAAACAAATGAGAGTTAGAGTCTGTGACCCATAAAGAGATAGAAAAGAAGTAGTAGAGGGAGAGAATATAATGTACTCAAATATGTAGAGAGAGGCACCATTGTTCCTGACGCTGCTTTGCATTGCCTTGGCGTCTTTCCCTTGTGTCAATCCCAAAGTCGAGCCAGGTAGAGGAGTGCACAGCTTGTGCAGGGGGAGGGGAAGAGAGAAATTTAAGAGCAGAGGGAAGGGCGGTTACTCACAATTGCCACTTGGCACTGACTTTCTAAATAGGCCTACTCAGCGGTTGGATAGGGAAAAGGGCTGGGGAGCTTCCAGATGTGTGTCAGGAAGAGGAGGAAGAAAAGTAATGACCTAGCAACCTGCGTTAGGATCATGACAGGGACATGAACTGTGATAAAAAGCTGAAAGAGCCCACAAAATAATAATAAACACTCCAGCACCATTTGTCCTCAGCACTGGATTGCAAACCACGTTTCTGTTTAAACAAATCGTTAGGAGAAGAGCTGAGAATTAAAAACTCCGCGGCCAATGTAATTCCATTAGGATTTCTCAAAGCTACCTTTCTGCAATTGAACTATATCTATACAGCACAAATAAGGGAGAAAATTTGCAATTATCCAGTTTGCTTGATCAATTCCGACAGCCAAACCGGATTATTCATTTTTGTATGATTACTTGATCCAAAAAATCCACTTGGAAGCTTGAATTATCTACTTTAGCTGTCTAAATTGATCAGATTAACCAAATTCCAATGAAGTTTTGGTTTGAATTTCATCCAGTTCTGATTTCTATATTCAATTATTTTCCACATCTGTAGCTGAGAAAAAAACAGTGCAATCAAAGGGAATTAAAACAATCTGAGTTAATTTAGTGATAATATAAAGCATTTTAATCTTTATTCTGCTATTACAAGAAAAAGTCAAAGATTATATTTGAAATATAACCAGAGTCTGTCCCCTAGATGTACAGAGTTTGTCAAATCAGTGTAGGCAGAAATCTTTTTCTCCTTGCTCAACCATACTCTTGTATGCCCTCCATCAGACTTTGGCTGCTGGAACCATGAGTGGTCACCGAGCAGCAACTGGAACAATTGCTTGTGACACGATTAGAAGAGTGTTCAGGCTTCTCTTTGTTTCCCTCTTGGAGCCTTTCCTTCTCTTCTCTCCTCTTTCTATTCCTTTTCTCTGGATTTCTTCTTTGTTTTTTTCTCTTTAGTTCTCTCTCTTTTTACTCCTTCCCTGATTGCTAAGAACTCCTAGTGCTGGACGTAATTATGCTCTGCCAGAGGCATTAAGCTGGGGTTAAGATGGAGCGCTAACTGCCAAAGATTGGGGAAAAACCCAGTGGCCTAACAGGTCTTGCTGTCACATAGTCCCTAGGAAAAACCGCAATGTGATTAATTTTTCTTTGAAGTACACCTGCCTTTCTGTATCCTTCTTTCCCTTCTAGTTGCTCCATTTTGTGTCTTTAAGGCAGCCAAGGACATTTTTGCCCTATCTCCACACATTTCTTCTTTTCAGATACTTCATAGAAAACACCTATTCCCTTAATGTAAATATTTCTTCTACAAGGAAAACATATTGATTAAAGAAAAGTCTCTACTTTCAAAATATATCCTCTTCACTGCATGTCTCTTTACCTAGACAACATCGTCTCTTTCATGGATTATTTCAGTAATCTCTTCACTGGTCTCCTTGCTCCTGATTTCGCTTCCCTGTGATCTATTCTCTGCATGGCCATCAGAGTGATTTTCTGAAACATAAGTCACATTATCATTATTTTACTCAAAATTCTTATTAGCTCCTCAGTTTGTTCAGAATAAAAGTCAACATTCATACCTAAAATGGCCAAGTTTTATGCTCAGCCTCCTTGTTGACTTTTTCAACTATGCTTCTGTTTGCTCTCTCTGCCCTGGCCCATTGCTCTCCTTGCTTTCTGAGGACACAGCAAGGGAGTCGTGAGCACTTCCTCCTTCCTTTTTTTTAAAAAATGTTTTTATTTTTATTTATTAATTTTTATTTTTTTACATATTTTTTTAATTGGAGTTCAATTTGCCAACATAGAGCATAACACCCAGTGCTCATCCCATCAAGTGCCCCCCTCAGTGTCTGTCACCCAGTCATCCTCACCCCCCCCCACCTCCCTTTCTACCACCCCTTGTTCGTTTCCCAGAGTTAGGAGTCTCTCATGTTCTGTCTCCCTTTCTGATATTTCCCACTCATTTTTTCTCTTTTCCTCTTTATTCCCTGTCACTATTTTTTATATTCCCCAAATGAATGAGACCATATAATGTTTGTCCTTCTCCAATTGACTTATTTCACTCAGCATAATACCCTCCAGGTCCATCCACGTTGAAGCAAATGGTGGGTATTTGTCGTTTCTAATGGCTGAGTAATATTCCATTGTATACATAGACCACATCTTCTTTATCCATTCATCTTTCGATGGACACCGAGGCTCTTTCCACAGTTTGGCTATTGTGGACATTGCTGCTAGAAACATTGGGGTGCAGGTGTCCCGGCGTTTCACTGCATCTGCATCTTTGGGGTAAATCCCCAGCAGTGCAATTGCTGGGTCATAGGGCAGGTCTATTTTTACCTCTTTGAGGAACCTCCACACAGTTTTCCAGAGTGGCTGCCCCAGTTTACATTCCCACCAACAGTGCAAGAGGGCTCCCCTTTCTCCACATCCTCTCCAACATTTGTTGTTTCCTGCCTTGTTAATTTTCCCCATTCTCACTGGTGTGATGTGGTATCTCATTGTGGTTTTGATTTGTATTTCCCTGATGGCAAGTGATGCAGAGCATTTTCTCGTGTGCTTGTTGGACATGTCTATGTCTTCCTCTATGAGTTTTCTGTTCATCTCTTTTGCCCATTTCATGATTGGATTGTTTGTTTCTTTGCCGTTGGACATCCACATGCAGAAGAATGAAACTGGACCATTCTCTTACACCATACACTTCCTCCTTCCTTTCCCCAACACTTTTATTCAGCTGTCTCTGTGGCTCATCCCTCACATCCTTCAAGTCTTTTCTCAAATACCTTCTTAGTGAGAGACTTTACTGAAAACCTTAATTAAAATTGCAGCTGCCTCAACCTTTCGTATTATCTTCATGCTTCAGTTTTCTCCACACTCTTTACAACCACCACGACACAATATTTTGTACTTAGATATGTCTGGGTACCTGGCTGGCTCAGTCAGTAGAGCATGCAACTCTCGATCTCAGGGTTGTGAGTTTGAGTACCACAAACTCTGTGTGAAGAGGTTATTTAACAATGAAATCTTAAAAAAATGATACACTCACACACAGACTTAAATATATCCTTCAGTTTTATTATTCCTTACTGGCATGGAAGCTCCTGAAGACAGATTTTTTTCTTTGCCTTTTATTTTTTCCAGCTTATGTCCCTAGTGCACAGAGTAGTAGTATTTGGCACCTCTTAGGTATTTAATAAATATTTTTGAATGAAGAGTTATTAATTAAAATAATTTACAAGTTCATTTGCATGTAGACAACTGAGTATCTGGGAATCTTGAAAGAGTCACTTATTAATAATTTAAGGATATATTTTCTAGACATGTTTAAAAATAAGCACCTTCCTGTGGTAATGAATATGTATCAAAGGGAAGAATGAATTGTCATTTCTCCTTCTGAATTTCATTCTTCATCTTTCTCCCCTGGCTGGGCCTGCCAGGGGAATGGGTTGAAGTCTGCTTTCTTAGTTCTAAGTAGTTACCTATTCCACTCTTTGTCACATAGTGCTGAAGTCAACTTGGTTACTATCTATATTGTATGTTATATTCTTATGTCTTGAGTCTTTTAAGAACATACACCCACTGTGGATGCTTTCGTAGAAACATATAAACTACAGAAAGAAAGAAATAGAAAACCTGAACAGACCAATAGCTAGCAAATAAATTGAAGGAATAAGAAAATATCTCCCAACAAACAAGAGTCCAGGACCAGATGGAAATCTTCCTCCCAGGGGAAATCTACCAAACATTTAAAGAAGAATTAATACCTATTCTCTGGAAGCTGTTTCAAACAATGGAAATGGAAGGAAAACTTCCACTCATTCTATGAGGCTTGATCCCCAAACCAGACAAAGACCTTGATCCCCAAACCAGACAAAGACCCTATCAAAAAGGATAATTACAGACCAATATCCCTGATGAACATGGTGCAAAAGTTCTCACCGTATTAGCCAGTAGGATCCATCAGTACATTAAGAGGGTTATTCACCATGGCCAAGTGGGATTTATTCCTGGGCTGCAAGGGTAGTTCAGCATCTGCAAATCAGTGTGATACACCACATTAATAAAAGGAAGGACAAGAACCAAATGATCCTCTCAATAGGTACAGAGAAAGCATTTGACAAAATACAGCATCCTTACTTGATTAAGCCTCTCCACAGTGTAGGGATAGAGGGAACATATATAAATATTGTAAAAGCTATATATGAAAAGCCCACAGCAAATATCATTGTTAACGAAAAACAGAGCTTTTCCACTAAGGTCAGGAACATGACAGGGATGTCCAGTCCACTCTCACCACTGTTGTTCAACACAGTACTAGAAGTCCTAACCTCAACATCAGACAATGATAAGACATAAAAGGCATCCAGATTGGCAAAGGAGAAGTTAGGGCAGCCAGGTGGCTCAGCGGTTTAGCGCTGCCTTCAGCCCAGAGCCTGATCCTGGAGATCCGGGATAGAGTTCCACACAGACTCCCTGCATGGAGCCTGCTTCTCCCTCAACCTGTGTCTCTGCCTCTCTCTCTCTCTCTCTCTCTCGCTCTTGCTCTTTCTCTGTCTCTCATGAAGAAATAAATAAAATATTTTTTAAAGTTAAGCTTTCTTCATAGATGACATGATACTGTATGTTGAAAACCCAAAAGTCTCTACCTCCAAGTTGTTAGAACTCATACAGGAATTCAGCAAAGTGACAGGATATAAAATCAATGCACAGAAGTCAATTGCATTTCTATACACTAACAATGAGACAGAGGAAAGAGAAATTAAGGAATCCCTCCCATTTATAATTGCACCCAAAACTGTAAGATACCTAGGAATAAACCTGACCAAAGAGATAAAGGATCTGTACTCTGAAAACTATAGAACATTTATGAAATAAATTGAAGAAGACACAAAGATGTGGAAAAACATTCTGTGCTCATGGATTAAAAGATCAATTTTTTTTTTTTATGAGCAGAGAACATGCGTTATTGAGGAGTAGATATAGAACAGCACATTCTACTACATGTAGGGAAGGGTTAGCTTTGGTAAAAGACCTTTACCCCTCAAGAAAACCACCAGTGAAGTTTCTTTTGGATAAACTTTAACAGTGACACTGAAACTGGCAGGGGGCTGCTACTGAACATGCTTAAAATTAGCTACTCCCAACTCACAGTGAGTATAAGTATTGTACAGATGACAAGAGCAAGGCACAAATGACCAGAGTCAGGATTGTGGGAAGGGCTCCACACAAAGACAGCGATGTTGGAGGAGACCAAGTTGAGAAGGGTGGCATGTCGTACATCAAAAGCTGCCCCAAGATAGCAGGTTATGATGGGCTGGAGAGAAATTAGAGGCAGCATTTCTTCCTTCACTTGAAACCAAAAATAGGAGAGCAGATAACAGGGGGAATGGTGGCAAACTTCCATATCTCCTCTCAGCCCAAGACTCAGCAAGGCAGAAGATCAAATATTATTAAAATATCTATGCTATCCAGGGAAATCTATACATTCAATGAAATCCCTATCAAAATATCATCAACATTTTTCATAGAGCTGGAACAAATAACCTAAAATTTGTATGGGACCAGAAAAGATCCCAAATCGCTAAAGGAATGTCGAAAGAGAAAACCAAAGATGATAGCATCACAATTCTGGATTTCAAGCTATATTACAAAGCTGTAATCATCAAGACAGTACGGTACTGACACAAAAACCGACACATAGATCAATGGAACAGAATAGAGAACCCAGAAATGAACCCTCAATTCTGTGGTCAACTAAGCAGGGAAGAATATCCAATGGAAAAAAAGCAATCTCTTCAACAAATTATGGGAAAATTGGACAGCCACATGCAGAGGAATGAAGCTAGATCATTTTACACCAAACAGAAAAATAAACTCAAAATGGATGAAAAACCTAATGTGAAACAGGAATCCATCAAAATCCTAAAGGAGAACACAGGCAGAAACCTCTGTGACCTCAGCCACAACAACTTCTTGCTAGACATGTCTTCAAAGACAAGGGAAACAAAAGCAAAAATGAACTATTGGGACTTCATTATGATAAAAAGCTTTTGCACAGCAAAGAAAACAGTCGACAAAACTGAAAGACAACTTACTGAATGGGAGAAGGTATTTGCAAATGTCTTATTAGATAAGGGGCTAGTATCCAAATCTATAAAGAACATATGAAACTCAACATCCAAAAACCAAATAATCCAATCAAGAAATGGCCAGAAGACATGAACAGATATTTCTCCAAAGAAGACATACAAATGGCCAACAGACACATGAAAAAATGCTCAACATCACTCAACATCAGGGAAATATAAATCAAAACCAGAGTGAGATACCACTCACACCAGTCAGAATGGCTAAAATTAATAAGTCAGGAAAGGACGCATGTTGGTGAGGATTTGGAGAAAGGGGGACCCTCTTACACTGCTGGTAGGAATGCAAGCTGGTGCAGCCACTCTGGAAAACAGTATGGAGGTTCCTCAAAAAGTTAAAGATAATACTACCTTATGACCCAACAATTCACTTCGAATTATTTACCCAAAGGATACAAATATAGTGATCTGAAGGGGCAGCTGCACCATTGTTTATATCAGCAATGTCCAAAATAGCCAAAATATGGAAAAAGCCCAGATATCTGTCTACAGATGAATGGATAAAGAAGATGTTAGATATAGATATAGATATAGATATAGATATAGATATATAATATATAGATATACGAGATGTCATTTATATATACATATTTAATACAGCTAATATATATATATATATAATGGAATATTGCTCAGCCATCAAAAAATGAAATCTTAATATTTCTAATGACGTGTATGGAACTAGAGGGTATTATACTAAGAAAAATATGTCAGTCAGAGAAAGACAATTATCATATGATTTCACTCATATGTGGAATTTTTTTTTCATATGTGGAATGTTAAGAAACAAAGCAGAGGATCATAAGGGAAGGGAGGGAAAAGAAAATAAGACAAAACGAGAAAGGGAGACAAAGAGACTCTTGACTGTGGGAAACAGAGTTGCTGGAGGGCAGGTGGGTGGGGGGATAGGGTAGTTGAGTGATGGGTAAAGGAGGGCATTTGATATAATGAGCACTGGGCGTTGTATGCAACTGATTAATCACTGAACTCTACCTCTGAAACTAATAATATACTATTTGTCAATTGAACTTAAATAAAAATAAGAAAAAATAAATAAATTGCTACACTGTGTGCATGTGACATGGTATATTTAACCAATATCCTAAGTTTGAACATTTAAGTAGTTTCCAATATTTTGCAATCATAGATAACAAAGCAATAAATAACCTCTTGCATATATTTTCACGTCATTCAGTGTAAATTCCAGAAAGTAGAATGGCTGAATTAAAAAACAACTATATATGGAACTTTGTTAAATACTGCCAAATTCTCCCCACACCCCAAGAGTTGTGACATTTTACCTTTCCATCAGCAATATGTGAGCAGGTCTTGTCAACTATGTATTGCAATCTTTTGAGGTTTTGTCAGTACAATGGATGAAAACAGTTATCTCAGTAAGGTTTAATGTGGATTGCTCTCCCTATAAGTAAAATGAAATATCATTTATGTATTTAAAGGCCAATTACATTTTGGTCAATTATATTTTTATAGTTGTGCTCGTTTCCTGTAGCATTTATAAAATCCTCTTCCTCAATTTTCAAAGCTTTTCACATATGAGTGATATTAATATTTTAATCTGATATTTGTTGCAAATAATATTGTTTTCTGATTTTTTTCTGTCATTTGTCTTTGATTAGGTTATGATGATATTTTGATTTACCATTCAAAAGTTTTTTAGTTTTGATATAGTCAAATTTACCAATGTTTTATTGCATCTGAATTTTGAAAAATAGAAAGTCTTCCTCAATCCTCTGATTAATAAAGAGGAATTCGCCCACGTTTCCTTCTAGTACTTGTATGGTCTCATTTATTACGTTTAGATCACTGATACATTTGGAGTTTATCTTGATTATAGCATAAGGAATAAATCTAGTTTTTCCTTTACTAAATGACTATCCCGTTATTTCAGCATCATTTTTTACAAAGTTCTTTTTCCCATTGATTTAAGATAATGGCTTTAACATAGCAAATTTTCATATCTATATTCATATTATGTGTAAGGGAATCTATTTCTAGACATGATATTACACTTAATTGGTCTATTTATACATGCACCAGTACCATTCTTACTTAATTATAAAGCTATCTTTATTTAATACAGTAGTCATTAGCCACATTTGGCTATTTAAATTTGGCATAATTAGATATATTAAAAATCCATCTCTTTAGTTGAATTAGCTATATTTTAAGTTCATTTAGCCCCAAGTGGCTAGTGGCTACCACATTGGACAGTGTGGATATAGAAAATTTCCATTTAGTTATATGTGGCTAATGACTGCCATATTGGACAGTGCTGTTAAAGAGTCTTTGTGGTATGTTCTAAGGATTAGTACAGCTCTTTCTCCCTCATCTCTCTTCCTTTTTAATGTTTTCCTGGCTATTCTCATATATAGTAAAATGAATTTTAATATCACCTAAATCATCTATTTCCTAGTTCAAGGAAAAAATTTGTTGGCATTTTGTTGGGATTATATTTAATTTATGAATTAACTTTGAGATAACTAATGCAATTGATAGTGTTGAGATATACTATTTAAGAACAAGGGAGATCCTTCTATTTGTTCACGTCTACTTTTAGTTTTCCAGTAGTGTTTTATAGTTTTCTTCTTGTTAGTTTTGCACATTTCTTGTAAGTTAATTCCTGACTGTTCTATTCATTTTAATGAAAATGCTGCAAGAGGAATTTTCTCCTCCATTATATCTCCTATCTGATTGTTATTCATGTACAATAAGGCTTTTACTGTTTTTGTGTTTATTTTATATTTTACTATGTAACTGAATTCTTTTGTTGTTTTATTTAGTTTTATTATTTGTTTTCTACATTTTCTAGCTATAGTCTGTTATCTTCAAGTAATTTTTCTCTAAGTATTATGACTCTAGTTATTTTTCCTTATTTAATTGCATTGGTTAATACTTCTAGTTCCACTGTTAAATAGTAGTAGAGATGGTGGGTATCCTTGCCTATTTCTCTCCTTAATAATAATAATTATAGTTTCTCCCCCCACCCCACACTCTCTTTTAAGCAATATGCTGGGTTTAGGAAAGAGGCATCTATATCCTTTCATATTAAGGAAGTAGCCTTTAGTAGGCTTAATTAGGAATGGATATTGAATGTTATTAAAAGTTTTATCAGTGTTTATGTAGATAATTATATTATTTTCTCTTTAAATTTATTAATGTAATAGATTACATAACTAGATTTCCTAACATTGGATAATTCTTACACTTCTGATATAAATCCCATCAATTGGTCATGTTGCATTATTTTCTTAACGTGGTTTGGAAGTCTTGGTAAAATTTCATGTGTTATTTTTGTATTGGTATTAATAAATGTATTAGTCTGTAATTTTCATTTTTGTGCTATAATTATTACATAGGTATTGATGTTACTTTTTTATGAAAATAATTTAGAGGTTCTCTTTCATTTTTCATGATCTGAGATATTTTATGTAGTATTGGGACTATCTCCTTGTCAGCAACTGTATAGGTCTGTAATTTTTCCCTATTTATAAGCTAACAAGTTAGCTTGTTCCTGTCTCATGGATGTTGGTAGAGGACATGAAATTCTTAGATCAGAGACAAAGAACTTTATTGGCAAAAACAACAGCCAGAGCTCCATTTTCCCATCAATCCATTGTAAATCCCACAGAGGCAATGCTGGTGGGCTTATTAGATGATTGGCTACAGTCATAGTAGGTTGCCTTACAGGAGAGGAGCACTGAGCTTGGGAGAACCCCTGCTTCTATAGCAAGCAAAAACCAATCTACTCTTTCACTGGAAGAGTTACTTGATTCATCAAAGCTGGCCTGGAAACAATATCCGGAGAAATGGCTCAAGTAAGGAATGGTCAGGGTCTTGGTTCTTGCATCCTTGGCATACTTAGCAAGAATGTTCAGGGAAGCTTAGAATCATTGGAAGATTCTTGCTCCCAATACTGTTCTCTAAATGTATGGTAGAATTTTCTTAAGAAACCATCTGGTCCTGTTACATTTTTGTGGAGTCAGTTTTGATAATTTTCTCTATTTCTTCTCTGGATATTGATCATACTAAGCTTACCTTGTGTCCTGGAGATAATTTTCATAAACTGTATTTTCTTAAGAAATTATCCATTTTATCTAGGTTTTCAAATTTATTTTCAGAGAGATGTGAAAAAGTTTGCCATGACCTTTAAACTTTCCTCTTGGCAATATTTTTTTCCCAATGGAATTTCTTACATTTTTGTGCTCTCTCCCCTTTTACCTCAATCCATTTAGCTAGTGATTTCTGTATTTTGTTGAATCCCAAAGAACCAGGATTTTAATTAACTGAATCTATTTTTCTCACTTCTTTTTATCTTTAATTTCTGCTTTATCATTATTTCCTTCTTGAACTTTCTTTGTTTACTATTTTGGCAACTTTTAGGTTAAGAGTTTATTTCACTTATTTTCATTCTTTTATTCTGTAGTTATAAATGTTTAAGATGATATATTTTTCTCCCATCACTTTTTAAATTATATCCTATAGATTCTGATATGTTGTAATTTTATCCTCGTTTTTCAGAAACTTTGTAATCCGTTTACATTTCCCCTTCTACTCCAAAGTCTTTCCTAATAATAATAATAAACTTATAATAAATAATAATAATAATATAATAATATGTAATAATATATAATAATAAATTTATAATAATAAATAATAATAAATAGTAATAAATAATAAATTTCAAGGTGAAGGTCCTTTGATTTTGAATTTGTTTCTATTTTTTATTTCATTATAGTTAGAGTATTATTAGTGGTATTTCATTTTGTGAATTTATAGATTTTTCTTTGTGATCCTAATATATGTTCAATTTTTGTAAATATTCTGCCATTGAGAAGAGGGATATTTGTATTACTGAGGGATATTTGTATACTGAGGTATAGAAGAAGATATATTCATTATGTAGCAGTAAAATTTACCTTATTATGTTGGTTAAGTTTCTTATTTTGTGTTCACCTGGCTTGTCATGTCTTGGGAGTGATATATATATTAAAATCTCCTATGATTTGTGTGTTTCTTTCTATCCATACTTGCATCTTTGGTAATTTGCTCATTGCTTTGCCTTTTGGAGTCACTTTAAGTATCACTTTTATCTATCATAGAATTCAGCTTTACTTACTAAGTCGAATTGAAAACATTTTTTCTGGGATGCCTGGGTGGCTCAGTGGTTGAGCATCTGCCTTTGGCTCAGGTCATGATCCCAGGGTCCTGGGATCCAGTCCCTCATCAGGCTCCCTGCATGGAGCCTGCTTCTCCTTCTTCCTATGTCGCTGCCTCTCTCCCTCTCTTTCTATGTCTCTCATGAATAAATAAATAAAATCTTTTAAAAAAGAAAAAATACACTGTTTCTTTTAGTAAGTGACTTAATCTTTTTCACATTTATTGATTTTATTTTATTTTATTTTTTAATTTTCTTTATTCATGAGAGACGCAGAGAGAGAGAGAGAGAGGCAGAGACACAGGTAGAGGGAGAAGCAGGCTCCACGCAGGGAGCCTGATGTGGGACTTGATCCCGGGACTCCAGGACCACGCCCTGGGCCAAAGGCAGGCTCTAAACTGCTGAGCCACCCAGGGATCCCCACATTTATTGATTTTACTGATATTATTTGGTCTTGACTCCTATTATATAATTTTGCTTTAATTTAATATATATTATACACTGTTTCTTTTATGAGGCACATCTCTTGGAAATTTTTAAAAGAAGGGTTCACATGTCTGGTGCCCCAAAATTAAAAGACAACCTTTGTAATGGGAGAAAATATATGCAATTCAACAGCAAAAAAAAAAAAAAAAAAAAAAAAATTCCTACTTAAAAATGGGCAGAGAAACTGAACATACAAACTTTCAGCCATAAGATGAATGAGGTCTAAGGAGCTAATGTAAAACAAGTTGATAATAGTTGATTACAATCATAAATTGAAATTTACTAAGAGATTAGATCTTAAATGCTCTTGCTAAAAAAAAAATATGAGGTTAATATAAAATTAACTAGATGAGAGGATACCCTCACAATGTATAGGTATATCAGATCACCATGATGTACACTTTAAATATCTCATAATTTTATATATCAATTTTACCACAATAAAGTTGAAATTTTTAAAAAGCAAAAATAAATAAATAAATAGGATTTTTGTTTTGTTGCCCAAATGGTTCACTTAGTATCCATATCTTTTACAGTGCCTTTAATCCCCCTTTTATCATTTTCATTCTGGTTTATAAGTTTTAATTTTAATCTTTTAACTCCCACTTAGTACTTATGGAAAAATCAATTATCATATTCTACTATCTACTTTATTGGAACATATAACAGTTTCATACTATTTTTGGACTCATAGACTCATCCTTGTTTTCATTCTAGATCTGCAGTTATACATATTAAATGTTCACTTTCGGTCCTTTTGCCAAAGTCTCTCCAGTCATCTTTTGGTTAGAGAAGTCCCTTCTCTTACAGATTTCTCAGAAAGAGTTTTTCAATGCAATGTTACCTTAGCTTTTATATATTTAAAACGATTTTTTTAAACTTTTATTTATTTATGATAGTCACACAGAGAGAGAGAGAGAGAGAGAGAGAGAGGCAGAGACATAGGCAGAGGGAGAAGCAGGCTCCATGCACCGGGAGCCCGACGTGGGATTCGATCCAGGGTCTCCAGGATCGCGCCCTGGGGCAAAGGCAGGCGCTAAACCGCTGCGCCACCCAGGGATCCCTAAAACGACTTTTCTATCTCTGTGAAACTAGAAGAGTTCTATTGTACATAAAAACATCTTTGTTTCATATTTTCTTGAATTTCTTAAAAATGCTGTGTCACTATTATTATGCTCTGATGTTGCCTTAGAGAAGCTTTATGCTACTCTAATTTTATTGCCCTTGTAATTTGTTCCTTTTGCCTGAAGGTCCTGAGAATGTTTCTTTTAATTTAAAGTTATATAGTTTTACTATATAGTTATACTATCTCAAAATTGATCATTCTGGGTCATTTTTCCTTATATTCTTGTGGTTAAACTTTTCAATACATAGGGTTAGATTCTCTCTTACTTGTTGGATATTTCCTGATATTATTGCATTAATTGTTAGCTGTGTTCCATGGTTTTGTTACATATGTGTTTAATCTTTGTTCTCTTTCATTTCAGTGCTTTTAAACTGAGTTATTTTTATTTTTACTTAATTTTCATTCTATTGTTTTTGCTTTGGTTTTCTTCAGTGCTCTTTGCTATGTTTTCATTCAAATTTCATTTAGATCTTCTTTGGTACCTTAAAAAATTATTCTAAATTTCTGATATGGTTTTATCTTTTACCTTAATATCTTTTAAGGTGTCAGTCAATTGACATTTCATTTTCCCTAATATTGTTGTCCATGTTGACATTAGTTTTTTTTTTTTTTTTGAGGTCTTAAGTCCATTGTGCATTTTTTTAATTTATTTTTTATTGGTGTTCAATTTACTAACATACAGAATAACCCCCAGTGCCCGTCACCCATTCACTCCCACCCCCCGCCCTCCTCCCCTTCTACCACCCCTAGTTTGTTTCCTAGAGTTAGCAGTCTTTACGTTCTGTCTCCCTTTCTAATATTTCCCACACATTTCTTCTCCCTTCCCTTATATTCCCTTTCACTATTATTTATATTCCCCAAATGAATGAGACCATATAATGTTTGTCCTTCTCCGATTGACTTATTTCACTCAGCATCATACCCTCCAGTTCCATCCACGTTGAAGCAAATGGTGGGTATTTGTCATTTCTAATAGCTGAGTAATATTCCATTGTATACATAAACCACATCTCCTTTATCCATTCATCTTTCGTTGGACAACGAGGCTCCTTCCACAGTTTGGCTATCGTGGCCATTGCTGCTATAAACATCGGGGTGCAGGTGTCCCAGCGTTTCATTGCATCTGCATCTTTGGGGAAAATCCCCAATAGTGCAATTGCTGGGTCGTAGGGCAGGTCTATTTTTACCTCTTTTAGGAACCTCCACACAGTTTTCCAGAGTGGCTGCACCAGTTCACATTTCCACCAACAGTGTAAGAGGGTTCCCTTTTCTCCGCATCCTCTCCAACATTTGTTGTTTCCTGCCTTGTTAATTTTCCCCATTCTCACCGGTGTGAGGTGGTATCTCATCGTGGTTTTGATTTGTATTTCCCTGATGGCAAGTGGTGCAGACACATAGATCAGTGGAACAGAATAGAGAACCCAGAAGTGGACCCTGAACTTTATGGTGAACTAATATTCGATAAAGGAGGAAAGACTATCCATTGGAAGAAAGACAGTCTCTTCAATAAATGGTGCTGGGAAAATTGGTCATCCACATGCAGAAGAATGAAACTAGACCGCTCTCTTTCACCAGACACAAAGATAAACTCAAAATGGATGAAAGATCTAAATGTGAGACAAGATTCCATCAAAATCCTAGAGAAGAACACAGGCAACACCCTTTTTGAACTCGGCCACAGTAACTTCTTGCAAGATACATCCACGAAGGCAAAAGAAACAAAAGCAAAAATGAACTATTGGGACTTCATCAAGATAAGAAGCTTTTGCACAGCAAAGGATACAGTCAACAAAACTAAAAGACAACCTACAGAATGGGAGGAGATATTTGCAAATGACATATCAGATAAAGGGCTAGTTTCCAAGATCTATAAATAACTTCTTAAACTCAACACCAAAGAAACAAACAATCCAATCATGAAATGGGCAAAAGACATGAAGAGAAATCTCACAGAGGAAGACATAGACATGGCGAACATGCATATGAGAAAATGCTCTGCATCACTTGACATTAGTTTTTAAATGTCCAATTTTTAAGTCCTTAATTGCTTGTTTTCACTTATTCAATTCAGTTTGGAGTGCTGTATTACAATAATTCATAATTGTTTCAGAAATTTTCACTCAGCAAAATAAATTTGATTCTAAACGTCTACTTTTTTCAAAAAGTAGGTTCACATGATGTTTGACTGCCTTTTCCTAATTATAATAATATTGTAGGGCAGCCCTGGTGGCCCAGCGGTTTAGTGCTGCCTTCAGCTCCGGTGTGATCCTGGAGACCTGGGATCGAGTCCCACATCAGGCTCCCTGCATGGAGACTGCTTCTCTGTCTTCCTGTGTCTCTGCCACTCTTTCTCTGTGTCTCTCATGAATAAATAAAAAAAATATTAAAAAAAATAATATTGTAGATAGAAGTTCTAGTTTAGTAGCAACATTTCTCTTAGAACAGTGAAGCCTAATTTTTATTGTTGATGGTAGGAATGGGTAGGGGTTGGCATGTTTTGTGACTTGTTTTTGTTTTATAGGATCCTAGATTTTCCTCTTACTTCCTTCTTTTCCTCTTACTGCCACTTGTACAAAGGTAGCGAGTCTCTCTGTCTTTGTGTCCGTATGCCCTAGGATCAGTGCACCTGCAGGGCTCCCACCTCTGGGTCTTGTAAACTTTCAGGATGCCTCCCTACAGTTGGTGCTATCAGTTGCCAAGTCTAGACCTGTAGTTTAATGCATAGTGATAGGTATTCCTAGAATAATTATTTTTTCCCCCTGTATTCTACCTTTGTCCCCAACCATTTCCTCTCTTCTTTTCCACAAGGTCTCTAAAACCCTTGCTGACAGTGTTTGGACCAAGAGGCTGGCAGCTATGATGGGAGCTCTGGTAGAAGGTCAGTTGGAATTTCATGTTTATTTTTATATTTATAGGGATTTCAAATTCATGGTTTTTGTTGTCTCCTATTATGGTTGAAAGTATGGCCCACGTGTGAGATTATTTGTGCTTTTTTTTTTTTTTTTGATCTTACAGATTTTGAGCTAGATTTGTGCAACAGTTTGGATGCTATTATCCCCTAGAATCTCTTTGAAGGTTGAAAAACATTTTTTTAAATTGTTATGATTATCCTATTCTAGATGCAGCAACAGAAGAAAAGGAAAACCACCAAACCAGCAAAGAAAGAAGTAGGAAAACTAATATTCTTGTTTAATAAATACTTATTGAGTACCTTCAGTGCACAACGCACTGAAGATAGAGTAATCATCTAGACAGACAAGGCCTGTGCCTTCACTGGCGTATGTTCCTCTGGGAGAATAGATATAAAATAAATATATAGTGTGATGTTAGGAGATGCTAAGGACCATAAAAATTAAGCACAGTAGTGAATAAAAAGTAAAGTAGTAAAGTAGGTAGTGCCATGATATTTAGTTTAGCTGGGCTTTCTCTGATAAGATGACATTTGCCTAAGACTAGACTTGAAGTCATCTAAATATCTGAAGGAATGTATTATTTAGGTAGAGAAAACAGCATATCTAAAAGGCCCTGAGGCTGGGACAAACTTGATGTGTCTGAGGTGTGGAAGAAGATAGAAAAACTGGAGCTGAGATTGTGAGGAAAAAAGTGTATTACAGGATAAAGTTAGAGAAGCAGGCAGTAGCCAGATCAAGTAGGGTTATTGTAGCCACGGTAAGTTTTGGACTTTGTTTTAGGTGTAATGGGAAGCCATTAAAGGCATTTAGCTGGGAAAGTAATAGAGTCGATTTACATGTTAAAGGCTTCTGTGTCTATTATATACTGACCAAGGAAAGAGAAAATGCTGGAAGATGAGTTTCCATACTGCTGGCTCTATATAACACTAATAACTGGACTTCTAACTTGCTCTTGACATCCAGTCATTATTTTGTGGCATGATTCTTACAACTGGATATTTGTCTTTCCCCCTCGCATGATTACACACAGACATTGCTGAATTGTGCAATTCCCCCACGCTTTCTGTATCACACCTGTGGCTTATGGGAAAGTTGAAATGTTGAACTGACTTTCCATTTTTGTGACTATGCACTAGTTGCTTTCCCAAAGATACCTCTGAAGTTCACTACCTGACCCTTGATAGTAAACATTGACTAATCAAAGGTTCTTTATTACTGTGTTCTCATCTACCAGTATGTTTTGTGATCTCAGCTTTATTTTTTGATACCAACAATTTCTTCTGGACATCACAGTCTCTGCTCAGTGTCTCACTGGATCAATAGTCTTTGTTCTCTCCCACTTTCCCATTGTTCCTTCTCAAAAGTAAACACATCCAGTCTCTTGAGCTCCATCTGCACACATGCTGTCATTCCTCCTGTGACCAGCCACATCATACTTAAGAGATAGCAATGATTGTTGTCCATTCATTCACTCAACAAATATTTATTGAACATGAACTAAATGTCACACCCTGTACCAGATACTCTGGTATCTGTACTCACAATCCCTGTCCTAACTGTGTTTAAAGTCTAGTAGGAGTTGCAAACAAATAAAGAAGAAATGTCTTTAATGAGAGAAGTACCATGTACAATAAGGAAGTCAGAAAGGTATTCCAAGAAAAAATAGTGTTTACCTGAAATTTCAAAGGTGAAAATGATATGTTCAGGGGGAGAGGGGATCCAGTATAAGCCAGACTGTTTGAGGTATTTACAGTAGGGCAAATAGTGTGAGAAAACTATGACACATTTGAGGAATGTAGAAAGATCAATATGAAGGAGCGGGAAGTATGAGGGATGAAGTGATGATTACAGTATTTTCATTACTACTCATATGTCTTTTTTGCTGAATAAATTAATACCTGAAATGGTCTTCATTTTTACCCCATGTAAAATTGTAATTAATTCATCTGTGCAACCTCTAAAGCCCATGGCTTGGCTTGAAATCATGGGCTGCAGAGCAGATATCTTATCATCCTACTTTTTAAGACATAAATCAGTAACTCTTCCTTATGAAGGGGAAGTCTTGTTCTCTTTCATTAGGAAAAGCTTCACAAATCTCAAATATGTTTATTTATTTTCTCCAAACTCTGCCTGTACAAACCAGGACCTATGTTAGGGTCCCCAGAGGCCAGGCTGGGCACAGACTGGAGTGCTTCTGGCCAGTGGATGTAAGAGCAAGTTGCTCCAGTAGATCCAAAGATGGAACCAAAATCAAAAGCCAGGAATACAGGGTAAGGGCTCAACCTAAAAGGGCAAGACATAGGGGCAGAACCCACCATTTATCCAAGAATAAGGCATTTGGATATGAGGCAAGTGAGTACTAGACTAAAATGCGATTTGGACAAAAGAGTGGGAGTGGATCCTGGACATACTCCATGAAATGTTGGAGTAGCCCCAGGGACATTTTTATAGGGCACATATGGTCTCAGCTGTGAGTGAGGAAGAAGCTGTTAAGGGCTAAGCTAGTCCTTAAGGAGGTCTCAGTCTTTTTTGGGGTAAACATATGTGAGAACAAAAAAAATTATAGTGCAATCTGAGAAGTTCTGTAATCAAGGCATATGCCAAGTGGGAGCAAGTTTTAGGGTTTTAATGAAGACTTCATAAGCATGGCATTTGAAAGATTGGTAAGAGTTAGTTGATTGGGAAAAGGTAAGGAAAACCTGAGAAAAGCAAATAACATGGGCCAGGACTGATGTAGAAAGAGCATTGTGTTGCATTCAAGAATCCATGGCTGTAAAGAAAATTAAAAAAAAAAAAAAAAAAAAAAAAAGAATCCAGGGTGGGATTGTAGAGCCATAACTTGTATGGAATGTGCCAAAAGCTTGTTGGGACTTCTTAAGTACAAACTAGTAAAGATGGAGTAATCCTGGAACAGGTAGGGCTAAGATTCAGGAAATAAACCCATAGTGTTGACTTCAGAAGGCTCATTTGCTACTGTCTGGGTTGGTAGTGATGTGCTAAAGAATCTAGCCTATTGAACAGAACACGGCAACAAGAATCTCAAGGTGGTGGTGATAACAAAGCGCCCTCCGTGTAGGTGACTAAGATGGGTCAGATTTCAAGCCACTAGTGAAAATCCAGTTAAGTGGCTTTTGCTCTGTAGTTATGGGGTTCTATGAATATATCCAAGTAAGTTGACCTTTTTGATAAGGCTGGAGTCCTGGTGATAGAAGTGGGCAGTAAACTAGGAAATTAAATATTGGAAGGTCAGTGAGAAAGCTGAATCTTGTGGGCTTGTGCATGTTGGAAGTTAAACTAGGATATACCAGTTGCCAATCTTAAGGCAACAAGACTAGTTCATAAAGGTCTAATCCTCCACAAAAGGTATAACTGGGTCATGCAGGATTTATTCCAAACCTGGTCAGGGCTGAGTCTTTGGAGTATAAAACTCTTAAGACCTATGGCTGAATAGGGGCTGAACAGGCTGTGAATTATATTGATCAAAGAACTTTCTGTCATAAGAAAGCTGGGCTTTATCTGTTGAGTCACTGGGAACCTTTGTAGAATTTTGAGAAGTAATCAAACATAACATTTATTTTTGAAAGATGACTCTGGAGGTGATATGGAGAGCCTGGAAACTTAGAATCTCATCAGGAGGCTTTTGCCTAATTATAAGCTATGTAGTAATGATTTGAATGGAGTCTGTGACAATGGGAGGCAGAAATAGAGAAATGGCAATTTGTTCCTTTATAAATTATTTATTCTTAAAAAGACATGGCTTAAGACTTTTTGAAAAGGCAATTGCATTACATGTGTTCTTTTACCTACAAATTCAGCCTCACATGTAAATGGAAAGATGTATTTGTATATGTATCCATTTTTCTCCTGAACCCATATTAAAACCCTTTTATTCATTGGATAATACTCTGGGCCATCATTTTTTAAGACTTGGCTGTGTTAGTTCCTGATAAAATATTGACCCTTAAGCTGTCAGTCTTTTTTTCTTCTCCACATGAATGAAATCAGGTAATACATTTGGAATGAGTGATGAGTAGATGTATAAAGACCTTGGTCCCAGAGACAAAAGCAAAGGAGCCTGCTATGTTCCTAGATAGGGAGACTAAGGTTACTGAGCATGAAGGTTTGTGGCTACTTCAAAGTCTTGGCCAGGTAATATAATAAGGCCAGGAAAACCTTCCACTAGAAAGGGATTTTAGGCAAATTGAGTTTCATGAGATGATTTGGAAAGTTTTCATTAAGTGCACATGCAGAGATTCCAATAGCAAGTGATAATGGACTCCTAGAAGCTCTTCACATGCATTGTATTTGTACTAGATAATTCACACAAGAGAGAGGAGATGAGCTAAGCCCAGTATTAATTTCAAGCCGCCTCCCTTTTTGTTTAAAGGAAACCCATGCTGCTTTATAGAGTTGTCTTGTTTGACTGAATTTTGTCTATTTCTTTAATTAGCATCCATCCTAAATATCAGGTAGTTTGTCTAAACTAAGGCAAATGGTCTTTTCGTTGTTTTCTTTTTTCTTTATCTTATTATTCTTATGGATCATACTTATGTGCCAGTGAATATAGAGCAGTGTTGGTAAGCATGTTGCATTTGACATCTTTTTGCCCTTTTTGCTGTAGGTGTACACAATTAAAGGACATTGACTATTCTATTTCCAGTACACATTGTAGACAATTATTCTGTCCCCTTCTTCTTTCCAAGAATTAAACATCTTAAAATACCCTCAATTCACAAAGTGAGGAGAAAATTTTTCTATACTTTCAAAGGTGAAAGTATATACATTGGAGTGTCTGACTCAAACATTTCCATCAAAATCTATTTTGCTACTCATACAAAACCAGGAAATAAACACAGCTCCAAGGGAGAATGAATAAAGTCCAAGTGAAACTCAAGAAAAATTTGAACTCATTGTCTTTGAAGCAGCCATGATGCTTAGAGGAAGATCTAGGGATTTTTATGTTTTATTTCAGGATATTTAATAAAAAGTAAAAAGCATCCAAGAGTTTCAGAATGCAAAAAGTTAATCATTGTGACAAATTTCTTGGTACAGGGCATCAGCTACCGATGAACTTTGGAATACTATTTCTACATTTACAGAGTTCCCGCAGTTAATCCTAATTTCCAAGGTAGATTCCCTTTCTGTTGGAAACAAACATTCAATCAGGTTTCTAGAAATCAGATGCATCTGGGGAAGACTTCAGTTTGGAATTGAATTATGTAGAGAAAACTGATGGATGTGATGCCTCCATTTTTCAGAGTGGACTGTGGCAGAACTGTTAATAGCAGCTTACTGAATCTCTAGCTTCCTTATTTTGGCAGAGGCATCAGCTTCCTGGGTGGGCCAGTTGGGAGTGTGATTCTGGGAGTCATTCCTGGAACTTAGCCTAAAGTCTGTTTCCTTGGCCTCGCGATGATTCTGTGAGCCACCCAAATCTCATAATAAACCCTTTATCCTTAAAGTTACTGGAGTAGATTCTGTTATCACAACTAAGAATATTAGTATATCTGATAATTGCTTTTGTAGGATTGACAACACTGGCAGCCACTTTCAACTGGGAACAAACCAAATCATATAACAAGAACACGGGCATGAAGGAAAATGTTTTTGAAAGAGAGAGTGATCTAACTAGTTTTGACTATATTAACTTAATGTTGTATGGTCAACAATATTATTTGAACCTCTGAATGATGACGACTTCTATTTATCTCATATAAAATAAAGCCCCTATTATGATTTAGAATACCGAAATTGAAATATTTTAACATAGAGATATTTTGACATTAGCATTTTGATAGTGGTATCTTATTTTTTCAAAATAATAATCTCTGACATTGCTTCTTTAACATGTTGATTAGAGCCCAAGATAGTATATGTTTGTGTAGAGATACAAAACCAGGAAATAAACACAGCTCCAAGGGAGAATGAATAAAGTCCAAGTGAAACTGAAGAAAAATTTGAACTCATTGTATATGAGATAGTATAGTATATGTTTGTGTAGAGAGTAAAACATTCTTTGGGCACAGGAAAAAAAAAATCCACAAAACTACACACAAACGCCTTTGTTCCACACCAGCCCTCTTGAATCTGAAATTCTGGTACCAACACCCAGACCCTCCCTGCATTTTTAACAAAATTGCAAGTTCAATTAGCATACTAAACTACTAGGATGAGTGTTTTAGAATACTGAGAGAAAATTATTTTTAGATAACTCTAATGCATTTATTTTAGTATTGTTAGAATTTGTTAATACATTGTCAATCCAGTTTTGGGTCCTAAAATTTTCACTCTAAAAGTTAAACACCATGTATCAAAAAGATGTTGTTCCTCTCTCAGAGATGAAATTTTAATAGTTTTTCCAACTATCTTTTAAAATTCACAGCCAATAGTTTAAATATTCAAAACAAACAAAAATTCAGCTCTTACCCAGTCTCCTTTTTGAGCCATTTTACTGGTCGGTACAGTAGGAAAAATCATCCAGAGGAATCTGGAGCAATTTGTAATTTTTTTCTATTTAATTTAACATTTCTTGAACACTTGTGGGTACTAGTCATTGTGCTAGACTCTAGATGTGAAATTAAATAAATAAAATAAAGGAGGCTACAGTCCAGGAGGAGATGGGCACATAGATAGATTTGATTCAATATGCTAAGAGTTGTGATAGGGGTCTGTACACAGTGTTTTAGAAGCATAGACCAGTAATTCTCATGCTTGGGCAAACACTGGAATCCCTTGCAATGCTTTAGAAAGTACTGATGCCTGGCTTCTCTTCCAGAATGTGTAATGTTATCACTCTGAGATATGTGGCCCGGGCATAGAAAGCTTCCCTGCTGACTCTACTGTGCAGCTAAGTGGAGAATCAAGGTTCAACAATAGGCTCTTGGAGGAGGTGATCCCTTAGGGGAACCTTGAAGTAGGTAAATCAGGTGTTACAGCCAATCAATTGATTTACCTCACAGTCTAACAAACCATGCATGCAATTTACTGCTTACTAGATTCACAAAGCTAACTCAAGAAGAAAGCCACAGGACAGTTATTCCTCCTCATATTTTCACACTACACAAAGCAGTTTCACATATTTGATCTCATTTGAGTTTCTCAGCAACACTGTGGGGAGTAAAGGAAAAGTGGAGGGGCTGTTCTCAGAAGTATGACAGTGAGATTGCTATGCACGTGAGGGAGTCTTGCTACCTAGATTTGACTGTGCAAGATTGGGCTTTTTTCCAGCAGCTGTTCTTATTCTTGGGATAAGTCAAGAAATCCAAGTTAAAATACTTTGGACTTGAATCAAAAAAAAAAAAAAAAGTAGAGACATCTGGAGAAAAGAATGATGCAAGGCTGTATACTTGGGTGGAGGTCAAAGGAAAGGCAAGGGATTCAGTGGCCAAAAAGCAAGCACAAGGGGTTGATGGGCCATGCTACCATGACTCCGCAATAACAGTGAGCACTTGGGAAAATCAGCAGGTCATGTTGAAAACAACACATTCTGAGAAATGATGACAGATCCATTTATTTGTAACTTGGACTTAACTCATAAAAATGAACAAAGGAGGCTGCTGAAAGAAATAGTTCTGCAGGAAGAGCCCTCAGAAAATGCATTCTCAGACTTATCAAAGAGAACGGTCTTAAAGATAAAAAAAAATAACCCACAAAAAACCTAAAATCCAGCTGTTAATACATGCACTTTGCACAAGTCATTTAACCTATCTGTTCCCAGGTAAGAAATATAATTTTTGTTCAGGAGGGTATGGGTTAGCTCTGTTTCGTGTAACTTGTTTGTGTCATAAAATAATTGGGCTCCTTTAAAAAAAAATAGGCTGCAGAGTCATGCTAAGTCATTCACCCAGGGAGAGCCTGAATTACCTAATTAGAAACAGATGGTGCAAGGGTGGTGCCATTACTGCACACTGAGATGCACGCCCTTCCGGATGCACATGGAGCTGAATGGGATATTAAAATTGGGACAAACCTATATGTTGGTAAAACAAAATAATTTGGAATAGAAAATAATTGTTTTCGATAACTGTCTCTGCAGAGGGAAACAGAAGTTAGAGTTTCCTTCTTTCTTTTTGACCTCAATAGTTGAAGTGGGTTGCTTTTCTGAAATTTTTTCCCCAATCCCCCCACCCGCCCATTCCCTGTCCACCCCATCTCCTCCATCTTTCCAGGATCAGTTTGATGACTTTCTTCTTTGTCCCCTCGGTCCCCAATGTTTAACACTCTTACTATTCAACTCTAAATTGTGATTGTGTTCATATCTCCTCAGCATTTGAACTTCTTTTTTGTGACAATTTATAACAAATACAATTTAGTAATTAAATATTAAATTCATAGTTTAACATTTGCATCTCCTCCCAGAAAGCTAAATGTAGTCCTCGGGAAGGCAGAGACTGTTTATCCAGTGTACTGTTAGAGCCAGCCATGTGCCTCTTCTGACCCTGCACATAATAGATACTTGTTTTTTTTAATAAAGATTTTATTTATTTATTCATGAGAGACACAAAGAGAGAGGCAGATACACAGGCAGAGGGAGAAGCAGGCTCCATGCAGGGAGCCTGACATGGGACTGGATCTGGGGTCTCCAGGATCACACCCTGGGCTGAAGGTGGCGCTAAACCGCTGAGCCACCTGGGCATCCCCATAATAGATATTTGTAATGATTTTGACAGGTAGAAACATGAATGATCAGATGAATGAATGAATGAACATAATGAGCTATTTGGTCCAGAGATGAGGTCATCTTTCTCTCTCTCTTCCTAACAGTAAATGAACTTCCTGGTCAGGAACTTAGAAGATCATGTTTTCAAAGCCCAGGCTAGTGACATAAATATGAGAAGCTGACCCTGTTGGCCAGCTAGATTCATCTCTAACCCATTTGTTTTGTACCCTTTTGTTAGCATTTACTAAATATTGGTTGAAAAATTAATTTTTTTTGGGGGGGGAGATCCTATTTTTATTATTTGCTTAAATTGCTCTTTCTCTATGCAACACTTTCTTTTAGCCTTCATTATTCCTCTTTATCATTTCCCTGCAATATGCCTATTCTATGTATCACTGCTGAAATCTATCAAAAAAGCTGGCATCCCTACTAAAGCTTCCTTGTTTCAAGGGGGGCATCTTTGATTAATGGCTTAAAGTAGAGACTCTAGAGGTGCTCAGGTGGCAGTTGGTTGAGCATCCAACTCTTGGTTTCTACTCAGTTTGTGCTCTCAGGGTCATGAGATGGAGCCCTTGAGTTGGGCTTGGCACTCAGTATGAGACTCTTTCTCTCTCCATCTGACCCTCCCTACCATGTACATTCATGTGTGCTCTCTCTCTCACAAAGAAATATAAATCTTTTTTAAAAACCTACAGACTCTAAAACAAGCTGTCTACTTCCAGTATTTACTGCTTATTTGGTATTTGGACAGGATACTCCATTTTTCTGCACTTCAGCTTACCCATCTGAAAATGGGCATAATCATAGTATCTAGCTCATAAGGTCATTATGAGGATAAGATGCCTAAATTTTTATAGAGCATGTATAACAGTGTTTGGCACATAGGAAATGCTATAAAATTATTTTTTATAATGTAAAATGAACTGGAAGTGAGCTTGCCTGCTGTCTTTTCTTCTATGTATGACTCCTTGCAGTTGCTCCTAATGGATCCTTCAGTGTGTGTTGGTCACAGCACTGCAAAGTTGCTGTTGAATAAAAACAATCCAATTGAGGGTGAAAAGAATGCAGATAGGTAAATTCAGAGGAAAATTTGATGGTGTCAGGAAAGATGATTCTGCTGTATTTTTTTATTTATCATATTTATTAACATGACATTGTGCATAGTTATTTCTTTATTTGCTATCAAATTTACTCCTCAAGAATATGAGCTCCAGGAAGGCAGGCAATTTGTTTTGTTCACTGTTAAATCCTCAGTCCTGCACTGAGTATTCAAGAAATATTTCTTGACTGAATGAATGAATAGTGAATGAAAAATGCAGCCATCTGATCTCTAGCTGAATCTTAATGGATACTGGCTTGAAATTTGAAGTTATTTTCTTTGACCAGTATCTGGAATAGAGCAATTTTCTCTTTCTTAGAATTACTATTTTAAACAGCATCACTGAAGTATAATAAAAACACAGTAAACAGAAGAGGTTGAAAGGGTACAATTTTATAAGTTTTGACATATGTATACACCCATGAAACCCTCACCACAAACAACAGTGAATATAACATATCCGTTATCCCAGATGTCACTGTGTTATGCCCCTTCAAATCTCTGTCCCACCCTTCCCAGGCAACCACTGCTCTGCTGCCTGTCACTGTGAATTAGGTTGCATTTTCACACACACACACACACACACACACACACACACACACACACACCATTCAGTATCCTTTCTTCTTGCTGGTGTCTTTCACACAGCATTGTTATTTAGAAATTCATCCATGCTGTTCCATGTATTGATAACCATTATTTTTTATAGCTGAATAATATATAATTGTACGTGTATTCCGTCATTTATTTATTTACTTGTTGATGAACAGATGGTCGTATCTAGTCTTTGGTTATCATGAATAAAGCTGCTACAAATACTCTGGTCCCAGTCTTTGCATGGATACATGCCTTCTTTTCTTGTGGGCATGTATCTAAGAGTGAAAAGACTAGGTCACAAGGATGCTTAAGATCAGAGAGTACTGGTTTCAAAGAGGCAATGGAAAGCAAGGAGTTGAGAATATAGTCCTGAGGTATGAAGGCATGAAGGGCTTGATCATCATCATCCACATATTTGCAAGGGAGATACAGGTTTTAGTTAACAGTTCTCACCTGTGACTGTCCATTAGAAATTCAGAGGGTCCTTTAATCAAATTCCAATACCTGGGCTCCACCCCAGATAAATTATATCATAATCTCTTGGGCTAGAGCACAGGTAGCAGTATTTTTTTTTAAAGATTTTATTTTATTTATTCTTGAGAGACAGAGAGAGGCAGAGACACAGGCAGAGGGAGAAGCAGGCATGCAGAGAGCCCAATGTGGGACTCGATCCTGGGTCTCCAGGATCAGGCCCTAGGCTGAAGGTGACGCTAAACCACTGAGCTACCCAGGCTGCCCAGTAGCAGTATTTTAAACTTTCCCAGATAGTTCACCTGTGTAATGAGGATTGGGAATTATTGCAATAAGGCAAGGAATTAAAGGGAATATTATGAACAAAGTAGGGGATTAAGGGAATGGGATGCCTGTGAAACAGCAGATCTGAGAGTTTCAAAGCAGAGTGGAGACACTGAGAGTAGGATCAGGAACAGGAAAGTCAGTTAAAAATAGAAGAAAATGGGAATTAGAAAGTTTTTTCCCCTATTTTTTAAAAATTTAAATTCAATTTAATTAATATATAGTGTTTTATTAGATTCAGAGGTAGAATTTAGTGATTCATCAGTTGCATATAACACCCAGTGCTCATTACATCATGGCCCTCCTGAATGCCCACTACCCAGTATTCTATCCCCCCACCCACATCCCCTCCAGCAACCTGCAGTTTGTTTCCTAGAGTTAAGAATCTCTTATGGTTTATCTCCCTGTTTTTGTCTTACTTTATATTTCTTTCTCTTGCCCTATGTTTGTCTGTTTAATTTCTTAAATTCCACATATGAGTGAAATCATATGATACTTGTCTTTCTCTGACCGATTTCACTTAACATAATACCCTGTAGTTCCATCCAAGTCATTGCAAATGACAATATTTCATTCTTTTTGGTGGCTAAGCAATATGCCATTGTATATATACCATATATATATGAGAAAGTTTAATATTGCAACAGCTTTGTGGAGATTGACTGCAGGACCCAACTACTGAGTGACATAAGCATCCCGGTCTGGAATGAAGTCTGATCACCTGACCCAGCTCTTGGAGACTACTCAAGTCTCCAAGAGTTGGATTAGATGATTACTATGATGAGAATACTTCCACTGTTGTCACTGTCACTGCTATGACAATGACAAAGATGATACTTCTTGAATCTATTTTTTTCTATGTCCACCCCATCGTCTTCTAGGCTACTGCCCTCCCTCACCTGGGATATTGCAGGTGCTCCCTGACTGATGGCTCTCTTTTTTTTTAATATTATTTTAAAGGTTTTTATTTATTTATTTATTTATTCATGAGAGACACACAGAGAGAGAGGCAGACATTGGTGAAGGGCAAGCAGGTTCCCCACAGAACCTGATGCAGGGACTTGATCCTAGGACCCCAGGATTGTGACCTGAGCCAAAGGCAGACGCTCAACCACGGAGCCACCCAAATGCCCCTCTAATTCTGCTCTTAACTTGCTCTAGGACAACTTGCCAAAATTAGCCAAATGCTGAATGGATTACTTGACAACTCTGTTTCTTTTAACTCTGTTTCTTGCATATTGTTTTCCAGCATGTAAAATTATGTTCACCTTATCTCAGCCTCAGCTCCCTGATCTTGAATACAGCTGGAACTCTTTGATAGCATCTGTGTTTTCCCAGCATTCCCTGTGAATTTTGTGTTTATCCTTCCTTCTAAAAAATGGTTTTATCACATGAGCATGTATGCCTAAACTATCCGTTTTTTCATTTTTTTGTTTAGCCTCTTTCACATTTTTACAAACAAGGTCTCATATTGTATGTAGTTTTCTGGGCCTTGCTTTGTTATCCAATATTATGCTTCTAGGATTCATTTATGTTATTCATTGTTTTTATCATTTTATAATATCAGTTATGTGACCATATAATAATTTTATATCTCTTTTTCTTTTGGATGCTGGGTGGCTTTCAGCATTCTGATACTATAAAGAGAACTGCTACAAACACTTCACATATCTTGTAGTCACCTGGCGCTTCTGAGCAAGAGTGTCTCTGGGGGATACACCCAGGAGTAAAATCTCTGAGTTGCAGAGTATGCAGTGCTCAACTTTGGAAGATAATGCTAAACAGGACACCAAGGTGGTTGTGCCAGTCTATACTCCCAGTATGGGAATAGCCTCACCAGCACTTGATATGGTCAGACTTCCTAATTTTTGCCAACCTATTGGATATAATTTTTTGTTATTTCTTTTTGATTGCTAATGAAATTAAGCTTCTTTTTGTATATTTAGCCATTCCTAATCTGTGAAGCATATGAACATATCAGTTCCCTGACTTACTAGTTGTGTGTTTTTATTATTAGTTTGTAAGAGTTTCTTGGTGGATTTTGGACTCCCAATTCTTTGTCGAGGAAAGAGTCTGAGTTATGTATATTTTCTTCCAGTTTATGGCTAGTTTTTTTCTTTTCTGCTTTGTTCTCTTGATGAACACATATTCTTTATTTTAATGTAGTTAATTGTTATCATATATTTTTCTTTTAGGATTAGTGTTCTGTGTTTTAGTAAAAAGCCTTCCTTAACCAAAGGTCAGAAAAATATTCTCCTGTTTTCAACTGAATGCTTTGCTTTTCACATTGAATTTCTTAACCTACCTAGAGTTACCTTTTATGTTTCCCCTTTATGAATAATGAATTGTTATGGTACCATTTATTGAAGAGTCCCACCTTTCTCTGCTAACCTTCAACGTATATCTCTCACATATAAATATTTCATAAGTTCAGACATACCTTAGAGATACTACAGGTTTGGTTCCAGATCACCACAATAATGTGAATATCACAATGAAGTGATTAGAATGAATTTACTGATTCCCTAGTACACATGAAAGTTATGTTTAGACTACACTATAGTCTATTAAGTGTGCAATAGCATTATATCTAAAAAACAACGTACATACCTTAATTTAAAAATACTGCTGAAAAAATATGCCAACCATCATCTGAGCTTTCAGCAAGTCATAATCTTTTTGCTGGCGGAGAGTCTTCCCTTGATGTTGCTGGCTGATCAGGGTGGTAGTTGGTGAAGACTGGGTTGCTGGGGCAGTTTCTTAAAGATAAGACAACAATGAAGTATGTCACATAGATTGATGATGCCTTTCATAATGATTTCTCTTAGCATACCATGCTGTTTGGTGGCATTTTACTTATAGGAGAACTTCTTTCAAAGTTACAGTCAATCTTCTCAAACCCTGCCGCTACTTTGCAATGAAGTTTGTATGATATTCTAAATCCTTGTCATTTCAACAGTCTTCATAGTCTTTTCACCAGGAGTACATTCCATCTCAGGAAACTACTTTATTTGTTCATCGATAAGAAGAAACCCCTTATCTGTGAAAGTTTTATCATAAGATTGTATAATTCAGTTCCATCTTCGGAATCCACCTTGAATTCTAGTTCTCTTGCTGTTTCCACTACATCCACAGGTAGAGGAATCCACTGAAGTCTTGAACCCCTCAGGGTCAAGGTTTCAACCATCTTCTTCCAAACTCATGTTGATATTTTGACCTTTTCCCATGAATCACAAATGTTCTTAGTGGCATCTAGAATGGTGAATCCTTTCAGAAGGTTTTCAATTTACTTCACCCAGATCCACCACAGGCATCACTATCTGTGGCAGCTACAACCTTACAAAATGTATTTAAGTGATAAGACTTGAAAGTATAAGTTACTCCCTGATCCATGAGCTTTAGAATGGATATAGTGTTAGCAAGTGTGAAAATAACATTAATCTCATTGTACATCTCCCTCAGAGTTCTTTGACGACCAGGTACATTATCAATGAGGGGTAATATTTTGACAGTTATTATTTCTAAGTAGTAAGTTTCAACAGTAGGCCTAACCTATTCAGTAAACCATGTTGTAAACACATGTGCTGTCACCCATGCTTTGTTGTTCCATTTACAGAGCACAGAGTAGATTAAGCATAAGGGCCTTAGGATTTTCAGAATGATAAATGATCATTGGCTCCAACTGCAAGTCACCAGCCGCATTAGCTCCTAATAAGAGAGTCAGCCTGTCCTTTTGAAGCTTTGAGGCCAGGCATTGACTTCTCTTCTATAGCTACGAAAGTCCTAGATGGCATCTTCTTCCAATAGAAGGCAGTTTCTATATTGAAAATCCATTGCTTAGTGGAACCACCTTCATTATCTTAGCTAGACCTTCTGGATAACTTATTGCAGCTTCTATATTAGTACTCACTGCTTAACCTTGAACTCTTATATTATAGAAATGACTTTTTCTTTTAAACTTCATCAGCCAACCTCTTCTAACTTCAAACTTTTCTTCGGCAGCTTCTGCACCTCTCTCAGCCTTCACAGAATTTAGGATTAAGGCCTTGCTCTTAGTTTTGACTTAAGGGAATGTTGTGGCTGGTTTCATCTATCCAGGCCCCTCAGATTTCCTTGTATCAGCAATAAGGCAATTTGCTTTCTTATCATTTGCACGTTCACTGAAGTAGACTTTTGATTTCCTTCAAGGACTTTCCTTTGCATTCACAACTTGACTGATCATTTGGTGCAAGAGAACTAAACTTTGGCCTGTCTTGGCTTTCAACATGCCTTCCTCACTAAGCTTAGTCATTTCTAGCATTTGATTAAAAGTGAGAGACATGTGACTCTTCCTTTCATTTAAACATTTAGAGGCCATTGGAGGGTTACTACTGGTCTAATTTCAGTATTGTGTCCCAAGGAATAGGGAGGGTGAAAGAGAGGGTGTGGGGGGCAGGCATTGTTCTATCCTTAACTTGACCAAACTGGACAGTTTGGTCACTGATTTAGACTTCATTTCTTTCTTTTAAAAATTTTTTTAATAATAAATTTATTTTTTATTGGTGTTCTATTTGCCAACATACAGAATAACACCCAGTGCTCATTCTGTCAAGTGCCCCCCTCAGTGCCCGTCACCCATTCACCCCCACCCCCCGCCCTCCTCCGCTTCCACCACCCCTAGTTCATTTCCCAGAGTTAGGAGTCTTCATGTTCTGTCTCCCTTTCTGATATTTCCTACCCATTTCTTCTCCCTTCCCTTCTATTCCCTTTCACTATTATTTATATTCCCCAAATGAATGAGAACATATAATGTTTGTCCTTCTCCAATTGACTTATTTCACTCAGCATAATACCCTCCAGTTCCATCCACGTTGAAGCAAATGGTGGGTATTTGTCATTTCTAATCGCTGAGTAATATTCCATTGTATACATAACCACATCTTATTTCATTTCTTTCTAAGGTAAGCATTAAGACTATGAATTTCTCTCAAAATATTTATTTTGCTGCATTCTATGTTTTGATATTTTTATTCTCATCCATTTCTAAGTATTTAATGATTTCCATTATAATTTCTTTTTTGGTTGAATCATTTTTAAAAGCACTTTAAAAATGTACAGATACATGGAGTTTTTAAAAACTATCCATTTTAAACAAATTTTAATTGATTGGAATTGGAATTGTAGTTAGATAAATTCATTGTTTGATATTGATCCTTTGAAATGTATTAAGTCTTGTTTTACAACCTCACAGTGTGCCCCATATATGATTCTATTCCTATATGGAGGAATCTTTAAGTTGGGGAGACTGGCCCTCTCCCACTATAGAAACAGAAGGGACCCTTATTTACTCTTTGGTAGAATAAGGGTGTGTGTCTTAATCTTTGCCAATAAGATTACTTTGTCTTTAGCTTTGAATAATATGGGAATGGGGTCAGTTAGAGATTTCTTCCAGCCAATATGGAGGAATCGGGAGCCAAATGGTATGACAGTAACAATCCAATAGCAGCAATATCAGTTCCTGTGCCTTCTGCTCTTATAACTGATGTCCCTTGGTTTTCTGCCAGATTCATTCTCTACTCTTTTGGTGGATTCTCTGATTGTCCACTCCTTTTGCCAATTTATTTGCCAATCAATCTCTATTGCTTAAAACTGAGGACCCTGACAACTATAAAAAAGATAATACTTCTGGGTCAATTGCAGTATATGAAGTTTTGTTTTATTTCACTTGGTCTTACAACTCCCTCCTCCGTCAGCATTATTTATTTTCCTCATATAACAGATAAAGAGACTCAGGCTTTAGGAGTTTAAAGAACTTGTCCACTGCTACAGAGCTTGTCAATGATGGAGCCAGGGTGCAATCCAGCTCTGCCCAATTCTTAAACTGCTAATTCTTAACCCTTCCATATATTCAATAGGTAACTTGTAAGCAAACCCTGAATATAACATTCTATAAGCTGAAAGCATCAAATAGATTGTCAAATGTCATTGGGGAATAGCTTAAGTACTGAGAGATCAAAGAGTAGATGCTACAGATATTCATACATTTTTACATTTTAATGGGAAAAAGTACTTCTTTCAGGCTTTTTAATTCAATACATGTTATGAGATGAATTTTTAGAAACTGACTTTCTCCCCACCAACTCTCCCTCTCCCCCAACTCTGCAAATTTGCCACACGTGCCTTGGCAGCATAAACAAGCATCACACAGAAGGGCTAGTGACTTAACATACTTCATCATCTCCCTGGCCTAACAGAGGGGTCCTTTTAGGTCATGGGCCACTTTTCCTCCTGTAGGTTTATTGACAGTTTGTGCGTTCATGCTCATTAAGTAACTTCTAGCAACCTTGGCTAAATAAATTGGTAAAAGGCTGAACTCATAGTCAACATTGCTTCATAACACACACATGCAGAGCTCGTAATATATGTGACAGTTGACTCACTTAAATCACCCAATTAATTTTTTGTAGTCTCGTATAAATATAATAAAGTAGCTATAGAAATGAAAGATGTTTTCAAGTTGAATTTGACTCCACTGAACTCATAGAATCAGAGTTAGCTTATATTTTATTTTAGGTGATTTTACAGAAAGTTGTTTTAAAGGCAAAATATTCTTGAAAGATTGAAGTTATTTCTGCCCCCATTTTTAAACTCACTTTCATGAAAAGCCTACTGATTTTATAATCTATTAATTTGCAGTGGAAAACTACTCTTGTTGATGTAGAAAGTTTACGCTACCAATAATGCACATATATGTATATAACTCTTAACCTCATCTGAAATATGTTTGGTGTCAAATCACCCATTATAGGCATTTAAAGAAATTTCTTGGCTTTTCCCACTAGCAGAATACTTTAGTGCCTTAAGTGGTA
The DNA here is from genome assembly GCF_053574225.1 of Canis aureus. Classification (NCBI taxonomy): domain Eukaryota; kingdom Metazoa; phylum Chordata; class Mammalia; order Carnivora; family Canidae; genus Canis; species Canis aureus. The sequence goes on from NC_135648.1 coordinate 9,950,843, forward strand.
CATTCACAGTTAAGTGGAATAGAGCTGTGAGGACTCTTTGACAAGAAGTAACATAGGTAAGTGCTGATTGTTGGTATTCGTCTCTCTTGCCGATGGAGATGAGACATTGTGCCACAGCAATTCAAATTCTATTAGATGGGAGAAATAAATAGGATCCCACACATGGTAGCCAGGTGTACAAATTGAATTAGACTCTTCTCTGTCAACAGGTTTTTGTTTGTTTATTTGTTTGTTTTTAGAGGAGCAGAAGGAGAATATAGGGCTTAGGGTGAACTGTTAATTTCAGTTGTCATATGCCTGTTGAATTATTCTGGCAAAAATACTAGTGTTTTTCACATGACTTAAAAACCCATGAAAATTAGACACACAGAATATAAATCTGTACAAATAGAAGAAGTGTCACAGAAGTGACCTATGGAAATCCATTTGTGGATGAAAACCAAGAATTCCTTATTCTGACTGTTTCTGTTGTTATTTTCTGAGACTAAAGAGACAATTTGTGGGACTTGTCTGTAGCGTGGCTTACGCATCTTAAATGTGTATGAAACTAAGTAGAAAAGAATAGGGAGTGGATATACAAAAAAGGGATCTCGATCATCCTTTATTTTTTTTCATCAAATATGGTCTCTGAATCTGATTGCTTGTCCATTACTTTACTCTGGCCTAGACTCTGTTTATGGCAGGCAAATGAAATAATAGATTGGCCATTCTTTGGCTAATGTCAGTGGCCAAATTGATCAAACTGAAAGAGGAGTGGCAAAGGTTGCTGGTATATATTTATGTGGAAATAACTGAAGAAAAAAGAAACATGCAGTTGTCCACCTAACTTGTTTCATGATTCAAGCTGAGTACATTGACCTGATATGTTAAAATCCCCAAATTAGCCAATGCTAGACCTGGACCTCCAATGTTCTTTTCATGTGCCATTTTCTTTCCATCATATGCCACTGATAATCTGTGTGACTGAGTTGGGTGACTTGATTAGCAAAATGTGCCTCTTCTCTGAATTTTTTTAATTTCTCAAAAACCTATCATTTATTGGGATACCTGGGTGGCTAAGCGGTTGAGTGTCTGCCTTTGCTCAGGGAGTGATCCCAGGATCTGGAATCGAGTCCCACATCAGGCTCCCTCTGAGGAGCCTGCTTCTCCCTTTGCCTATGTTTCTGCCTCTTTCTGTGTCTCTCACAAATAAATAAATAAATCTTTTTTGAAAACCTATCATTTATTTTAGATTACTGTTTCCTAATTAATGCTAAATAAAGTAATGCTTTCTCAAGAATTTAAAATAACTTTATCTCTACATTTTCCTCCTTCCATCTGCTGCTATTTATTATTTAAGTTTTAATGTCTTGGCAGTACAACCAATTATTTCAAAAGCATTTTTCTCTAAGATTTAATCATAACTCATAGTTGAAAGATGTATTAAGGCATGATAATATCTATTTTCTTCAACCGTTAATGCTTTACATAAACACGTCAGACTATTTAAAATCCTGATATTCATTTATATTCTTATTCTGAGTCATAAACAGCATGAACTACTTTATCAGAATACTTATTGCACTAACATTCTCTGTCTCTAGATTCTCTTCCCTGGGATGACATTTAGATCATTGTCCTCAATCTCTATCTTTCATATTCTAAGAGGACACTGGCAGTGGTTCAGAGAATGAAAGTCTATTGGAGCTCTTTGTGTTTCCTCTATGGAATGGATGAAGACGGAAGGTTCTTTGGAGAAATTACTGAAAAGAAAGAGCACTTTTCCTCTATTACTATTTAACTTAGGATATCTATCAATAAGTTTATACTTTTGGATTAGATAATGAGCTGATAGATCTCTCTGTGTCACTATCTCTTTCTCTCTATGTGTGTTTGTATGTGTGTGTATGTATATACACACATATATATTAAAATCTATAATATATATTAACTTTAATATATTAAATACATAGCATAAATAAAATATATTTATACATAAATATATTCCAATATAGGTATGAGTGTGTGTGTGTATCTGAGAAATAATATCCATAAACAAATTTTGTTTATATGCCTCTGTTTTGTTCACTTTTGAAAAAAGTGTGACATGGTATTCCTTTAGTGTTTCAGATTAAATCTTTTTATATGGTAGGCAATTTTCTAGGCACTAGGGCTACAGCAGTAGCAGCAACCACAACAAAAACCCAAATACTAAAAACCAAACAAGCAAAAAAATAAACCCAAAAAACAAAACAAAAAACCAAATTGTCCTCCTGAAATCTGTGTATATTCTATGAGAGTAGACAATAAACAGATAACCAGAATACTGTGTCAGTTGCTGATAAATGCTGTGAAAGGGGGAAAAACAGGAAGGGTAAGGGGAATGGGGGATGTGTGTTGATTTCTAGTTTAGGTTGGGTTGCCATGGAAGGTAGCTTTTGACCAGAGTACTGAAGAAACTTAGAGAGTGATGGGTTTACTTCGTACACTCAGAATAGAGTGACTGGCAGGTGTGGAGTTTCTGAGATGAGATCTTAGCATACAGAGGAGCAATAAGCAACTAGTATGGCTGGAGTGAAGTGAGCTAAAGGGACCGTTGAAGGAGATGAGGATAAAGAAGTATGGGGGCTAGATTCATAGGCCTTTTTGGGCGACTAGGACTGAGTTTGTTTTTCTTTCTTTTTAATGCTACTGAGATGGGAAACCATTGAGAATGACATGATATGATTTAAATTTTAAGACAATCATGCTGGCTATAGTGGGGGGGGGGTTAGTAGTGATATAATTATCAAGGTTCTCAGTTTGAGAGACCATCGTCCATAAAAATATTCTCTGAGGTCTATATCTCTTTTGTGTGTGCCAGAAAGGAAGAACAAAAGTTTCAGGTATGATATTGAAGTTAACTAGCTTTTTATTCTCATTTGGACGCTCTTGCTGATGTCTCACTACAGGTGGTGAAAATGACAGCTTATTGGTTCACAAAGGAGGCATGGATATGAATTGAATCAAGATTGAATAACTTAAGTGTATGTATGACATCATAGTTTGCCACCATAGGGAGTTAGGCACTCTAGAAAATGTGTCTGAGAGTACAAAATTAGAGAGTGAAATAGTTGTCCAAGCCATTCCCCCTATTTAATTTTCTAGCCTAAACTACAACTAAGCACAGACAGAATTTAATTTTGCATGAACCCTTTTCTATGATCACTCTTAACTATAAACACAGAAAAAAAAAAACTAGATAAAATGCCATATAAACTAATTAGGAAACTTATAGCCAAACACACAAAAGAAAATATCTAACCCAAAATGCCAGAAAGTAACAGATAGCTCAAATCCAGAAGGAACCTTGAAGCGGATGCTCAAAGGATTGTCAGATATAGCCTAAAGTCTCTTTAGAAGAGGCCATTAGAAGAGACATCCCTTCAGAACAACCTAGGCAAGAGCAAAGAAATATTGCTGACTTGTTCTGGACAACATTATAAATAATTTCATGTGAGAAAAATCAAGGACCTAAGTCTGCACCCAAATCAAGTATGTGGTCAAAATTTATAGTCAATGCATGAAGTAGGAATAACAAGCTTTGGAATTAATTTTAAAAACTTATTTCAGACCAGAAGAATACACTGGACTGTAATGCTTAAGGAAACAAACAAAAAAGCTCAATCACTGTATAAGAATAATTCTACACCCCTAGATACATGGGACAAAGGAAAAACAATAAATTACTTGCTCACTAAATATGAGAGAGAGAACTAGAGAGAATATGATCATAAGATACTAAAAAATGATGTTAATAGAATAATTTGAAAGATATTAATAAGTATGTTTATAGTTCTTTAAATATAATATTACTTATTATAACTACTAAGTAGTTGAAGAAGAAATAATAATTTTATATAATGATGAATCCATAAATGCTAATGAAACAAGAATAGTTGAAAAATAAAATGAAACTACTTGAAATAAAAATGTTGTCATTGCAAAAACAGAACTCCGCATGGATGCATAAATTAGGTACAACTGAAGAAAGAATTAATAAGAGAAAATAGTTCTGAGGAAATCAGAACTTGGACAATAAAATAAATAGGGGAATGTCTTGGACAACTATTTCACTCTTTAATTTTGTACTCTGTGAGTTCTGGGGAAATCATTTGGAATGAAACATAAATATACATAAATTTAAATTATGAAGAAGCCAAGAGACATGGGAAATAGCATGATAAGGTTTAAGATACTTTTACTGAGAAACACTTTCATGGAACAGAGATAAAAAGAATTTGATGAGTGACAGTCTTCAAGAAATAGAGACAGATGGGTCGCCTGGATGGCTCAGTGGTTGAGCACCTACCTTTGGCTCAGGGCATGATCCCAGAGTCACAGGATCGAGTCCCACATCAAGCTCCCTGCATAGAGCCTGCTTCTCCCTCTGCCTGTGTCTCTGCCTCTTCTCTCTCTGTGTCTCTCATGAATAAATAAATAAAATCTTAAAAAAAGAAAGAGCCAGAGAATTATTTAGAGTTAAAGGAAGACTTAAATTCTCAGATTGCAGAAGCATACTGTTTCCCAAGTAGGATAAACAAAACAAATTCACATAGAGACAGAGGATAGTTGAATTTGGTGCAGGATATCAGTTTCAAAGAGAAAAAATTTAAAAAGCAACAAAAAAGGAAAATACAGTTACCAATTAGAATGATGACAATTTACTTCTCAAAAGTAATGAGGAGCAAAAAAGACAGTGGATAGATATTTTCAAAATTCTGAGGAAAACAAAATGTTAACCTAATGCTCTATTTCCAGTTAAACAATTACTCATGAATGAAAGACAATAAAAGAGAAAAATTCTCAGATAAAGAATGAGTAAGCTTACAACTCACAGAGCTTTGTTGAAAGCTCTTCTCCATTAGGACCATCAATAAGATTAAGCCTAAAGAAAAAGAATGCTAACTCTGGGAAACGAACTAGGGGTGGTGGAAGGGGAGGAGGGCGGGGGGTGGGGGTGAATGGGTGACGGGCACTGAAGGGGGCACTTGATGGGATGAGCACTGGGTGTTATTCTGTATGTTGGCTAATTGAACACCAATAAAAATAAATTTATTATTTAAAAAAATAAAAAGAATGCAATACAAGAAGCAATGGTGATCTTAAAAGTTTGTAAACAAGTGAGTGAATGTAAATACACTAGAGTGTAAAACACTTAAAATTAGAGCTATTATTTTGAGAGGGTTTTAAAAACAAGTTAGAAAAGCAACTGACAAAATTCAACACCCTTTCATGATAAAAATATTCAACAAATGGGGAACAGAAATGAACTTCCTCAACCTGATAAAGGGTTAGCAAAGGTAAACCTCTGCTAACATTATCCTGGTGGTAAAATTCTGAAAGCTTTCTTCTAGAGATAAGGAATAAGACAAGGATGTCCACTCTCACCACTTCTATTTAGCACTGTGCTGAAGGTTCTGGCCATGGCAAGTAGGAAAGAAAAAGGAATATAAGGCATCCAGATGGGAAAGAAAGAAGTAAAACTGTCTCTATTTGCATATAAAATTATCTTGTGTATAAAAACACCCCCAAATCCAGGAAATACTATTAGAGTTAATAAAATTCAGCAAAGCTTCAAGGTTCAAGGTCAATATACAAAAATCAATTTGTATTTTTATACTGTAGGAATGAACAACCCAGGTATGAAATTTAAAAGGATTTTATTTGCAGTATACTCAAAAAACATAAAATAAACAAAAGAATTGTAAAACTTATATTCAGAGAACCACAAATTACTGTTAAAAGAAGTTGAGACATACCTAAATAAATGGTAAGACATTCCATGTTCATGGATTGGAGTACAATATTGTTAAGATAACAATACTTACAAAATCATCTACTTCTAGACTGCATGTAATAATCCCTGTCAAACTCCCATCTGGCTTCTTTGCAAAAATTGACAAATTGTTCTAAAAGTCATATGGAAATTCAGGGACCCAGAATAGTCAAAACAATCTTGAAAAAGAACAACATAGTAGGAGGACTCACACTTTCCAGTTTCCAAATTTATTAAAAAGCAATATTAATCAAGAGAGTGTGGTACTGTGGCACCTGTGTGGCTCAGCTGATTAGGCTTTTGCCTTCAGCTCAGGTCAGGGATTGAGCTTCAGCTCAGGTCCTGGGATTGAGCCCTGCATCAGGGTCTCTACTCAGCGGGGAATCTGCTTCTCCCTTTCCCTCTGCTCCTCCTTCTGCTCATTCTCTCTCTCTCATAAATAAATAAATAAATAAATACATGCATACATACATACACACAATCTTTTTTTTTTTAAGTGGTGCTAGCATAAAACTAGACATATAGATCAAAGGGATAGAGTGCAGAATAAAATAAAACCATGTATTTATGGTCAACTAATTTCCAACTAGGATGTCAAGACCATTCAATGAGTATAAAAGTCTTTCAACACATGATGATAACTGGACAGCCACAAGCAAAAGAATGAATTAGGACCCTTACCTCACATGGTACATATAAATTAATTCAAAATGAATCAAAGATCTTAATGTAGAAGCTAAAACTATAAAACTCAGAGAAGAAAATGTAGGGGTAAATCGTGTGTTCATATTTGACAATGGATGTTTAGATATGACACAAAAGCACAAGAAACAAAATTTAAAATAGATGAATTGGATAGCATCAAAGTTAAAAATCTTTTGTGTTTCATGGACACTACCAAGAAAGTGAGAAAACAACCCACTAGATGGGAGAAAGCATTTGTAAATCATATATTTATTGAAGACCTTGTATCTAGAATTTATAAAGAAATTTTGTAACTGAATTATAGAAAGAAAAATAATTAAAATTAACCAAAGGATCTGAGTGGAGATTTCTCCAAAGAAGATATACAGATGACTAATAAATACCTGAAAAGATGCTTAAAATGATTGATTATCTGGGAAATGCAAATCAAAACCAAAGGGAGATACTACTTCACACCCATTAGGGAGACTGTCTGTAATCAAAATGACACATAATTTCAACTGTTAAGATGTGGTGGGAATGCAAAAAGCTAGTTTGTAAAATGTAATGTAGAAGTAAATGTAAATTGGGGATGTAAAATGATTTGGCTGCCCTTAAGAATATTCAGTCAGTTCCTCAAAAGGCTAAGCATAGAATTATATATGATCCAACAATTCCATTCCTACCTAGGTGTATACCTAAGAGATGTGAAAATATACATCTTCACAGAAACTTGTATGCAAATGTTCAGAGCATTCTTCACAATAGCCAAAAGTGGACGTCAACTGGTCCATCAATTGGTTCATCAACTGATAGATGGTTAATAAAATGTGAGATATATCCATACAATGGAATATTCAAGCAAAAATAGAGAAATTAAGTTCTAATAGATGCTGATACCTGGGTAAACTTGAAAACATCTTGCTAAGTGAAAATCAGACACAAAGAATCATATGTTGTATAATTTATTGTTAAATGTGCAAGTAGGCAAATCTATAGAGAGAAATTAGATTAGTGTCATCCTAGGGCCAAGGGTTGTACTTATTTTAAACAATGTGGAATATATTTTTGGAGGTGATGAAAATGTTCTAGAATGTATTGTGGTGATGGTTGTAGAGCTCTGTGAATATACTAAAAGCTCTTGAATTATATACTTTATTTATTTATTTACTTATTTATTTATTTATTAAAATTCCACTTAGCTAACAGTGTAATATTAATTTCAAGTGTACAATGTAGTGATTTAACACTTCCATACAGCAGCCAGTGCTCATTACAAGTGTGCTTCCTAATCTGCATCACCTATTTCACCCACCAGCCTATCAACCTCCACTCGTAACTATCAGTGTGTTCTATATAGGTAAGAATTGGCTTCTTATTTTGCCTCTTCCCGCTCCCCGCCTTCGCTGATGTGTTTTATTTCTTAAGGGCCACATATGAGTGAAACCATACTGTATTTGTTTTTCTTTGACTTACTTCATTTAGCATAATACTCTCTAGTTCCATCCATGGCATTGCAAATGGCAAAATTTCATTCTTCTTATGGCTGAGTAATATTCCAGTGTGTGTGGATGTGTGTGTGTGTGTGTGTGTTTGTAAATATGTACCACATCGTTCTCATCCATTCATCAGTTGACAGACACTTCCAGGAATGGGATAAGATATTTGCAAATGCTTATTTGATAAAGGGAGCATCCAAAGTATATAAAGAACTTATAAAATCCAACACCGGCAAAATGAAAAATCCAATTAAAAATGGGCCAAAGACACAAATAGACAGTTTTCCAAAGATGACATATAGATGGCCAACAGACATGAAAAGATGCTCAACATCACTGATCATCAGGGAAATAACAAATCAGAAAACCACAGTGAGATATCACCTCACACCTGTCAGAATGGCCAAAATCAACAACACAAGAAACAACAGGTATTGTCAAGGATATGGAGAAAGCAGAACCCTCTTAGACTGCTGGTGGAAATACAAATTGGTGCAGCCACTCTGAAAAACAGTATGGGGAGTCCTCAAAAAAGTTAAAAATAGAACTACCTTACCATCCAGAAATTGCACTGTTAGGTATTTACCCCCAAAATATTTATTCAAAAGTATTTAAATACTTACTCAAAAGTTTATTTTAAAAAAAAAACTTATTCAAAGGAATACATGCACCCTAATAATTTATAGCAGCATTATCTACAATAGCCAAATTATGGAATTGTATACTTCAAATGGGTGCATTGTATGGTACATGAATTATATCTCAATAAATCTGTGGGGGAAAGTTAGTAATTAACTACTAGGCATAAACATGGAAGGTTTTTGAGGGAAAGGTTTTATAAAAACTTTAAGTTTTTTATATTGTTTGAGAAAATTAATAGTGATTAAATAGGCTGTTAATTTAAGCATGTTTGCTAAAATTTTGAGAGCAACAACTAAAGAATAGGAACAGGATATTTAACATAAGCCAGTAACAAGCAGAAAGGAAATGACTAGATCTGAATCAGAAGAAGGCAGAAAAGAGAAAATAAAAAGCAAACAACACAAATCCTAAAATATAAGTAATTACAAAATCTGTAAATTATGTAAACTTGCCTTTTAAAAATTTTGATATTGAATGAATGACAAAAAATAATTTCTAGAGGTGACATTTCTAAAGTATAATGATCCAGAGTAGCTGAAGATAGAATCTCTCAGGTAAATGCCCATTAAAAGAAAGCTGGTATAGCCATATTAATATAAGACAAGATAGATAGGCTTCAAGGCTTAAAACATTCTTATTTTCATTACTTAGTGATAAAAGTGATGGTTGTCTAGGAAAATAGAATAATTTTAAATGTCTAGAAAATAGTTGAAAAAAATGTACCATAAGTAATAGGTAAGACTCTTAAAAGGAATATAGTAAGAGATTTTAACTCAACTTTCTCAGAAACTGGTAGATAAACCAAATAAAAATTAGTAAAGATAGAACATATTTGAACAACAACTTCAACTGAATAAACATATATAGAACCACATATAATTTGGCAATGCACAATCTTTTAAAGAACACCTGGAACATTAAAATAAAAATTTTTTTAAAAGCTAGATATGTATTGAAACACAAGGGAAGTCTCCACAAATACCAGTGAGTATCTAAGTAGATAATGTTCATTGATCACAATTAAATAAAAATAGAAATGAATAAAATACACAGCCCTATTCCTTTCACCTCCTTCCAGAAAACCAAAGCCTAAATAATTTATGGGTGAAAATAAATCATAAGGGTGATTGTACAGTATTTAATATTGAATGCCAGTGAAAACACTCTATGCCCAAATTTGCGACATACTACTAGAACAATATCAGTGGCCATTTATAACTGTAGGCATTTATGTTAGAAAATAAGATATACTGAAAAGAAATTAAGATTCACTTCAAGTATAAACAATAAGAATTAAAATGAAGTAAATTCTCATTAAGTAGAAGGAAGGTGAAATAACTTCACTTGATTAGATTGCTGGCATGAATAGTCCCTCAGATAATTTAGGGGATAATACAGGACATAGACACAAGACCTTAGGCATTTTCCCTTTTTTTCTCTTTCTTATCACCCACAGAATAAAAAAATATGCTTTTTTATTGCCAGTACTACATGTAAAAAAATAAAAGAAGCATAAAGAGACCAAATTATTGCCCAAATTCAAGAAGGTAATACCAGAAATTGATGCTGTTACTGCTATCAATACCATTGCAATTACTTCATCTTTAAAAATTGGGCTTGGAAAAGGAATTGGGCTTAGACACCTGGGTGGCTTAGTAAGTTAAGCATATGATTTGGTTTCAGTTCAGATCATGATTTCCGGGTCCTGGGATCAAGCCCCAGATCAGGTTCCACACTGGGCATGGAGTCTGCTTGAGATTCCCTCTCTCCCTCTGCTCCTGCCCCACTGACTCAAGTGCTCACTCTCTCTCTCTCTCTCTCTCAAAGAACAAACAACATAAAAATTGTACTTAATATTGATGATTTGATTTTTAAAGATGAGTTTCTTTAATGTATCATAATGAACAGTATTTGAAATAGTATAAATAATAATTATAATGAGAAAAAATAAACATCATGCTATGAGAGGCAAAACTCAATGTAGCCTGTAATAGGCTTTGTTTAGCATTATAAAATCTATGTCAGTTTTTAGATAGAATATATAAAATAGTTTAATTATTGTAATATTGCTTGGTAATTGAAGGCAATAATAAAGGCTTTGTTCAAATTATTCTTTCTCTAATTTTACTGACCATATTTAGCTTATTATCCAGTTACATTTTAGTTTATCATACGCATCGTATCTGTCAGTAATACTGACAGATATTGTCAGATACTGACTGCTTTAAAATACTGAAGTTTGGACTTTTTTCCATTTTGGTACTTTTTCACAAACACACTTTGTGATACATGAAAAAGAATTTACTATGCATAATTTACTTAGCTCTTCAAGTAAAAAAAGTCATTTATCTGAAAGATATTTTATATATATATTTTAAAGTATTTGGGTATTTCCTATATGTTATACAATGGGATTTGGGCTTAGAAGACTTGTGTCCTTGGGGCAGCCCGGGTGGCTCAGCGGTTTAGTGCAGCCTTCAGCCCAGGGCCTGATCCTGGAGACCCAGGATCGAGTCCCGCTTGTGTCTCTCTCTGTCTCTCTCTCTCTGTCTCTCTCTGTCTCTCAATAAAAAAATAAAAATCTTTAAAAAAAAAAGAAGACTTGTGTCCTAGCTGAAAAACACTAGCTTAGCTCTGTGACCTCAAGAAAGAAAAATCTGTGAACTATTGTTTTTGATTTATAAAACAGGACATGTATCTCGCAGGATTATAATAGGAATTAAATTAGATAATATATGTGAAAGTCATTTCTGAATTGTCAAACAATTTGTAATGCTGTTGCTATCATCTAGGTATTTGATAGGCTTAATTGGTTTTCATCTGCATATTTACTGAGTAAAGACACAGCATTTTGTCACCAGTTCTAAAAACCAAAAGGATATGGAAATCGCAGAACAGAAAATTAAACAGCAACTTAGATTTTTTGCTCCCCTAACTTCATTCTGTGATTCCCAAGATGATTTGAGGGAAAATGCCAGAAACAGATCCATAAACTGCCCGGGAGACACACTATAAACACGAAACAGAACCAGACTTATGTCGGAGCAGGTGATCAAAAAATTGGACAAGTTAAGGACGGAAAACTTTGCAATCCCAGATGGTCTCCATCTAAGGAGCATTGTGTATAGGGTGATAAGTGACTTAGGGAAACCTGTAGCCTACATGTGCGAGTCATCTTTGAAAACCAAGGACGCACAGGTGACTGGTTCTGGGTTGAACACTATACCTGTCTTTGTAATAATGCCTGCAGCTCTGCACTGCCTTTCATCAGGGCTTCTTGACAAGCTTTGCAGACACCACCGCAGCTTTTAGAGAAGATGTTAAACCCATTTTGGAGAGTGAAATCTTAGCATCTCCTGATAAAGTAAATGTTTGAGGGTCGCACAGTGAGTTGGAATAGAACAAAGACATTCTGATAGTCCCCTTTGAGTGAATATGGTGTACAGCTTGTTTTTTATTTTTATTAAAACCAATCTCTGTTTAAATTTGGCTTAGAAATTAGACAAACATTTACAAAGCCCTTACTATGTGTGAGACAATATGCAAGGCATGAGGAATACACAGAAATGAGTACAGACTAGTTCCGCATAAAAGGAATTTGTATGTAAGGGATACAAAGGCATCCATTCATAACTTGCAAAAAATGTAAGCATTGTAATAGTGGCATAAATAAATGTTAAGTGAGCATAAGAGACAAAGTAATTTTGGCAGAGTATTTGTGGAAACCTTCATGGAATAAGTGGCAATAGAACAGTTAATTGGACTTTTATAGAAGTATTATTAGGGGGATCCCCGGGTGGCTCAGCGGTTTGGAGCCTGCCATCAGCCCAGGGTGTGATCCTGGAGTCCCGGGATCAAGTCCCACATCCGGCTCCCTGCATGGAGCCTGCTTCTCCCTCTGCCTGTGTCTCTGCCTCTCTCTGGGTGTGTCTCTCATGAATAAATAAATAAAATCTTTTTTTAAAAGGTATTATAAGGAGAAGGAAAGCAGTGCAGATAGAAGGAATAGTGTAAGTAAGTACACATTTGTGTGGAAGCTTATGACAAATTTGTAAATTAGCCAATTGTCTGGGATTAGCAAATAGTCTAAAGTGACTAGATTATAGGGCATATGTGTATGGTTGTGTAGATAAGTATAAAGACCAAGAGACAAGACCAATGATTATTTCCATAATCATTTATGGAAAGTAAGTAAGGCTGGAAGGGGAGGCAGGGACCAGACTGTGAAGACCTTAACACTAAAGCAGAATTTGTTTTCCACTATGTGGAAAATGGGGCAGGGATGGGAGACCAGTAATGAATGTGAGCATGACCATTCTGGTGGAAATGCGGTCAGTGGATGCAGGAGGAGAGGACAGAAGCAGAGAGGGTGGTTGAAAAGTTGTTCTAATGAATCCACTGAAAGATGGGTCTTGAAAGTTGGAGTCAGGCATTTTAGGCATGGAATACATCTTAACTCTGATGAAATCCTTAGGGTTGGAGAAGGGGAAGGCTGACCATGACTTCAAGACTTTTAGCTGGAAAATGAATGGATAATGATTCTATTAACTAAGAAAAGACACGAACATGGTGCGGAGCCTGCTCAGGATTCTCTTTCTCCCTTCTCTGCCCCTCTTCCTTCTCATGCTCTCTCTCTCTCTCTCTCAAATAAATAAATTCTCAAATAAACAAGTGTTATAAATCAAGTCACAAACTGTTATAGTTTAACCTCCTATTGTGACAAAACTGCCTTCATATCAACCTTGATGGTGAGGTTTGAATTAGAATTCTGTGCTAAAATGTGATGACAGTAGCTTAAGAAGAACCTTCTATCCTTGTTTGTTCCCACCCTGGCCCTATCCATGCAGCATGGGCCTCAGGTGCCAGAAGGGAAGCTCCAGCTTGCAGGCATACGTCCAGTTCAAACCCTACATCCCCCTTTTCACAAACAACCACTCCTTGGCCATCCCTAGTACCTTGGGATACATTACACACATCACAAGTGTAGTCCCAAGTTCAAGAAGAAGACACTCAGGCCCTGCAAGCAGACTCAGGGAGATTCAGATAAGGAATTCTGAGGTTCCAGGTACTCAGAGTGTAGTTTAGTTAGGAAAGTGTAGGCTTCAGGTGAGCAAATCCCATTGGGCCTGTAGACTACTCACCCTGTGGAGGGCAGAGTAGGTGTCTAAAGCCTGGAGTCCAGAAGAGGGCTCCTCTTGCCTTGGTCTGAAGACTGTGATGAGAAGACACTCCTAGAAAAGCAGATTTGGAGTCTCACATATTCAAGGGAGCAAATGAAATAGACTGTAGAGAGGAACAAAAGAGATGAAGCAATAGAACCTCATTTAAGAGGTAAATAGTAGAGAATCTGAAGATGGAGCTGAGAGGAGAGGATAGAAAGGTAACATATACAGCGAACCCTTTTATGAAGTTTATCACAAGAAATGACACCTGGAGGAAAAGCTTACGAAGGATGAAGAATTGGGAAAAAATTGTTAATTATTTTAAAAAGTAGATTATTTTTATAAGAGTAGAGGTCAGTTATTCATGTCAAAGTATCTTGTTACAGTTGTAAAAGATCAAATGAGACTCAAGGTCAAAAATATACTGCCATTTGAATAAGTTCAACTGAGTAAACCTAGATTTGTAAACACAATGACAGTAATAATATAAATGAGGCCAGAAATATTCAATATTTTTTTATGAAAAAAAAGGCTGTACTGACTACCATTTATGCCAACTTTAAATGAATAAAGTTTGGAAATAGAAGAGAGTTTCTGTAAGGATGGAGTTTATGGTATTTCCGTCAATACCCTAATGTTGATTTTGTAATGTTATTTCGTCCAATTTTATATATGAATGGGGGGATACCCGTATTTCTGAGAACGAAGGACAGAGGAAGTATACTTGCTGAACCTGTAGCTCTGCTAAGAGAAGAATAGAGGGTATAAATTACACTTGAACAGCTAGAGTCTCAGTGCATTGGACAGACAAGATACAAATATGTAACTCACAGAAGACACCATAGAATCATCTAGAGGGAATTTTAGTATTTTAGTAATAAAATAGGTCAGTATAGCTAGGCTGGGAGTCCAAAGATTATAGGATTTAGCCTGTTTTTGCCTGTAGGCTGTTTGTAAACTAGGAAAAGACATTCAATTTACAGACCTAGTTTCTTAATTTGCCATGTTGGACTATGGGGTTTCCCGCCCCCAAAGCAATCTCTTGTTCATACAGTTTCTTTCTTGGAAAGGTAAAATAATTAAAATGCTGAAAGCAGTGCGGGATGGGAGGGTGAAAGCCCTAAGACTCAGCTACCCACTAACACTTCTCTTCTCGTTTCTGACTCTTTTTCACAAGGCTCCTAAATGTCTCAATGTTGCACAGTTGGAAAATATTTGAACTAGATAGTCTCCAAGATCCATTCCAAGTATAAAATCCTATGACTGTACTAAGTCAGGTACAACTTTGCAGATGAGGTGGGACTTGAGTGGGCCTTTGAAGCTGGGGCGTATATTTGGATTAGTGGGAAGGAAGAGTGAAGATATTTAAAACAGGAAGAGGAGCATAATAAAAGAAATAGTGAAAGGAATAATACTGGTTTCCTTGGCAGAGGATGTGTGGAATAATAAAGAGATTTTTCTAACTAAACTGTGGGGATTGTAAGGTAGATCAGTGGGAAATAAAATTTAAGTACAGGGCACTTGCTTTTCATATGAGAGAAATGTTATTCCTGGAGACTTTGTACAACCTAAAACTCAAATAATTCAAAACGAATTTTCCCAAAGGGGGAATGCATTTTTGGAACTTATAAATTTATAATTATTTTAGTGTATATTTTCTTTGAAGTTACTTTTTACATGACTGAGGGCTCTTTCCTAAATTAATGTTGGTGGGTGTTTTTGCTCTCTGTGGGGCTTTATCCTATCTTACTTCTACTCTAAAGTTATTGAATTTGGGTTTGTTTTCAGCATTAGCTTTAGCAGCACCATTTAATGAACTTGGATAACATTGTGAAAAGATACAGAAAATGAGATTTGAAATGATAATAACAGTGCTTGCTTAGATTAGGGAACCAAAAGTCACTTTTAGAAATTTTGATGCAAGTAATCAAGAGTGGTTCTCATAATACTGACAAAGGAGGGTTTGTGTTTCTTTTCACTGGCTTGTAGGTGATGGCAATAACATAAACACCATTTGCAATTAACTCAGTTTTCAAATTATGCAATTCAGCAAGAATTAAATAAATTGGAGTTTCTCCTCAGTTCAAAATTGGTATAAACATTTCTTTAATCCCACAGTTTCAATTTTCTCATAAGTTAGAATTTCATTTATATGCCTTGTGAAACTGGTCTCAGGGCAGGGGTTGTATGTTCTTTATCCTTGTAACCCCTAACACATCTCAGCAGTAGCCTTTGAAGAAAGAGACACTCAAGTATTCAAGTCAATTTAGCATTGCCCAAATTCAGTGGGATTGTTCCATATATTTCACACTGGGAGGAGGTAAGATTACAGAACAAAGTTTCATAATTTGGATGCTCAGGATCTGGTTGCATGCTAAACATAAAAGAAGCACTTAATGAGCGCTAGATTGGGGGCAGGCATTTCTTATCCTACCAGTTTTGCCCACTGCTATCTCCTATAAAGCTATAAAGGAGTAATTAGACACACAGTGACTTGTGACTATGAATCCCTGTGCAAGATTCAAGGAAGAAGTATGTCTTGGACAGGGAGCAGAGTGAGGTTTGGTGCTCAGTTGGGCTGGGATGACATATGGGGAAAAAGCATACTGAGGCTGGGATGAGTGTAGCCAAGAAGAAAGGTGAAGCAGAGTGTAGTACAAAGCATGCAGCTGGAAGCAAGTTGAGGACTCAAGCCCAACGTGAGATAGCTTTGTCTAAGCAATGCCAAAAGTCTAGGTGAAGAGTGGAAAAATCAAATCAATCATTGGGATGATTCAAAACATCCAGATGTGTGTTGTCATCAGAGCCATCACTGGGGCCGGGCTGGGGGGGCAGAGTGAAGGCAAATATTCATCTTCCCACCCTCCCCCCAAATATTTCTAGTCAGTTGAAATTGTACTGAAATGGAATTTTAAATAGAAATAAGTCAGGAGAGCTCTGCATGATCAGCCTATAAGGAGTTGTGAAAAGGTGGGGAGCAGTTAGCACTGTTTGAGTGGCCCAGAGAGCAACATCAGGGGCTTTGACCTGTCAGATTCTAGTGAGATAATTGTATGTTAGAAATTATTGAGGAGTTATTTTTAAAAAATAAATTTCACGTAGTTTACTTTTAATCCTGCATTCTGAAAGACAACTAAATGAGTTCTACATAATACGAAATGGCAGCAGGAATATAAAAAGGCAGCTATAAAGGAGCTGAATGATCTGGAATATTTCAACATAGTCCTATACCATGTGACATTTAAAACTAAAGTCTAGGGGTGCCTGGATGGATCAGTCGGTTGAGCCTCCAGGTCTTGGTTTCTGCTCAGGTCATGATCTTGGGGACCCAGGATCAAGCCCCACGTCTGGCTCCACACTTGGCGGGGAGTCTCCTTGAAGATTATCTCCCTCTGCCACTGCCCCCCCGACTCTAAAATGGATAAATAAATTCTTTAAAAAAAAAAAAAGAAGAACTAAAAAAAAGTCTAAGTTAAAACTTAAAGCCAAATAAGTGTGCCATCAAAAATGAAGCCACGGACAGTTCTTCTATTTGTTTGTTTTGTTTTTTGTTTTGTTTTATTTAATTTTGAGAGGATCTCTGTGACAAGTTTAGCTTCTCCTTAAGGCCAAAGGCTATGACTTACATACCCCTTCCACTTCATAATAGAATGTTTTGTTTGGCCAAAATGTCATTCTGTGGTTTTTTTGTTTTGTTTTTTTCAAAATATGACTTTTGAATGCATAGTATTAGAAAGGGGAAGGACCTTTGGCCTTTTGGGTTGACCACAAGAACAGTAGTAGTCAGAATTCATTTCCATGTCAGACCTTTGCTTCCCAAGCCAAATTGTCAAGCAAATAGTTCAATTAGGAATAGGAGTTAGGTTTTTAGACTAGGTTCAGAAATATTTCAAGGGAACTTTGAGTGAAACAGATAGATACAGAAGCTAGAAGATGAAGACAGAGACACTGACATTTGGAGCCCTTGGGCCAGGAATGTCTAGGAGCTCAGTGGTGAGGTCCACAGGGATGTGGGTATATCATGAGAAAGGTAAGGTGTAGGCTTACGGCTTGATGTTCTTGACCTCAAGTATTGGATGCCTCTACCATTTTTATTCTTCCTTGTCATCTGATGAGGGGAAAAAACTTCATCCAATTTTCTCACTCAACAAACATTTTTTCAGTACCTGCCTTGCTCTGTGCCAAGCATCGTTCCAGGTGATAGGGATATAGCAGTGAACAAAACTAACTTCCTGGTTTACATTCCAGAGGGGAAGATCGGCACTACGCAACAAACCAAAAAATGGATACACAATTTGTCTCATTTTTAGAAATCCTTTGAAGAAAAATCAAGGAGAGTAAGTAAGGGGAGGGTGTTGGAATGTGTTTCCAGAAGAGTGACCACTGAAGTAGGAAAAGGTAGTTGAGGACATTGGTATGTACCATTCAGATTGTTTTCTAGAACCTCTTTCTGGGAACCTCTCCCAATTTGATTTTCTAGGCATCTGAGGCATTCCTAGCCATGCAAGAAATAAAGATATCACTTAATTAAAACCCTATTTTGCATTGAATCAGGGTGAAAGGAAAGGGGAATTATTAGCTTTGATGGAGGTAGGTTGAAACAGGAATGGTCACTAACACTTTGTCTTTAACACTTAAAAAAATGAGACATAATTCACTCATCTTTTTAAAGGTCTACATTTCACTGGTTTTCATATCCACAAGGCTGTACAACCTTGGCATATTCACAAGGTTGTGTAACCATCACCACTGCCTAATTCCAGAACATTCTCATTACCCTCAAAAGAAACGGTCTACCTTTTAGCAGCCATATCACATTATCTCTTCCTTTCAGCCCCTGGAAACTACTAATGCACTTTTATGTTGTTATGGATTCACCCATTTGGGACATTTCACGTAAGTGGATACATTATGCGACTTCATATGTATGATTTCTTTCACTTAGCATGTTTTAAAGTTTATCTATGTTGTGGCATGTACCAAGGCTTCATTTCCTTTTATAAAGATTTTCTTCCATTGTATGGATGTACCATATTTTGTTTATCCTTTCATCAGTATGACTTGATGTACATCTGAGATTTTTGCACTTTTTAGTCATTATGAATAAAGGTTCTATGAAAATTTGTGTACAAGTCTTTGTTGGACATAAGTTTTCAACTCTCTGGGACATATGATAACTCCATGGGTATCTTTTTGAGAAAGAGCCAAACAGTTTTTCAAAGCAGTTGCAACATTTGCATTCCCACCAGCAAGGTAGGAAAACTGAAAATTCTCCACATCTTTCTCAACACTTGCTATTGTGTTTTTTGATTACAGACTTCCTGGGTGGGTGTCAAGAGGGGACATCATTGTGGTTTGCATATTCTTTCCCAATGACTAATAATGTTGAACATCTCTTCAAGCGCTTGTCATTTGTGTGTCTTCTTTGGAGAAATGTCTATTTGAATCCTTTGTCCATTTTTGAATTAGGTTATTTTGTTGTTGTTGTTGTTATTGTTGACTCCTAAGTTTTCTTTATATATTTGGATACTAGACTCTTATCAGATATATGGTTTCAAATATGATCTCCCACTGGACACAGCTAGTAAATTTTGATACTTATTCAGGTTGGGAGATCTTTGGACTCTGATTAGTGGACTTTGGATGGGTTCATTCTTAACCTGTTCTTCCACTTTGTGTCACCTGGGTTTATCTTTTTTTTGTTTGTTTGTTTGTTTTGCCTCTGGCTACTGGACTTAGGTTAGTTAGATCCTGTTATTAGCCTTAAGTATGAGGAAGCTTTGGAAGACACCACAGTTAAATAAGAATGTTGGCCTTAATCAGCAGACTTCCTGGAGACTTAAGGTAGAACAGTGAGGAGCAAAGTAGAGGGGAGGGCCTGGAGGAGGGAGAAAGAAGCAATAAAGACATACACCTTTCCTTCACAATTTTACTTAGTATCCAGCTTTGACCTTCTTTGACCATCAGTGAGATACACTATTCACCACTTTGTGTGCAAGATTACTTCCATGCCACACTTATAATTCATGGTATAGTGATTATGATAAATGTATCTTTTTTTTTAAAGAGAACTACAAGATATAATAATTTATTTATCTGGTGGAGAAAAGTTTTTTTCTAGGTGCAGAGAGAGCTGTTTCTCCTTCCCATTTTCTTGTTTCAGATTCATAAAAGAGAGAGTATGTATCCAAAGTAAAGTATATCTATAATTACGTCTTCAGAGGACAATCATTGGGTTCTTTAAGACAACTTTGTCTAAAGTTCCATAGTTGAAGACAAAGTATAACAAAAACCAGGGGGAAAAGACATTATTTGACCATTTCTAAAGTGCCTACATGTGTGTATCCTATAAAAGTGACTCTGACCCTATGACCCTATATACTTGAGTTTAACCTGTATTCCTATATTGCCAAACAAATCACCCCCTCAGTCTACTGAATAAAATAGTCAAGAGATAGTTGACTTTGTGCAAATAATACAGCTTCTGCTTGACTGAATCATACAATTTTTAAACCAAATACATTCTTAAGAGATCCTCATATCCATAACAGTTACTCTAAAAATGTAGGGAATGTTGTTAGTACCTAAAATGCTACCGTAAAGAAATGGTATTGTTGAGGGGGAAAAAAAAACTGTCTTCAATCAAAACTTTCTTTTTTGAGGATAATGACAAGACTATATTGATTTCATAAAATGGATGAAAAAAACCAAAGTGAAAAATGAAGCTTCCATAGACTTAACACAATAGAGTCCTTCTCTATTCCTCTTGTTTGATAATGTCCCATAGCCAAGCATACTTTCAAAATAAACAAATCATTAGCTAGTTTAAAAAAAAAAAAAAAAAGAACTTTGGCACTTGAGGAAATTCATGGGAGGGTGGGGGGCAGGGGTGGACAGGATGGCTTTACTCTGTGGCTGGGTGCAGTGGCCCAGGTCACAATTGGAAGACGTTTTCTTTCAAATTATTGGTATGTAGCTTGAGACCCCCTGAAAGGGGAGCTTTGTCATCTCTCTGTCCTATCCTGGGCCTAGCATTCTTTTGGCTCTCTCTAAATCTGTGAATAATGTCTGCCTATACAACTGAGAGAAATTTGTCATCTTCTCAGTGGTGATATGTCATCACATTCATGCCCTACCTACAGCACATCCTAGCCGTTGGGGGCTTGAATGAAATTGCACTTGTGTTTGTCAAACTGTCCACAAAAATAGACATGGGGTTTGGAGACAATCCCTTTCCCATCTCTCAAAAGAACAGTGCAGAGACAAGAGTTCTATGATTATTTATCGAACTTAGATTTTCAATCATTTGCGAAGCACAATCATGCCTTCTCTCTTCGTTGCTTTTTTTTTTTTTTCCCCTTTTAGCATTACAGTACTTCATTATTGCCACAGGGGGAACTGTTGGCTTAATTTTGCTTTGGAGACACTGCTGCTGAAATTATTAAGCTAATGATTTATGCCCCCTGTGATACAACAATCTCTTGTGCTTAAAATGGTTACTATGTTTTGTTTACTGTTTATAACTACCAGTGGTGATGCCACAAAACCCCCTGCCAGCTTGCAGGGTTTATTTATCCCTGTGGATCTTGAGAAACCACTGATTAATATAGAAAAAATTTGAATGGCTTATATTTTTAAAAATCTCATAAACTATGAATTAAACCCCTGTGCTCCACTATATAGGAGGAAAAGTTCAGTGAGAATGAACAATGGATGTCAAAACCTACTGACTCTCGTATTTGCTTCTGGTTTTATCAAAGTGGAAAGTATGAGTGCTTTTCAGGAATACAGTGATGTGACTCCATCAGTTTTGGGCTATGAGATCACCGGCATTTCCCCTTGGGTGTCGCACATTTTACCATATTAAGGAACCAATTTGCTTAGAGAAATGTTGCACATGTTTAAAGGCTGTTAAGTTTGATGGTTGGCAGAACTCTTCCCGTTTAGCCCTGAGGCTGGGCCTTGGTGAAAGGAGGCTTTACTGGCCTGCATTTTTCGTTCTGAAGCGCTTTTTGTAACCGAAGGACTACATAGGGCAGATGAACCTTGGGGTAGGGAGGGTATGATTTGAGAGTGTTGATTTGTCTCAAATGGCAAAATGGTTCTTAGACAACATTTAGGCCTTGACCCTGTTGCCTCCCCAAGAGAAGTAAAGAAAACATCTCTGTTGTTTCAGGCAGCTCAGCCCAATTCCACACCATCGCTTGCTTGTCCTTCAGCTACCCCTTCCTGCTGCCTCCTGAACCCTAACAATCCATTTGGCTTTGTTTCCACTGCAGGCTGGTTCACCCGGCTCTCTCTTGGACAGCTCCACATCTCTACTCCTCCCTTGATGAGCCATTTCTGGTTGTTCACTGGGCTTCTTTTCTCTGTGGTCTGAGGTGACCCGTTCAAAAAATGAATGCCTTTCTCTAAGTGGACCTCTGATGCTCCATATGCCAAGCCAGGCCAGGGGACAAGACGTGTCTGGCATTTGTGCAATAGGGCTGAGTACAATGCCAAAGCATTTCTCATAGTCAGGGGTCTATCAATGTGGGGAAAGTGGACAGTATTGCTCCAAAGGCAGGACTTGAACAAATTTAATGTGGGACGGTGGGGACAAGACCCTGAGTATGGGGACCAGACTACTTACTGTTAAAGTGTGAACACCTGTGTACAGCGTTAGCCTCATATATTCCCGTGATACAAAACTTTCTATTCTAAAATGCAGCCAGGTATTTAAGAGGAAGAGATAGGTTGATCATTGAAACACCCAACTGGGGAGTAATAAGATCTGTTTTATTTCTCTTCATAAGTCATTATTTTTCTTTATGAAGATGCAAACGTTGGGCCTAAAAATATTTACAGTACTGTAATGTGTGTGAAGATGGAAAACATATTATCCACGTAGCAATTTTAATTGGAAATACCTAATTTCATGGGTAAGTGTTTTCATTATGTATTTTCAGTTAGTTTCAGAATTACTCCCCTTCTTGTATTAGAAAATGAAAATGACAGAAATAGAAATTCTGATGTTATATACTCTAGTTCTTTTAACAAATTCTGTTTAATTTGATTTTAACAGTTTTTAAGAAACTGAATTGTATATAGCCTATCCTATGTAGTCTTGCAGATCATTTTTTGAACTCAAAATATGATTTAATTACAGATTATTTTCAAATCACAGAAAATCCAAACACCAGGACAGTATGTGATTTGAAATTTTATATAAACAGAAAAACACATTAAATATAATGCTTAATAAGCACGATAGGAAAAATGTCTGTAAAAGGGAAGATTTTCTAGCATGACCAATTCCAGGGTTTCGTAGACAGATACTGAGATTAAATTTCTCAGTTAATCAATAGGATAAATGTTCAAGTATCCCCAGTGAAAATGAGTGAAAATAACTTGAAGGTCAAATGCTTTTTCAGGGAAACCAATGACCAATGATTAGGTACACCAACAAAGAGATAGCTGATACTACTCTTTAGAATATGATTTATGATGATACATTTTCAGTCTACAAGTATTTCCTTGCATCATTTCCTTGCAACATTCATCTTGTAACATTACCCTAGGCCATAATAATCATATTAGCTACTGAGTGTCTCAGTGGATCCTAAGAGCTCTTCTTGTTTTACTAAGGACACAGGAGTTTGAAGGTAGAATGTATAATCTAAAGGTGTCAGAGACACCTTAAGTTTTAACCTCAATGTCAGAAAATCAAGAACTTTATTTCTCAGGGATCCCTGGGTGGCTCAGAGGTTTAGCACCTGCCTTCAGCCCGGGGCATGATCCTGGACTCCTGAGATTGAGTCCCACATCGGGCTCCCTGCATGGAGCCTGCTTCTCCCTCTGCCTGTGTCTCTGCCTCTCTCTCTCTCTGTCTCTTGTGAATAAATAAATAAAATCTTTTTTTTTTAAAGAAAGAACTTTATTCCTCAAGAAGAGGAGAACCAAGAGGATTCATCTCACTTGTTACTTTTGGGGATATAAAAATAAATAGGAGAGGACAAGGGTATGGGCTTATGGATTTTTTAAAATAAATTAGCTTTTATTGACATATACATACAAAAAAATGTACCAATTTTAAGAGTATGATTTGAAGACTTTTGACAAATTCAGTTGTGTAATCACCACCACCATCAGGATATAAGACATTTTCATCATTCCCAAATTTTCTTCATATCCTCTGAGTCAATCTCCAAACCTCCAAACCTTAGTAGACAATCATCTTTGTTACTTAAATTTTATCATTTTTAAAATTTCAAATAAATAGAATCATACAGATCATGTAGTATGTCATTTTAAAGACATAGTATAATACTTTCAAGATTCATTTACCATTTATCAACCTTTTTTAGTATTAAATGATAATCTATTATATAGATATAACAAAATATATGTATCTTTTCACTGTACAGTGGACATTTTAGTTGTTTCTAATATGGGAATCTATTAAAATAAACCTTTATGAACATTCAAGTACAAAGTTTTGTTTTTGTTTTGTTTTTGTGGAGATATATGTACACGTAATATATTTTATATATATAATCTTTCTATATATTATATATATATTTATATATCTATCTATATACATATATAGATAAATCTTTTTTTTCTCAAGTAACACCTAGGAATAGAATATAATAAATTGTCATATTGTTTTTTAAAGTGGATGTGGTGTGTTTTTCCACCAGCAATACATGTAGTTTTCAGTTGCTTTGTCTCTTCTTCAGCACATGAAATTGTCAGTTTTTTGAATTTTAGCTATTTTAGTAAGTGTGTAGATGTATGTCATTGTGTTTTTAATTTCCATTTGCCTACCATTATTGATTGATGTTTAGTGTCTTTATGTATGCTTATTTCCATTTGATATCTCCTTTGTAGAATTTGTCCAAATATTTCCCCATTTTCAACTGTAATATCTTTTTTTATATTACAGAATTACAAATGTTCTTTATTTATGCCACATGCAAGTCCTTTATCAGATATGTATTTTGAAAATACTATCTGCATGTAACCTTCTTTTTTATTTTTTTAAAATGCTGTCTCTGAAGAGCAATTTTTAAAATTTTTGATGAGGTCCAATTTAGCATTGTTTATGATTTTGTGCTTTAAATTTCTATCTGAAAATTCTCTTTTTAACTCAAGGTCACATGAGTTCTGTATCATTCTAGAAGTTTGAAAATTTTAGCTCTATTATTTAGATGTGACATGAATTTAAAATTTAACTTTTTATGTTGTATGAGAAAAGGAAGGTTTGTTTGTCTTGCAAATGAATATACAGTTGTTGTGTAGCATTTGTGGAAAAGTCTATCCTTTCTTCTTAGAATTACCTTCACACCTTTGTTGAAAACTAATTGGCCAAATATGTGTTTATGTCTTTTGATTCTGGCCTATGGATCTGTATATCTTGAAGTAAAGTAAATCTTGAAATCAGATAGTTTAAGTCTTCCAAATCTCTTCTTCTTTGTCAAAATTGTTTTTAACTATTCAAGACTCTTAATTTCTGCATGCACTTAGAATTAACCTGTCAGTTTGAATGAATAAACCTGTTAGGATTGGGATTGCCAATTTCAACAAATCAGACTGCCAATCAATTTGGGAAGATCAGTTTGGGAGAATCAATCTGGGGACAATATCATGTCATCTGATCAATAAACGTGGTATATCTTTCCATTTAGTAAGTCTCCTTTAATTTGTCTCAGTTTTTATTTGTAATTTTCAGTATAGAGAGGTTGCACATATTTGCTTCCATTTACCATAATTTGTATTTTATGCTGTTAATACTTTGATTTTTAAGATAGAAGTGTTTGTATGTGTGTGTGTTGTTTGTTTTTCACTATTGCTCTTATAGCCTGTGATCTTGCTAATTTACATATTAATTCTAGTAAGTTTTTGGTAGGTTCTTTAGGACTTACAGCATAGACAATTATGACATCTGTTAATAAAGAAATTTTTACTCTCCCCTTCCCAGTCTATATGTCTTTTGTCTCTTTTTCTTCCCTTTGGCTCTAGCTAGAACTACCAGTGTGGTGTTCAAAAGAGTTGGTGAGAGCAGTCATTCTTGCCTTGTTTATGGTCATTTACTCTTTAACCATTGAGAATAAGGTCACAGTAGGAATTTTGTAGAAGTCCTTTGCATAAATGACAAAGTTTCTTTCAATTTTTAGTTTCCTGGGAGGGTATTTTTTTTGTCATGACTGGGTACTGATCTTTGAGAAAAAGCTTTCCATTTTTCATTAATAAGTATTAAATTAGCTATAGTAAAAAGCAATATAAATGTTCTCTTTTAACTTGAGGAATTTTTTTTTCTACTTTTAGTTCAGTTAGAGTTTTGTTATGAACGGGTATTGAAATCTGTCAAATGCTTTATCTTCATCTATTGGTAGATCATAATGTTTTTTGTTTATTTTTATAAACAATAAGTTAAGTCACGTGGACTGATTTAAAACTAACCTTGCATTCATGAGATAAAGCTATTTGATTGTGATGTGTTGTTCTTGTTATGTATTCCTTAATTTAATTTTCTTAAATTGACTTTTGCATCTACGTTCAGGGGAGATATTGGGGTTTGGTTTTCTTTTTTGTGATGTAGCTGTGTGTGTGTGTTTTTTTTTAAAGATTTTATTTATTCATTCACGAGAGACACAGAGAGAGAGAGAAAGGCAGAGACACAGGCAGAGGGCAGGATCCATGCAGGGAGCCCGACGTGGGACTGGATCCTGGGTCCCCAGGATCAGGCCCTTGGCTGAAGGCAGGCGCTAAACCGCTGAGCCACCCGGGCTGCATTTGTTGTGTTTTGATACCAAGTTACTGATTGTTAGTAAATGAGTTGGGAAATATTCCCTTCTCTACCATTTTCTGAACATTACTGCAGAATTCTTGGCATCGGTTTTCTACTTTAATATTTCTTTTAGATTCACCAATGAAAACATTTAGTCCTAGAGTTTTCTTGGTAGGAAGGTTTTTAAACCATCAATTACAATTCATAATTAATATAGGACTATATTTATAATATTTTCTTATTATCTTTTAAATTTCAGTAGGATATGTAGTGGTGTTCCCTTTTATTCCTGATAGTCTTTCTTATTGTGTTGAGTCTGGCTATGTTGTCAATTATACTGAAACTTTCAAGGAACCAATTTTTGGTTTCATCAATTTTCCCATTGCTTCTCTATTTGCTATGTCATTAATTTCCATGCTTGTTTTTATATTTTTCCTTTTGTGTGTGTGTGTGCTTACTTTGGTTTAATTTGCTTATAACACTGATTTGAAATACTTTTCTAGTATACGCTCTTTTTTTTGTTATAAATATCTTTTTAAACTCTACTTTTTTGCTGTAGTCCACAAATTTTGATATATTATGCTATTTATTAACTTATTGCTTCTCATCTTGTAGTCTCCCTTCCTTGTTCTACTTTGGGAAACAGAAGATGAACCCTGTAAAAATTTCCCTCTGATGAGGTGTCTCAATGTTAGCTTTGTCAATAGTGGGTTCTAGTGGTACACTAAAAGGCAGTAAAGAAATAGTCATTTCCATTTTTCTCCCATAGCAACCAGAGATATGAGGGAGGCCTGACAATACTCAGTCATCAGTGAATTTCTCCAGCACTCATGTGGGCTATTTCTAGTGGAATAGCTCTATATTGCCAGCACCCCATGGGGACCCCTTTCTGCAGAAAAGATGAGACAATCTACCATTCCAGTAAACTTCTCTTGGTTGGCTGATAGTGAATCAACTTTGGCTCAATGGTACTCTACAGTAAATTTCTTGGCCATCATATAGGCTCTTTCTTTGGGCCAGCCCTGACCAGCCAGTAGGATCTGGCTCATTTTACTGTCTTTCTGCAGGTAATCCTGATAGAATAGCTCCAGGCTGTCTGCACCCTCTGTTGAGTTTCTCAGACACTTAGTGGCTCCTCTTACTGACAAGCTTTGGATTCAATCTCTTGCAAATTTGTTTGCCACAGGCACGTTGCAATTTCCTATGGCATCATTTTCTCTCCAGCAAGGTCTTAAAATTGGATTAGTATTGGGGGAGGGATTTCTTCACAATTTTGAGCTTTTTTCCTTTGTATTCTCCCTCAGCTTAGAGATAGGAAAAGGTTTCTTCATTGGCTATTCCTATATTTTATTGTTAATCACCTTTTACAAGTTAATAATTCTTTACATTAAATTTTGTCTATTCTTTCTAGCTATTGATCGGAACTGGATCAAATACGCTTGTGTTTTTTTATTTTCTTTCAGTTTGAATTATTTTTTAATTTCCCCTATAATTTTTTTCTTTGACAAAAAGAGTATTAAAAATTGTTGTGATAAAAACATATAACATGAAATCTAATTTATTAACAAAATTTTAAGTGTATAGTACAGTATTGCTAACTTTATCCACATTTTTATAGAGCAGATCTCTAGAACTTTTTCATCTTGCATGACTGAAACTCTATATCCATCGTATAGCAATTCCCTATATCCCCCTGCCATCCAGGCCCTGGCAACCATCATTCTACTTTCTGTTCCATGACTTTAAGTGCTTTAGATATCTTGTATAAATGGAATCATGCAGTATTTGTCCTTCTGTGACTGGCTTATTTCACATGGCCTAAGGATAGCAACAGGCTCATCTATGTTGTCCCATCAGCAAGATTTCCTTTTTTGATGGCTAAATAACATTTTATTGTACCTGTATACAATGTTAGCACATTTTCTTTATTCATTTAGCTGTTGACAGACACTTAGGTTCTATCTGTATCCTGACTATTGTGAACAATGCAAGGAACATGGGAGCCGCAGTATCTCTTTAAAATCCTGTGTCCAGTTCTTTCAGATAAATCCCAGAAGTAGAATTGCTGGATCTTATAGTAGTTCTATTTTTTTTTTTTAATTTGTTGAGGAACTCCCACACTGTTTTACATAGCAGCTTCACCATCTTACAATACTACCAAAGGTGTACAAGGGCTCTAGTTTTACCATATCCTCACCAAAAGTTATTTTCTGTTTTCTTTTTATCTTTCCTTCTTTCTTTCTCTTTCTTTTTTTTTCTTTTAATGACCATCCTAATAGGTAGAGGAGCAGTGATACCTCATTATAGTTTTGATTTGTACTTCCATGATGATTAGTGATATTGAGCATCTTCTCTTATACAAATTAGCCATTTTTAAGCCTACTTTAGAGAAATGCCTATTTAGGTCCTTTGCCCATTATTTGACTGAGTTATTTGTTTTTTTGTTATTGAGTTCTAGGAGTTCACATATGCATTTTGGGTATTAAACCTTATCAGATATATAGTTTGCAAATATTTTCTCCCTTTCTGTATGCTGTCTGTTCACTTTGCTGATTATTTCCTATGCTGCACAGAAGACTTATTTTGATATAGCCCTGCTTATCTATTTTGTTTTATTACCTGTGCTTTTGGCATCCTATCCAGGAAGTCATTGGTATGATCAATGTAATGAAGAGATTCCTTTATGTTTTCTTCTACAAGTTAGGTAGTTTTAGATATATGTTCAAGTATTTAATCCATTTTTAGTTGATTTATGTATATAATGTAAGATAAGTTCAGTTTCATTTTTTGCACATGGATATACAGTTTTACTAATACAATTTGTTGAAGAGACTGTCCTTTCTCCATTGAGAGGTCTTGGCATTCTTGTTAAAGATTATTTGGCTGCATATGCATGAATTTATTTCTGGGCTCTCTATTCTTTTCTATTGGTCTATATGTTTGTCTTTATGCCAGCACCATACTGTTTTGATTACTACAGATTCGTAATATTTTTAAATCTCTATGAAGCCTCCAGTTTTGTTCTTTCCCTCAAGATTGTTTTTTTCACTTTTCTGAAGATAGTTTGGGTTTGAAACTTTGTGTTTGCATATGAATTTTCAGATAGTTTTCCTATGTCTGCAAAAAAGAATTTGCAATTTTAGTAGAGACTGCATTGAATCCACTTTGGGTAGTATGGACATTTTAATAGTATTAATTCTTCTAATTTATGAATATAGGATATTTTTCCATTTATTTGTGTCTTCTTTAATTTCTTTTAGTAACGATTTGTAGTTTTTGGTGTGCTAGTCTTTCACCTCTTTGGTTAAGTTTATTCACAAGTAATTTATTCTTTTAATGCTATTGTAAATGGCTGTCATTTTCTTGGTTCCTTTGTTGGGTTGTTCATCATTAGTGTATAGAAAAGTCACTGATTTTTGAGTGCTGATTTTGTATCCTACAATGTTGCTGAATTTGATTATTCTAACAGAGTGTTTTTGTATTTGTTTTTTAGGGGAGGTTTCTGTTGTTGATGTTTTTGGTGAAACTTTAGGGTATTCTATGTATAGGATTATGCCATCTATGAAGAGAGATAATTTTATTTTTTCCTTTCCAATTTGGGTGGTTTTTATTTCTTTGTCTTGCTTACTTGCTCATCCAGGACTTCCAGTAGTACACTGAGTAGGTGAGGTGAATGGGTACTCTTGTCCTTTTCTTGATCTTAGTGGAAAGCATTTGCCTTTTCACCATTGAGGATGATGCCATCTATGGACTTTACCTATATGGCCTTTATTCTGTTGAGATAATTACCTTCTAATTTCTAGTTTGTTGATTGTTTTTATAATCAAGAAAGGGTGTTGAATTTTGTCAAATGCTTTCTCTGCATCCATTTACATGATTGTAATTTTTATTTTTTGTTATATAATGCAGTGTATCACATTGATTGATTTTCATATGTTGAACCATCCTGGCATCCCAGGGATAAATCCCACTTTCATGGCTTATGAACCTTTTAATGTGCCATTGAATTCAGCCTGCTAATATTTTAAGTATTCATGCATTTATATCAAGGATGTTGGTTTATAGTTTTCTTATATATAACCTTATATTTTTTATCAAGATAATGCTGGCCTCACAAAATAAATTTGGAAACACTCCTTCTATTTTTTGGAAGAATTTGAGAGGGATTGTGTTAAGTCTAAGCAAATGTTTCAAAGAATTCTCCAGTAAAGCCATTTGGTCCTGGGCTTTCCTTTGTTGGGAGGATTTTTTTGGGGGGGCGGGGGGGGGGAACATTTAATTGTTCATAGTAGTCCCTTATAATCCTCTTTATTTTTTTGGCATCAGTTATAATGTCTCCTCTTTCATTTCTGATGTTATTTATCTGAATAGTCTCTCTTTTTTTCTCAATCTTTATTGGGCTTGTCAATTTTATCTTTTCACAAAACTGTTTTATTGATATTTTTGTATTATTTTTCTTTTTCATTTATTTATGCTCTCATCTTTATTATTTTTTCCCTCTGATAATTTTTTTAAAGATTTTATTTATTTATTCATGAGAGACAGAGAGAGAGAGAGAGAGAGAGAGAGAGACTGAGAGACAGGCAGAGGGAGAAGCAGGCTCCATGCAGGGAGCCCGATGCGGGACTAGATCCTGGGTCTCCAGGATCAGGCCCTGGACTGAAGGCGGCGCTAAACCGCTGAGCCACCCAGGCTGCTTCCCTTCTGATAATTTTTGAGATTCATTTGTTCTTCTTTTTCTAGTTTCTTGAGGTATAAAGTTAGGTTATTTGGGATCTTTTACTTTTTAAATATTTATTTATTTATTTATTTATTTATTTATTTATTTATTTATTTATTTTTTACTTTTTTAAATGTAGGTATTTACCACTATCTACTTCCCAGGTAGTAATACTTCTGCTGTAGTCCATCATTTTTCATGTTGTGCTTTTGTTTTTGTTTGTCTCAATATTTTTTTTTAATTTTCCTTTTCATTTCTTTTTTGATTCATCAGTTAGTCAGGATTATGTTGTTTGATTTTCATATATTTGTGAATTTTGCAGTTTTTCTTCTGCTTTGACTCTACTTTCAGTCCATGCAATCAGAAAAAGATACTTGGTAGCATTTCAATCCTCTTAAATTTGTTTACTTGTTTTGACATATGTTGAAAATATTCTGAATATTATATACTTGAAAACAATGTGAATTCTGTTGCCATTGGATGAATTGTTTTGTATGTGTCTTTTGGCTCCATTCATTCTATAGTGTTGTTGCAGTCTTGTGCTTCCTTATTTATCTTCTGTCTAGTTGTTCTATTATTGAAAAGGTATTTAAATCTCCTTACTAGTATTGTATTGCTGTCTGTTTCTACCCTCAATTCTGTCAATTTTTGTTTCATATATTTGGGTTCTTATATGTTTATAACTGTTATATCTTTTTAATAAGTTGACCCTCTTATTATTATATAATGCTCCTCTATGTCTTCTGTCAATGTTTTTGACTTAAAGATTATTTCGTCTATTATAAGTGTGGCCAGTCCTGCTTTCTTTATTTACCATTTGCATGGACCCTTTTATACCATCCCTCACATTTGGCCTATGTGGTGTTATTTATATATATATATATATTTATTTCAAAGATTTTATTTATTTATTTATTTATTTATTTATTTATTTATTTATTTATTTATGAGAGAGAGAGAGAGAGAGAGGCAGAGACACAGGCAGAGAGAAGAGCGGGCTCCATGCATGGAGCCCTACTTGGTACTCAATCCCGGGTCTCCAGGATTAGGTTCTGGGCTGAAGATAGTGCTAAATCGCTGAGCCACCCGGGCTGCCCGTGTGTTTTTAAATCTAAAGTGCGTCTCTTGGGGCATCTGGGTGGCTCCGGTGGTTTAGTGTCTTACTCTTGATTTCAGCTCAAGTCATGATCTCAGGGTCCTGGAATCAAGCCCCATGTTGAGCTCCAGACTTGGCAGGGAGGCTGCTTCTCTCTCTCTCTCTCTCTCTCTCTCCCCTTACCTCCCTCCCTGCTCTCTTTCTCTCTCTTTCTAAAATAAATAAATCTTTAAAAAAATATACCTCTTGTAGGCCATGTACAGTTGATTCTTGGTTTTATTATTTTTTAAAAATCTATTTAGTCACTCTATGTCTTTTAATTGGGGAATTTAATCCATTTACATTTATTAAATTAATTATTAATGGTGGAGAACTTACTATTAATTATTAATGGTGGAGGACTTACTATTATTCTATGGTTTTCTGTCTTGTAGCTTTTTTGTCCTTCTTTCCTTGCTCTTTTTCTTGATGTCTTCTTTTGTGTTTCACTGATTTCTTTCTTGTAGTAACATGCTTTGATTCCTTTCTTATTTTGTGTATCTCCTAAAGATATTTTCTTTGTGGTTACCCTGGGGCTTACATAAAGCATTTTATATTTATAATAATATATATTCAGCTGATAATAACTTAAATTCAATGACATACAAAAACTCTATTCTTTTATTCTCTCCTTGTACTTTATATTATTGATGCCACAAATTGTATCTTTTTCTATTGTGTATCCATTAAAATATTTTATAGTTATATTTTTTATATAATTTTGTCTTTTTTAACTCTATGCTCTATGCCAGAGTTAGAAGTGATTTATTCCCCATCATTACAGTACTATTCCATATTTGTTTCTATATATATCTTTACCAGCAAAGTTTATACTTTCATTATTTTCATGTTCCTATCTAATCTCTTTTCATTTCAATTTGAAGACTCCCTTTAGCATTTCTTGAAAGGCAGATCTACTGGTGATGACTCCCTGAGCTTTTGTTTTTCTGGGAAAGTCCATTTCTCCTTCAGTTTTGAAGGGCAATTTGCTAGATATAGTATTTTTTGTGCATAGGTTTAGCGCTATGAATATATCATCCCACTCCCTTTGTCCTGAATTGTTTCTATTGAAAAGTCTACTTATAGTCTTTTTACTTTAAGATTTATTGATTGATTGAGTGAGTGAGTGAGTGAATGTGTGTGTGCAGGGGGGGTCAGAGGAGGAGTAAAGGGTAGAGGGAGAAGGAAAAAAACTCGAGCAGACTCCGTGCTGAGCATGGAACCTGGTGTGGGGCTTCATCTCATGACCCTGGGGTCAGCCCTGAGCAAAACCAAGAGTCCAACACTTAACTGACTGGGCCACTCAGGTGCCCCTGTCTGCTTATCATCTTATGGAAACTCCTTTATAAATGACAAGTTGCATTTTTCTTGCTCCTTTCAAATCTCTCTCTTTGTTTTGACTTTTAACAATTTGATTGCAGTGTGTTTCAAAGTAGTCTTCTCGGAATTCATCTTATTTGCAATCCATTGGCCTTGGATCTGGATGTTCATTTCTTTAACCAAGGTTTAGGAAGGTTTTATGGTCATTATTTCTGCAAATAAGATTTCTTCCCTGGGCAGCCAAGGTGCCTCAGCAGTTTAGTGCCATCTTCGGCCCAGAGCATGATCCTGGGGTTCCGGGATCAAGTTCCAGGTTAGGCTCCCTGCATGGAACCTGCTTATCTCTCTCTCTGTGTCTCTGCCTCTCTCTCTCTGTTTCTCATGAATGAATAAATAAAATATTTAAAAATAAATAAATAAAAGGTGGGTTTAAAAAAAAGATTTCTTCCCCTTTCTCTTCTCTTTCTAGGACTCCTATAATTTGTATATTGCTCTGGCTAGTGGTGTCCCGTAAGTCTCTTAGACTGTCTTAACTTTTATTCATTCTTTCACCTTTTTGCTCCTCTGACTAGATAATTTAAAATACTATTTTTTTTAGTTCACTGGTTCTTTCTTCTGCTTGATCAAGTATGTTGCTGAACCCCTCTATCAAATTTTTCAATTCAATTATTGTATTATCACTTCTAAAATTTCCTTGATGTTTTCTCTCTGTTAATATTCCAGGTTTGTTCATGTATTGTTTTGCTAAGCTCATTTAACATCTTTATGACAATTATTTTTAATTCTTTGTCATATAAGTCC
The DNA here is from genome assembly GCF_053574225.1 of Canis aureus. NCBI lineage: Eukaryota > Metazoa > Chordata > Mammalia > Carnivora > Canidae > Canis > Canis aureus. The sequence goes on from NC_135648.1 coordinate 9,985,375, forward strand.
TGTATCTCTGTTTCTTTAGGTTCGGTTTCTGGAGATATATTTAATTCTTTTGTCTAGGCCATGTTTTACTGTTCCTTTGTATGCCTTATTGCTTTGTATTAGGATCAATCACCTCTTCCAGTCTCTGCACATTGTCTTAGAACAGGGAAAGATCTCTACCAATCCACCTAGCTAGGGATTTTGAGGCCTTCTCAAAGCCTTTTTATGGATATGTCCTCTTTGGGCTTGTGTGTGTAAATTCCCAATTAGAGACATTTTATAAACTTCTTTTTCTTGGAGTTTGTGAATCCTCAGTCCCTCTGTTACCTGCTTGTAGGACTGTAGGTTCCTGGATCTGCTATAGGTTGCCCTTTTTTTGTTTTGTTTTGTTTTGTTTTGTTTTGTTATGTTTTGTTTTGTTTTGTTCTTAGCAGTTCCCAGATGTCAACACTCTGAGTTGGAAAAATAGAAACCGGTCCCTCAGATGGTACCCCTAAAAGCCAGAATATTGGAAAAACACTCCCCTCTTCCCTTTTTCTCCTGAGAGTAAAGCAGCTGAACTGTATTTTCCTCTGTGTGCTGTATACTATGTGCTCTTTGGAGCATTAGTAAGCCACTTATTGGTCCCTAGGCATTTATACCAGTTCAGTGCTCTGAGACATGTGAGAGAGAAACCAGTTCTTTGGGCAGCACTCCCACTGCAAGCTGGAATATTGGTTGAATGCTTCAGCTCTTTTCTTTCCCAGGAGAATCCAGGAGATGGGTGGTTTTCTCCCACTCGTCCCACACTGAGCCTTGGATTAAGACTATGGCAAGGAAGTATGTACTATTTAAACTGTCACTTTTTTCTCTGTAGCCCCTGTCCAGGCACCCTTTTCTGTGAGCACTTAGATTCAGTCAAAGCACATACTAGTCCCTTAGCTATCCCCCCTGAAAACTAAATTTAAATTTAAGTTAAATTTAGCTGTCCCAGAGAAACAGAACCGAAAGAAGATGTGTGTGTGTGTGTGTGGGGGGGGGGGGGGGGGGGCGAGATGTGGGTATGTGTATGGTATACATCAATTTATTATAGACAATTGGCTGATATAATTATGGAGGCTCGCAAGTCCAAAATTTGCAGGTTAAGGATAGCTGAGGCTGCAGTTCCATTCTGAAGGCACATGCTATAGAATTCTCTCTTGTTCAGGAAAGGACACTTTTTGTTTGTTTGTTTCTTTTTTGGTTCTATTCCAGCCTTCCAACTACCCACACACATTATGGAGGCCAATCTGCTTTAACCAAAGTCCACTAATTTAAGTGTTAATTTCATCCAAAAACACCCCCCACAGAAATGTTCAGAATCATGGTTGACCAAATATCTGGGCACTCCATGGCCTAGCCAATTTGACACGTAAAATTAACCATTACAGTGCCCAAGCAAGCTCCAGGATAATTTTCTTCCCTGGGTTCACATATAGAAAACAAATCAAATGTGAAATAAATTACTGATTTTGCAAAAGATGTCCTACTCTATATTATTCTTCTGGGGGATTACCAAGAATAAGAAATCCTAAACAGAGAGAACTTATGAGTGAAGTATGCCTGATGAAAAAGTCACAGTGCTTAGAAGATCCCCAAAGAGCTATAATTTCCTGTAACTTACATCCTCAGAAGTAAAATAAAAAGAAGCTATGTCAGCAGGAAAACTAGATAATTTATACCAGTGACAAAAATTCCTTTATCCTAAGTTTTGTGATAGCTCACCGTAGAGATATCTCTTGTCTAGGTAATAGCTGAACTTAGCTCTACAATTCATTTTACAAAGTATTGTAAAAATGTTTTGGGCTAAATAATTTTAATATTTTCAGTGAAAAGTTATTATAAAGACAAAATTATCTGCATAATCACTCAATTCTTCCATTTCACTTTGCTAATATATTTCTCCATATTTCACCAAAGTAAATTTAACTAAAAACAAAGAAAAGCAAAAAAAAATTCTTTTTACACATTTTAAAAAGATTATTGTTCAGGTAGAAAAGAACTGTAAGAATTCTCTAGTGACATGTTTTCCTCCTCTATTTCATTTAAGCAGGATGAATACTTGAGAACAGCACAGAACAGTGTTTTTATCATTCAAAATGCATTACTCTTTTAGTGTATATTTTGTCCTTTCATTTTATTTCTGTTTATAAAATTCACAATTTTACATGAACAATGATGGCTGTTCCTTGGTCCTGTCACTAAAATATGAAAATCCAGGGCTGTCTGGGTTCTATTTAGTACATAAATAACTTTGCAAATATGGCTTTTAAAGTTTTTAATTGACTAGAGTCATAAAAATAAACCTGGCACCAGAGACTCTTTTTCAAAAATTTGATCTTGAACACTAAAAACACCTCATCCAATGAGGCTTTCAAGATAATTCCTTTTATATTTGTCCTTCCCCTAAAAGAGTTCCTGTACTGTAGATTATAGGACCACTGTAGTCCCTAAGGCAAATCTCTGATCTATCAATGTCTGCCCTTAAAAACCTCAGGACATACAAATCAACTTCCATGTCATCATTATAGCATTAGTCCTTGACTTCTCCTTTTCCAGCCCGCTGTTTTGTTTTGTTTTTAAATATGTGCTTAGCCTTTTGGGTAGAGCACGGGAAATCTTTGGTCTTTTTGAGATAACTTTGTATTTGGATTTTATCACGACGTTTTTGAAATCTAAAGAGCAAGACATACTTATAGGACTTTTCAGATGAAGTTAACAATTTAGTTTTATCACAGTAGATCCATCTTTTCACTAAACATAAATCCACTAGTAACTCAAATAAACATATGACAAATAGAATAATATCTTGCCTAATGATTACACGAAGAAGAAATATGGAGATAAATGTTAACCGGTGAGTCTACTCTAAGGGGAAGAGAGGGTCCCTGAGGGATGCAAGAACTACCCTTTAGCATCACTATTGCACCTGAACTGCAGCTAATATCCCAAATTGTTGTTTTGTGTTCTGCATTCTCCAATGAAGGAATCAAAATTCACTAGTTGTTTTGTGTTTGGATATTGAGCTTCAGAAAAACAGTCCAGAGAGTTAATGTTATAATACATGTGACCTTTAGATTTGAAATAAAGAATGCCAAATTGGCTATAAAATAAAAGTACCATGGATCAAAATTGGCCAATGTGCCAGCCTGGAAAATTAAGAAGTGAAAGAGGTTTTGAATCTTCTCTAATTGAGATAACAGACTTCTTTGGATGTTATTAATGGATTGGAATAAGGTTGTTTTGTTTTGTTCTGTTTTGTTTTTAATTCCTTGACTAGGAAACTATGCATCAGTTTGACCACTATGGTAATGAGGATTATGCTAGCCAATTTTATTGTAACAAACTGTATTTTCTCAGTGGTTTAATATACAAAGGTTTATTTCTCATTCATGAAAAGTGTGATGCACGTTGAGATGCTATCCTTCATCTGAGAATTTCACCATTCAGAGCACATGGCCTCCAAGGGTGCTGTGGCTGAGGAAGAAAGAAAGAGATGGAGCCTTTATAGGTAGGCCCAGTAGAGGCATCTATGACATATAGCTCTACGCTCCCAGTTAACTACAAGGGAGGCTGGCAAATGTAAGGACTAATTTGGTCTATTATATGGACTCTTTGTAAGGACTAAATGTCTTGGTACAGTCACAGACTAGAATTAGACGGTAAGATAATGTTGTGCTTGCTGATAGAGGGCCAAGTGAACACTTTCTAAAATGTGGTGCTTTGTTTATAGGGGTACAGTGTTTTCTTGTTTACTGATATTTGTTCCTCAACCAGTTACATGGTCTGAGTTAATCCTAAGACTAGCTATGACTTACTGAGAACGTACTAAATTGCAGGTACCATTCTATGCACTATACCTTTATTATCTTATTTAACCCTTCTCTCTGCCTATACGGTAGGTGTAGCAGGAAATGTTAACTGACTTGTCCAAAGTTACACATTGAATAAGTAGGAGAGCCACTTTTGAATCCAGAAGGTCTTGCTCCAGAGCTAGGTCCTCTCCTTTTTGTTTTTTTAAGGTGAAGGGCAATAATAAAACCACGGAAAAGGCAAATCAGCCCAGATCAGCAGGTTAATTCTTGCTAAAAGCATGCACTTCTGCAATTAACAGCCTTTCCTGGAAACAGTAACAAATCAGTGGAAAAGTTTGTGTGGGTGGTGACCAGATAAGGAACAGAGAATATTAAAAGTGTTTCTACCATTAACTTCCATCTCTCCAAACAAGAGTGTGGATTCAGTAAGGAATACAAAAATAATTGTTTAAAATTAGAACATGCTGTTTCCTTCCATATTTTACCTCTATGCGTTGTACCTTAAATGTCTATTAATGTCACCAGGAATAGAAAATTCAGCATTGAAAATTGCATCTTGGCATTTTCTTGAAGTTATTCTTGAATAGAACAAACTGAAAAATGAAGTTATAAACCTCTCTCCTTTGTCTTCTGCATTTCACTTATTAGTTTTTCCTTCCTTCCTTCCTTCCTTCCTTCCTTCCTTCCTTCCTTCCTTCCTTCCTTCCTTCCTTCCTTCCTTCCTTCCTTCTTTCCTTCTCTTTCACTCTCTCCATTTCTGCAAACACTCTGTTTACTAGCTGCTTGGCAAATTTTAATCTATTTTAATTGTCCAGTCTTGGTTACACATAGTTTCTAGCTTTTTAAGTCGAATGTTCTATGCTTTTTTTAAACCGGTAAGTTTTGTATGAGTTTCTGTAATTATACTTCTTTCTTCAAAGGTAATAGAAAATGTAATTAAGAGTACTATTATCTGTTAAGGATTTCTTTTAAAAGCAATGGAGTTCTATCATTGTATTACTTTGACTTAAACACTTTCTAAAACAAAATGTTTTATCTCAACACATTATAAGAAACTCTAAGTAGAATAATAGTAAATACAGCTTTTCTATGAAAATGAGAATTTCTGCTTTTCTGTGGACCATTTAAGTCTGTGCTTTGATTTGAGCCATGTTTCACTTGCATCGCTTTGTCCAATCTATAATGTTTACATTTATTCTTTAGTATCTTACTACATCATGTTTAAATGTAAACAATTGAGATTTGTTTCCCTCTGTTGGAATTCCTAAATAACAGTTCTACATATTACAACTTTAAAGATGTGTCATGGCAGCTGCAAATAACTTTTAAAAAGAAACTTTGTGCAGCAAACTATCATATTTCATCTACACTCTGGCAAATGGTGCTTGCTTTTTGGCCCCAATTCAGCCTTCATTTTGCAAACCAACTTCCTGCAGCATGAGAATATACATTTTCCTGGGCCAAATATTCCAAAGTGGACACCAATTTGAGACTCTTAGCATTTTCTAGTTTTCCAGCTTTTGGACATATGAGCATTGAAAATGCCAGATTTCTGCTATTCATGCCAAACATTTAGGCTTTGGAGGCTGAAAAGTCAAGAGTCTCAATTTTAGCGTATAATGCCAGAAGCAAGCTGTCCTTTTGAAACAATTACTTGCTGGCAGTGGATCAGCACACGGTACCACCTTTCCAGGCAATTTCTATATCATCTGCTCAACACCCCCAGAATAGTCAGTTACTTCTAGCTCTGGGAGGGAAATTGGATAATATGAAGAGGGAGGTGGGGAGGCTGAAGAACATAGGCAGTATGGAGAGTTGATTAAAGGGGAGCTAACTTTTTTATTTTCAATTTTTTTCTGTTTTTTAATTTTTTATTTTTCAGTTTATGTGTATTTTCCCTTCTCCATCTCTAGAGGGTGGGGAAGTGGGAAGTACTTACTCCTCTTTTCTACCATCCTTCTTATTGTAAATGCTTTCAAAACATAACAGTGTTGTGGAATAGAGAGTGACAGAAGGCTTTGGGGGACAGTTTCAGGGTAATCAGAAAGAGTCTCTCTGAGGGATTGACATTTGAAGTGAAACCTGGATGACAAAAATGAAGATGTCGTGAAAAGTTATGGGGGAGAAACATTCTAGCAGCAGGAATAGCTCATTCAAAGGCCTTAAATGACTTAGTTTGGTATGTTTATGCAACAGAAAGGCCAGTGTGGTAGAGATTATTTGGCTCCCCCAGGAGGCAATTCCTTTCTCCCCTACCTCTTACCAATACCGGGGATTGAAAGTTAGATAAGAGCTTTCCCGATATCTCTTGTTGCCAGTGTTGCTTATTAACCTACTTGGAAGCAATGAGACTTACAGAGAAGTCTGTTTCTGAGTAATGAGACGTAAGGGAAATTTTTGGGAAAGCTTTTACTTTCCTAATAAAAAGAGATGCAGCTTCTCTCCTTTCCACCTTCTTCCTGACTAGAATGCAGGTGTGAAGAACAGCATGGCAGCAACCACATGAGTCCAGAAGCAGAAGGGCTAAAATCCAACATGCTAGGGATGGTAGGAGATAAACGTAAAATTAGCCTGGGTCCTTGATTACATTGACTTTTGGGCCAATTCTGAGGTCACCTGTTTCTGGGCTTTTGGGTAAGTTAATTGTAAACGTCCTGTGGTTTAAGCTATTGTTTCTCAGATACTCTACTGCTTGCAGCTAAAAGCACTCCTAACCATTTCTAACAATAGAGCTAGTGTAGAGTAATGAGGGAACATGAGGCCAGAGAAATAGGAAGGGGCCATGCCAGATCATGTAGGGATTTGTAAATCATTGTGAGGGATTTGGATTTTATTCTGATAGGGAGCTTTTAAGCAGAAAAATCTTGTTATCAGAATTATGTTTTTAAGAAAATAATTGGTCTATGAAGAACAGACCATAGGGAGACAAAAGAAAATCAGGGAAGCATGTTGTGAAGCTCTCAAGGTGGTCTAGAGAAAAGATGTAAGTGGATTGATATGATAATGGAAATGGGAAGAATTTACATTCAGTAACTATATATAGGTAGACATGACTGGGTCTCTCTGGCATCACATATGAGAAGTGAAGGAAGGAGAGTGATCAAGGACTAAATTTTTTACCTGAGAAATTTGGAACACAGTGGTGCCCGTCTCTGAGATGGAGGAAAGGGGAAAGGAACAGGGAGTTTTTGAGGGAGAGAGAGGGAGTGGCAAGGGGAATAGAGTTATGTTTGACATATTAACTTTTATAAAGATTTTATTTATTTGAAAGAGAGAAGTAGCAAGAGAGAACAAGAGCTTGGAGGAGAGGGAGAAGCAGGCTCTTCATGAGTCGGGAGCCAGACATAGGGCTCGATCTCAGGACTCTGGAGTCAAGACCTGAGCCAAAGGCAGATGCTCAATGGACTGAGCCCAGGTGCCCCTGACATATTAACTTTGAGATACTTAGTGACGTAAGAGAAGAGATGGAGTTTAGGAGAGTGGCTGTGGGTAGCTATATAAACTTGGGAATTTGTGATTCCCTTATTAAAAACAGAAAATCAGAATAAAGTATTTCTAAATGTTTTTATGATGACTATACATTTCAATAAATTCCTCAGTAATACTCAAAAAAGAAATGTGGTTTAAATTTTCCCAGGATCTTCCTAACTTTTTATTCTTAGCAAGATTTTGGTAATTGCATTATGATATTGGCAGAAGGGGTGGGTTCCTTTTGGGGTGCTATCCATTTATCTGTTACTCTTGCCTTTAAGTTCTTAAGTAGAATCATCTGATATGATTTTTAGTTGATATAGATATTTAATCAGCCACTCAAATCCTCTTGTTTTCATTTTTTCTATTATTTCTTTAATCTTTCTGTGATTTGATATTTTGGGACATTCCGAAACATTCTCCAATATAGTAAAACCGTTTGAAGTTACTCATTTTCTACAATGAACTTCAAATCATATACTTCTTTGTTTGAAGATAAAAACTGACAGGATTTATCCTTAACTCTGGATTAGAAAATGTATAATTTTATCTATTACCTGGAAGAAAATCTTCTCCTCTATAATTAATATTATAGTAGTATTCCATTATGGAGCGCTATTGAAAATAAGGATTGGAAATATCTACAGTTATAATCAATTCCAATTTATTTATTTTGAAGAGCAGAAGATTTAGGTGGGGACAGGGGAGGTTACTTGTCCACAATCACACACTTAGTTAGGGTCTCCCTTTGTCTTGTCCAGCATCCATTATATTTTGCAGATTGTCTTGGAAAAATTTGCATTTTATTTAAAAGTTAAAATGGAATTGTTTCCTAGATGTCAAAATACAAGACTTTATTTTCTATATTGTTCCTCATTATTTATAATGTTTATATTTTAGAAGAATAACTATGAAAGAAAAGAGCCCAGTGATTGAAGAGTGAGCACAAGGAGCCTGGACACTTGTTGGGAGACTGTACTGTAATCTGGTGCCATGTTTAGACTGCAGCAGTGGAGATGTAGACAAAAATAAAGGGAAAAAATTAGTAGGCAGTTAATGCACTGATCTATCTTTCCATCACAGCCTGTAGCACAGAAGCGAGCACAAAACAGTGTCTCGATAATTCATGTTAAATAGAAAAGCAAATCAGTTGTGGACAAAAAGGGAAAATGAACTTACAAGGATTCCTAGGCTTCTGCCTCTGATCACTAAGTGGGTTTTGTAAACTAAGAGGAGAAATTCAGGGGTACTCTATGTTTCAGGGGGAAGAAGCACATTAGGTTTGGGGATATTATTGGGTTTCAAATGCTCATAAGACATTCCAGTGGAGATGTCCAGTTGGAAGTTGGAGACATGGCATTTGTAATAGATTCGGGAGTAATAAAGGTATTTGTTGATAAGTTAGTCCATGGGAAGAGACAATATGTAGAATGAGAAGGAAAGTAAGACAAATGGTATACCAGGTATATGTCGATGTCACACTTTTTCAGTGGCTGTTCCCTTTGCCTTTGCCAGAAAGAATGGTCTTTCTCTAGATAGCCCATGATCACACCCTCACCACCTTCAGCAATTGTGCAAACGTCATCTTTTCTTTGAGATCTTCCATGACAACCCTATTTATACCCTGTCCCCTCCCAGGGCTTTCCACTATTCTGCTTTATTATTCACCATAGTATTTAGAACCATCAAATATATTATATATTTTAATAATTTTTTTTGTTTTGCTTATCTGTTTATCTCTGTTAGAAGTTATGTTTCATGACAGCAGGATTTTGTTTCTTCCTGCTTTGCTTATTTCTATAAACCCTGTGTATATGACAATGTTAGGCACGCAGGCAGGGTTCAATGTACATTTATTGTGTTAATTAAGAGCCTGGAAAATACCAAACAGTGAAGGAGTATTCAGATTAGGCAAAGGTCAGAGCAGAAACTGAGAAGGTATGATGAGAAAAAAATAGACGGAGCATAAAAACACAGAACATATCCCTTATCCACAGGAGATATGTTCCAAGACCCCAGCAGGTACCTGAAACCTCACATAGTACTGAGCCCTATGTATACTATATTTGTTTCTATACATGCCTAACTATAATAAAATTTAATTTATAAATTAAGTATAGTAAGAGATTAATAACAATAATAAAATAGAATAATAATAATAACAATAATAAAATAGAAAGCTATGTGGTCTCTCTCTTTTTCTCAAAAGATCTTATTGTACTGTACTTAGTCTTCTTCCTGTGATGATGTTAGATGATAAAATGGCTATGTGATGAGATAAAATGAGGAAAATGACATAGGCATTGTGACATAAGATTAGACTACTATTGATCTTTTGATGGTAAGTTGGGAGGAGGATCCTCTACTTCCAAACTGGTTGACCACAGGTAACTGACCATGGAAAGCAAAGCTACAGATTTGGTGTAGGGGAGGGCTCTGTATTAGGAAAGGTAAGAACTGGAATTTTAACTGGATAAAAGCAATACAAAATTTAATTTGAATGGGAAAAAAAGTCCCCAGGCATCATGCATTTAGACTTCTTATGCATATAAGAATTTCTTTAGAAATCTAGTTCTCACAATGAAGCAGGAAGTAAGGAAAAGCTACAAGAGCATCTGTTCTCATGAGATTTTCAGAGTTGAATCACAAACTAGAGGAAGTTTGGATAGTTCGGATAAAGTTCAGATACTTATCTGAACTTTGGGGGTGGTTGTTTAAACCAAACTGAATACAATATACTACAGTTCATCTTCTAAAGACTAAAAACATATTTGAGAACACTGGCCATAATGGTCTTCCCACCAAATGTTTAGTTACTAACCTTTCGTGCTTTCATGTAAGCTGTACGTAATAAAGTTGAAATGGGGAATATACATATATATATGCCTATATTTTTTTCTGCTATAATTATATTTGTTAGAGGCAAAACTAAATAAACTATGCTAATCTATGTTTGTCTGGTGTTTAATAAACCAACATATTCATGTACTTCTTGGTTTATGGTGATATTCCAGTGAAATTGGAAAATAAGATCAAAGGCATTAAGGCAGCACTGAGAATAACTTTAAATCTCTCCCAGGTACAGATCAATGAGTGTTTTGATTATAATACAAAACAATAGTTCATTGATTTTTATGTAGTTAAGAGACCTTTGTTTTTGATCTACACAAAAACCAAGGCCAAAAAATGTAGTATAAATTATACATTGGGTTGTATTTCAGTTTGATGCAGAACAGAATAATTCTCTTCCATTTGTATAATGTTTTGCTGAATTTGCTCTATACTTTATTTTTATTTATTTATTTATTTTTTTGTAGAATTTGCTCTATACTTTAAAGCAATCAACAGATAATGCACACTCTGGGAAGCAACCCAATGGGAAGTGGGCTTAAATACATGGTATAAATCAGAATTGGGTGATTTTAACTGCATTTTTGGCGTGGCTAACAGTTTAAACCAGTTTTCAAATATCTAGACTCAGTAAAATTCAAACTACATATTGTACAGCTTAATTTTCTCCTGCTTTAAAATTGATGCTCATTTAATAGGATATCAAATCTGTAAAGCCTTATGCTTTTATGGCTAACTTATCATTAAGTCATAAAAAAAACCCAAAAAACCATGCGATGTCCAGAAAGTCAACAAGTCCTATTGTCTTAAAAAGCAGCATTTATAAGGAACACCCAGAACAGAAACCTGAAGCTTTAAATTTATGAAATAGTCAAATTTAAATAGATTACTAGGGTTTTAGGCTCCAAGAAACACCCTCTTCTACGTTGAATTCAATTACATTATAAAAGGAAGGAACCTCTGGCAGCAATCCAAATTGAAAAGGTTGCTCTCTTTTCTTCTTGAGTCTCTAGGATGCTTTTTATCTTGGATCTCAAAAGCCTGGCATCCCAGAAAATTTTGTTACAGACAAATTAAGCAATTAGGATTACAGGCAATGGTATTATTCTGTTCTAACGGAAAAGAAGAGCCTTTAGTACAGTTTAGCTTGTTCCTGAGAGGTCAGGGAAGGGCTAATTCTCTACTACCTCACTGCTTGAATTAACATTTCCTTTCAAAGGATCTCAGGGAAAAAGGGCTAATAGGAAAGGTTAAGGGAAGGCCTGGAAAAGAAGAGGACTGCAGAGAGGAGGCTGTGTAAATCAGCTAGGAAAAGAAAACAAAGCTGGGGATTCTAATTAATGATGTGTTGCTAGGATTCTTTTTTTAAAGTACTTATTAGGAAGTGAAGGTTTAGAAAGTGTGGGAGCTTTAGAGATTCAGTAAAGGGATTTAGAACATTACAAATAATTAATTTGTAACCTTTTGTATTAAGGTCTTAAAATATCTTTGAGTGATGACAAGAAGATTGCTATTAAACCTATGCTTTGGGTAGTTATACAGCTGTATTTAATCAAGGCATGGTTCTATGATTTTACTGAGTATATGTCTCTGAGGATTTGGGATTGGGAGAATGTCACTAATATAAATAGAGAAAAAAAACTTCCGGGTTAGTGGAAGGCCTGAGCTTCATATTTTTCCTAAAGTATTTAAAATACTCTGATAACTTTGTTTCATCACTAGATAGCATGACAATAATCAATAGCCAAGGTTTGTTGTTACTGATTATGAGAATATTTAAATATAATTTTCATATACTCCTGACTCTTCCTTTAAATAACTCTATTTAATTGTTCTTTCTACAGTGTGGTCTGTCACATACAATATGAAAAATCCTGCAGAAAACTTCAAAGAATAAAGGAGACTAAATAAGAAGAATAAAGAGGACAAAAATAATACAGTGGGAAGTGTTTGGCCCATGGTTTTGAGAAGCTAAAAGATATTAAGAGAATAAGAAATGATGGGAAACTAGTTGGTCTACAAAATTTAAGGAGACCAATAGGGATCACCTGAAGGAAATATAGTAATTGAGAAAACAATTGAAACAGCTCAAAAAACAAAAACTAGCTGCTTGATATTTGGATTTGAAATATGTAAATGGACTCAGATCATTTTCTAATTCAGTTCTGAAAAATTCTCAGATATCTTGCTTTATCTTTTAGTTGTGGTAATTATTGACTATTGGGTGTGTGTATTTTATGTTTTCATTTGTATCTTTGTTTTCAAAAAGAAAAAAAATTTGCATCAGGTACATATGTTGTAAAAGATCATATAGTTCAGCCAGGTTTGTAAAATAAAATTTTACATAAATAAATAAATTTTACATAAATAAAAGAGCAGTGATCCACATTCACCCTCCTTGCCCCATTTTTCTCTTTCCAGAAATTTTCATATCTTTTAGATAATCTTTTTGTCATGTAGTTCTATGTGTCGTACATATATATTTTCTTGATTTTTAAATTATTTAATCATTATTTACAGTGATCCCTTGGTAAAAAAATTAAAAATCAAAAGAGTGGATTTGGGTGACTGCTTCTTATCAGGTTTTGCTCCAATAATGCTGCCTAACAAAGAACTCTCAAATTTCAATTGATACAGAATTGAAAGTTCTCAACTATACATCTTCACAGTCTCACCAACATTTATTATTTTCCATTAAAAAAATTATAGCCATCTGGGGATCCCTGGGTAGCTAGTGGTTTAGCACCTGCCTTCGGTCCAGCGTGTGATCCTAGAGTCCCAGGATCGAGTCCCACATCGGGCTCCCTGCAAGTAGCCTGCTTTTCCCTCTGCCTGTGTCTCTGCCTCTCTGTTTCTCTGTGTCTCTCATGAATAAATAAAATTTTTTTAAAAAAAATTATAGACATTTTAGTGTGTATGAAGTAGTATTTCATTGTGCTTTTGATTTGCATTTCCCTAATGAATAATGATATTGAGCATCTTTCTGTGTCCTTATTTGCCATTTTAAATCTTTTTTTTTTAGATAAACATCTCTCCAGGTCCTTTGCATGTTTTTAAACTGGCTTATCTGTCTTTTTTATTATTGAGTTATACAGATGTTTTCAAATAAATTCTAGATTGTAACCCTCATTAGACACATGATTTGCATATATTTTCTCTCATTCTGTAGGTTTTGTTCTTTTGTGATAATGACCTTGAAGCATAAGTTTTGGAATTTTAGTTTGATTTACCTATTTTCTTTTGTTGGCTGTGCTTTTGTATCATATCCATGAGATGCCAAGTCTAATATCATAAAGACTTTCTCCATTGTTTTCTCCATTGTTTTCTTCTGAGAGTATTATAGTTTTAGGACTTAAACCTAAGATTGATCTATTTTGAGTCATATTTTGTATATGGTGTGAGGTATGGGTCCAAATTCATTCTTTTGCATGTGCACATCCAGTTTTCCTAGCACTATTTGTTGAAAAACAAAACAAAACTGTTTTCAACTATTTAATGTTCTCAACACCCTTGTTGAAAACCATAGATGTATGTGTTTATTTCTAGACCTTCAATTCTAACCCATTGTACTATAAGCCTGTCCTTATGCCAGTACCACATTGTCTTACTTATTTTACTTTGGAGTAGGTCTTGAAATCAGGAAATATGAGTACTCCAAAACTATTCTTTTTTTTTCAAGATTGTTTTGACAATATTGGGACCCTTGTAGTTCCATATGAATTAGGATTAGTTTGTCCATTTATTAAAATAATGCAGTTAGAATTTTAATAGTGATTGTGTTGAATCTATAGATCAATTTGGTAATATCATCATCTTAATTGTGAACATGGAATGTCCTACTATTTCTTTAGGTCTTCTTTAATTTCTTTCTGTAATTTTGAAGTATATATTTTACAATTAACATTATTTTTAGGTATTTCTCTGTTTTTGATGGTATTTTATGTTTATAATATGTCAATAGACTTATAAATTAGGTATTTCTCTGTTTTTGATGCTATTTTATGTTTACAATATGTCAATAGAAACTTATAAAACTGAAAAGCAAAAAGTAAGAAGACCAAAAAAAAAAAAAAGGAACAAACTAATCAAGAACAACTTGGCACAACTCCCAAAGGTGTCATATATGCATAATGGAGGAGTAGAAGGAAAAGAGAAAAAAAAAATTTGAAGCAACAAGGAGAATTTCTCTGATTAATGTCAGTCACCAAACCATAGATATGGGAGAAATTCATTCATAATAAATGCCGAAACCCAATACCTAGGCATATCGTATTCAAAATGGAGAAATCAAAGATTGAGAGGATACAACACCAACCCAGAATTCTATGCCCTATAAAATGATCTTTAAAAATGAGGAGTCAAGGGCAGCCCGGGTGGCTCAGCGGTTTAGCACTGCCTTCAGTCCAGGGCCTGATCCTGGGGACCCGGGATCGAGTCCCACGTCAGACTCCCTGCATGGAACCTGCTTCTCCCTCTGCCTGTCTCTATCTCTGTCTCTGTCTCTGTCTCTCTCTCTCTCTGTGTGTCTCTCATGAATAAATAAATAATAAATAAATAGTAATAAAATCTTTTAAAAAACAAAACAAAACAAAACAAGAAGTAAAGACTTACTTAAAAAATTGAGAGAATTTTCCAGTAGGCCTGTCTTGCAAGAAAAGAGAAGAAAATGCTCAGAAAGGACAATGATATAGGTCAGAAACTCATATGTACATAAAGAAAGGAAGAGCATTAAAGAAGGTATAAGTATAAGTAAATAAGACTTCATTTTTTAAAATTCTTAATTGATCTAACATATGTTTCATTCTTAAATTTTCTAAAACATAATAGTATATTCAAATAATAATAGCAAAAATGCAATTATGTATGCTTCCATATCACAAGTAATTGTTCTTTTGTGTTATGTGAGTTATTACAGCTCATGTATGGGTGAAATGAATGAAAGTAATAATACAAGGAACAGTAGAGAAGGGTTAGGAATATTTTGTTATTATAAGATACTTGCACTTTTGGTGAGGTGCTGTTACTTGAGAGTAGACTTGGGTTAGTTGAAATATATATTGCAAATTCTAGGGCAATAACGAAATACAGTTTAAAGAAAGGAAGTACAATTGATTTAAGAAAGGAAAGAAAATAGACTCATATAAAAACTCAGTGAAAACCAAAAAAGACAGGGAAAGAAATGAGGACAAAAATGGGAAGAAAGAACAAAGTCAGTGAACAGAAAACTGTAACAAATATGGAAAATATTAATCCAAATATATCAATAATCACTTTAAATGTCAGTGGCTTAAATACACTAATTTAAAGACAGACATTATCAGAGCAGATAAAGAAACAAGGCTCACTTAAATGTTGTCTACCAGAAACACTTGAAATATAAAATCAAATATAGATTAATATTAAAAGGATGGTGAAAGGTGTACCATACTAAGACTATCAAAGGAAAGGTGAGGTGTCTATACTAACTTCAGACAGAGCAGGCTTCAGATTAAGGAAAAGTAACAAAGATAAGGAGGAGCATTACATAATGAAAAAGGGGACGATTCTCCAAGAAGATACAGCAATCTTTAATATGTATGCCTCTAACAGCAGAGTCAGAGTACATGAAGCAAAACCTCATAGAAGTGCAAAGAGAAATATATGAATCCATTTTCATAATTGGAGACTTCATTACCATTCTATTAAAAGAAAAACAAAACAGATCTGGCAGGCAGAAAACCAGGGAGGGCATAGTTAACTCTAGTAGTATCATCAAACAATTGGCTATAATGGGCATCTATAGACTGCTTCCTTCAACAGCAGAATTACACATTCCTTTCAAGCTCACATGGAACATTCTCCAAGTTAGACCACATTCTGGACCATAAAATACACCTTAACAAATTCAAAAAAGGAGAAATCATTTGGTTCATAAACCACAGTGGAAAAAAACAATTTGGAGATTAATCAGCATACCTCTAAATAATACATAGTTCATAGAAGAAATTGCAGAGTAAATGAAAATGTTTTTAACTAAATGAAAGTAAAAATACAACTTAACATTTATGTGATGCAGTGAAAACAGGGTTTTAAAAGGAAAATTATAGTATTGAATGCATATATTGCAAAAAAAAAACTATTGAGCACCAATAATTTAAGTTTCTACCTTAGTAGAATAGAAAAGGAAAGGCGCATTAAATCCAATGTATAAACAAGAAAAGAAATAATAAAAATCGCAATTGAAATCAATAAATTTGAAAAGAGAAAATCAATATAGACAGTTGACAAAACAAAAGTCTGGTTCTTTGAAAAGATAAATAAGATTATAAGCCTCTAGTCAAGATAATTAAAAAAAGAGAGAAGAAAAATTACTAATGTCAGAAATAAAAGGAATGTTATTATAGATCTCATGAACATTAAAAGGATAATAGTGGAAGACTATGAATAATTCTATGTCCACAAATTGATAATCTAGATCAAATGGACCAATTCCTTGAAAGTCATAATCTGACAAAATTCATACAGAGAAGGAATAGACTATATATATAGGGCTATAGCTATTACAGAAATTGAATAAAAAATTAGGAACCTTCCAAAGTAGAAAGCACCAGTCCCAGATAGGTTCACTGGCAAGTTTTGTGAAACATGTAAAACATTATACGAATTCTCTATAATAGCTTCCAGGAGGCAAAAGCAGAAAAAAATATTATCTAACTAATTTATGAGACCAGCATCACCTGAATACAAGATCAAATAAAGACATTACAAAAAAAAAAAAGAAAACTATAGAGCAATGTACCTCATTAGCATGACACAAAAAGCTTTTAATGAAATAGCAAATTGAATTAAACAATACATAGAATATACATGATGAGCAAGTGAGATTATTGTAGATATACAAGACTGGTTCAACATTCTAAAATTAATAAATATAATCCTCCATAGCAACAGGCTAAAGAAAAAATATATCAATATTGCAATATACAAAATCATATCAATAAATACAGACAAAATCTTGGCAAAATTCAACTCCCGTTCATGATAAAAACTCTCAGCAAACTAGGAATAGAGAAGAACTTTCTCATTTTGTTAAAAAATACCTACAAACAGGGATCCCTGGGTGGCGCAGCGGTTTGGCGCCTGCCTTTGGCCCAGGGCGCGATCCTGGAGACCCGGGATCGAATCCCACATCAGGCTCCCGGTTCATGGAGCCTGCTTCTCCCTCTGCCTATGTCTCTGCCTCTCTCTCTCTGTGACTATCATAAATAAATAAAAAATTAAAAAAAATACCTACAAACACACACACATACACACACACACAAACACCTGTGACTAATCATTCTTAATGGTGAGAAACTTGAAATTTTCCCATTAAGATTATGAGCAAGGCAAGAATGTTCCATCTCAACACTACTTTTCAACAATGTACTGCAAGTTGTAGTTAACGCAATAAACAAGAAATGAAAATAAAAGGTGTGCAGGTTGGGCATGAAGATAGGATTTTTTTTTTCAGATGACATGATTTTCCCTATACCAAATCTGAAAGGCACAACAACAACGACAAAATGTTCCAGGAATTAATAAGCAATTATAACCAAGTTGTAGGATACAAGTTTCATATACCAAAGTTAACCATTTTCCTATATATTGACAATGAACAAATAGCAATTGTGGCTTGTACATAGTCTTTTGAATCTTCTTTACTTCACAAAGCCAAATTCTCAGTCATCACTTCCAAACAACAGACCTGGAGTCCATAATTGATGTGGCTTTACCCAAACTCACCAGGATTTCTTTTTTTTTTTCTTTTTTTTCTAGATGATTTTATTTTAATTTTTTTAAATAAATTTATTTTTTATTGGTGTTCAATTTAACAACATACAGAATAACACCCAGTGCTCATCCCGTCAAGTGCACCCCTCAGTGCCCGTCACCCATTCACCCCCACCCCCACCCTCCTCCCCTTCCATCACCCCTAGTTCGTTTCCCAGAGTTAGGAGTCTTTATGTTCTGTCTCCTTTTCTGATATTTCTCACACATTTCTTCTCCCTTCCCTTATATTCCCTTTCACTATTATTTATATTCCCCAAATGAATGAGACCATATAATGTTTGTCCTTCTCCGATTGACTTATTTCACTCAGCATCATACCCTCCAGTTCCATCCACGTTGAAGCAAATGGTGGGTATTTGTCATTTCTAATGGCTGAGGAATATTCCATTGTATACATAGACCACATCTTCTTTATCCATTCATCTTTCATTGGACACCGAGGCTCCTTCCACAGTTTGGCTATTGTGGACATTGCTGCTAGAAACATCAGGGTGCAGGTATCCCGGCGTTTCACTGCATCTGTATCTTTGGGGTAAATCCCCAGCAGTGCAATTGCTGGGTCGTAGGGCAGGTCTATTTTTAACTCTTTGAGGAACCTCCACACAATTTTCCAGAGTGGCTGCACCATTTCACATTCCCACCAACAGTGCAAGAGGGTTCCCTTTTCTCTGCAGCCTCTCCAACGTTTGTGGTTTCCTGCCTTGTTAATTTTACCCATTCTCACTGGTGTGAGGTGGTATCTCATTGTGGTTTTGATGTGTATTTCCCTGATGGCAAGTGATGCAGAGCATTTTCTCATGTGCGTGTTGGCCATGTCTATGTCTTCCTCTGTGAGATTTCTGTTCATGTCTTTTGCCCATTTCATGATTGGATTGTTTGTTTCTTTGGTGTTGAGTTTCATGTCTATTCATGAAGATGTTTATCTTTCCTTTGAAGCACCTTGGTTTTTTCCTCCTATTTTTCTTGTTTTATTAACTGTTGCTTTGTATTTGAGGTGAAGGAAGTGAGTCAAAACATGAATTCCATACACCATCTTTACAAGACACCCTTTGTCTAGCTTTTTAACTGATTCTTTTAATACTTAATCCCTAGCTCATCATACTTACCCACATGTTTTTAATGTTTCTTAATGCCTTGAGCATGTCACACTCTTCCCTACCTTAAAATCTGAATAAACAGGGGCATCTGGGTGGCTCAGTAGTTGAGCATCTACCTCTAGCTCAGGTCAGGATCCTGGAGTCCTAGGAGCGAGTCCTGCATCAGGCTTCCTGCAGGGAGCCTGATTCTCCCTCTGCCTATGTCTCTGCCTCTGTGTGTCTCTCATGAATAAATACATAAGATCCTTTTTAAAAAATCTGATTAATCAATTTCTTGTACCTAAGACAGTCTTGTTCAAGCTATTTATATGGCTAATACTCATCTTCTAGGTCATAGCTTTGGTCACCTCACTGGAGAGGAAATCTCTGGTTAGTCGATGGAAGTGGGTCCTCCCCCTTCTCTTCATATTTTTTTAGCCTCAGGATCCTGTTAGTTTCCCTCAGAGCATTCCTTATGTTGAATAATTAATTATTTACTGATTTATTGCCTGATTGTATGACCTTACCCCCCTACAATAAGGAATGTTCCATACAGGAAGTTTCTATGAAAGTTGTGTAGTTCAGCCATTGTTGGGGATTTGTTGAATGAATGTAGAAAATTTGTCCTTTTTATGAAAGATGTGTATCATTGCTAAAGAGGAATCAGCTTTACATACGCAAAATTTGTTAAGAGTCTAGATTGTTAAGATATCCTCCTTTTCCCCCTCATAAATGTAACAGATAGACTAATGTGGTAAAGAGATTGACATTTTTAGGTTACAAATCAGGCCCAGTTATTGAAAAATCATTTAGAAACAAGTCTTTGCATCCAAAGATAATCCCTTGAGTTATTTATGCCGCAATTCTCTGTGTTTGCCTTCGGTTTACAAAAGCACTTTTATTTTCTCAACTCAAAGACTGTAAAATTTGAGAGCTGGTGATGGAAAATTATTGTAAGATTTACAGAGCTCAGAAGCAAAATGTTAGATACTTGTTCAAGACTTATCTTATTCACTGAAGCATAACACCTTGACATGATTAAAAGCCTCCAGTGACTAATTCCCACATGAATTTTCTAAGTCATTCTTTTATTTCAGAAATATTTTGGAACCTCTTAAAGGTGTAGACTGGGACCAAACAAAATGAATAATTACTTAGAGCTTCAGTTTCGAAGAGCTTCAGTAGAATGAATTAGATTTTCAGGTTCAGATAGTAAATACTTAAGTATTATTCAATTGCATCTTTTTCTGTTGACAAATGCAATTGATGGAAAATATGCTTGTAGACCATGTGTTCTACTTTCTTACCAAAATAACTGAATTATAACTGGAATTCTATGGTTTGGAACAAACATGAGTTTGAATTAGGAAATTTAATTAAATATGGAGCAGTGGGGAAATTGTATATGAGTAGGTAAAGGGAAGCAAAACTCTTACACTGGGTAGTGTGTGCAGTGTTTACAAAAATCTGCCAAATTTTTAATCCCTGTATACCATGGGATAAAGCACATTATGAAAATTCAGCTTCTGTCTTAGTCATCTATTCATATACACTATATTAGCTTGGGACGTTAAAGAAATATTTTAGTAACACCACAAGAATTGCAGCCAACAATCTTTTCCGGGTTATGTGCAAAGTAAACAGTGACTAGGAAGGAAACTTTATTCAGTAAGAGAACCTTAAATTTTTATAACTATAACTTTTGGTATAGGGTGAGGAAATGAAATTAAATTGCTGAGCTGTTAATGAATTCTGGCTTTATTTAGGTGTAGTATCTTTTCACCAAAAGTATATGTTGCATACCCTTTAGGATGGTAAGATCCCAGAAAAATTAATAAGGGCCATTCTAATTTGGACACAGACAGTACAAGAATTATTTGTGGGTTGGAAAATGGGAGAGTTGCAAACCAAAAGAGGGACTTCTTTGAAGACGAGGAGATTTCAATTTCTTTTTACTATGAAGAGGAGCCAATGGACAGATTTTGCACTAAGAGATGTTGCAACAGAGGAATTGGGATTTTTAATAGTCAAGATTATTTTTTGTCTATTTTTTTCTGAGATAAATGGGTCTTCATGTCCCCTCCCATAGTTTATCTGTGCCACTGCTGTTTCAGGCACAGAGTAGAACCTTCATTCAATTCTTTTCTCTCAACCCAGTGTTGTTGCCAAATGAATCATGAATAAATACTTTAAAAATACTTAAAAATGTAAGAGGATCATTGGATTATTTATATGTCCATATTATTTTCTTGAATTTTTCAAAACGTTGCTTATATTTTCAACTGTCATATACCTGTCTTGCAGACAATATTCATTGTCATTCTTATCTCACCCTCCACTCTCAAGCTTTCTCATTCTACTAGAGCCACAGTAGTCATTTCCCTGGGGATCTCCATACAATATAAAGAAACCAGATAAGAAGGTTTTATTTCTTCAGCTGATTGTTTTATTCTTTTATTTCTTTTATTTCTTCAGCTTTTCTACTCAGTACTTACTATCTTATTTTTCTTTTCAATGAGATAGGTATCATTGTGATAATTTTATGGATCTAAGCAAAAAAAAAAAAAAAAGTTAGATTCTAAATAGCCTAATTGATGGTAGATGATTTTTGTCCCTCTACAGGCCCCTGATCTGAACTTTGGGACTATAATTTTGTTACATTATTAACCCCATTCTTTTACCTTTACAACTCACCCATGTCTAGGCATGTTTGTTTCCAATGATAAGGGCTGAGAGAGAGTCAAGAAAATATTTGCCTCATAACCAAGAAGGAAATTGGCTTACACCCTGAAAGCATATCACATACTTGAGCCCAGAGATAGAGACAAACACACTATTGGGCACATTTTATTTAAAAATATTAGCAGCATTCATTCAACCTTGCTTCCCCAAACTGGAAATAGCACAGCAATGTAGTTAAGAGCCCCACTTTGGACTGTTCTGAAAACTGAGATTTTAAATCTGTCCCCACCACTTTCTGTCTAGCTAACATTAGGTTTATTAGTTTTAAGAACATGAGAGTCTACAGTCCATACAAAATATCATCCTTCTTGATTAATAATCTCTCCCTTCTACATCTCTATAAACTGAGTCTTCACAGCCATGCACTTTAAATTTACACCTCTTTTTTTTTCTCTACTAGAAAATGCACACACACAAGTAGAAACAAAACAAAAACAGTAAAAACAAAATAAAAAAAAAACTGAAAAGTATATTATGAAAGAAAATCCTGGTATATAGAAAAAAAAAACAAGAAAGAACTAAAACATTATTTGATACATGAAAAATTTTAAAGTCTTACTTTAAAAACCAAACCAGGAAAATGGAAAGACTTGAAGAGTCCCATTCAAGAGAAAACTATGAGATATAGTCTCCATGTTATAACTGGATTCTAAAGGAGAAAATCAAGAGAAAATAAAAAGAAATATGGAGAGTATAGTCATATGGTTGACTATTAAACTTGTCTTAAGTTTAGATATGGTGGTTGCAGATGGATAAGGGATAAAGAAAGATTCGCATTCGAAAACTCAGCCATATTTTGTCAGTAAATTATCATATTACCTTGAGAAAATCTCATAGCCTTAAGATCTTAAATTGAGGTATTTGTTACCTCGTTGCCTGAATATTGACTTGATTATTGAATAAATATTGATAAATAAGTGATCCCGGAAATAACATAAATGCTTAAAACTGAGGTTTCAATTTTGGTAATAGGTGATACTCCTTATAACTAATTATGTTTTCTGAAAAGGTCACAAAAATTAATAAATGAATGCTTTTTGAAGAATGTACTTTAATTTCTTTGAGGACAACAAGAATAGTTGAATTTACTCATACCTTAAAATATTTTTTTGGAGTCAAAGCATGGAAATAATTATAATAAATTAAAAATGAAAAGAAATCAAAACAGCCCATTTTACCCAATTAGACCAAATAAGTTATGAAATCACAGGTGTGAGAATAATAAATCTTATTCAAAAACTTCAGATATTTTTACTGATATTGGCAGCTGTTCTCAGTTCAATATAGTTATATAATAGGCGGGTTTTCATGCTGCGTGCTTTGGTTCAACAATTCTTGTGCTTTAGTCCCTTTTTACAGTGTGTCCTGAATAATTAAATTCTCAAACAAAGCCAGAGCCTAGAAATGAGTATCTATTATTTAAGCAATGGGAAAATAGTCAAGAGTACAGAAAATTTGAGTTTACTTTTTTCTCATTGATGAGAGTAAATAGTTGATTCAGCATGTGTTTTTCTCATCCAGTGATCAGAATTTTAATATTGAATTACTTAGATTTATGAGAAGAGAAATGTATCTTGACATCCCCTTTTTTGTTTTTGTTTTTTTTTGATGTGTGATTTTTTTTTTTTTCACTAAATTTCTTAATCTGGGACTGTGAGCTCAGCATCTTCCTAGAAATGGCTTTAATACCAAATTCTAGATTCCAGAGAAGGATATTTATTTATTTATTTTTTAAATTTTATTTATTTATGATAGTCACAGAGAGAGAGAGAGAGAGAGGCAGAGACACAGGCAGAGGGAGAAGCAGGCTCCATGCACCGGGAGCCCGATGTGGGATTCGATCCCGGGTCTCCAGGATCGCGCCCTGGGCCAAAGGCAGGCGCCAAACTGCTGCGCCACCCAGGGATCCCAGAGAAAGATATTTAATGTCTCACTTTTTTCCCTCAAAATGATTAGTATCTTAGTTTATGCTCACAACACCTTCGACAATAGGTATGGCAAGGACTATACGATTCTAATTTCATAGAGGCAATACTCAAGACACAAGCTAGCCAAAAGTTCCTCATCCTCAGAGCTTTTCCTACTAACCCAAAGAGAAAAAAGATACCAATTCTTATTTACCCAAGTTTCTAGAATATACAGAGTCACAGTGCTAATCCAGCCTCAGTAAACAATAAAGGTGTCAAGGAGGAAGTAATTCAGAAGGCAAAGAGGGGATCCCTGGGTGGCTCAGCAGTTTGGCACCTGCCTTCAGCCCAGGATGTGATCCCGGAGTCCTGGGATTGAGTCCCATGTCAGGCTCCTTCCATGGAGCCTGCTTCTCCCTCTGCTTGTGTCTCTGCCTCTCTTTCTCTCTCTGTCTCTAATGAATAAATAAAATCTTAAAAAAAAAAAAAAAAAAGAAGGCAAAGACCACTGACACTGATTCTTATCCATGTTTCCCACTGAACCAAGCTGTCTTCTTTCACCTGCAGATACTGTTCAGAATGAATAGAGAAAGTTTCTGGGATACATAGTCAACTGGAAGTCCCTAGTTCAGCCTCCCCCAAACCTCTGCTAACATTCTTACCCAAACAGTAAAAAATAAGAAAATTCCTTGACATCAAACACTTGGAGTGACCTTCAATTTATTTTTAAGATCAGAGAGAAATGTTCACTTGCTGGAAGACTCCTTTCATATTCTTTTGCTGGGAACAGTTTTAATTGCCATGCATGAAAGGTTCTTCAGAAGGGAAAATTTTCCTCTCCAAATGTACATGTACTACCATCTTATTTTCCCATAATGGAATGTTTTCGTCTTTCAGGATATCATATCTTCTTTAATCCTTTTTTAAAATAAATTATTTATTTATTCATAAGAGACACACATAGAGGCAGAGACATAGGCAGAGGGAGAAGCAGGCTTCCTGCAGGGAGCCTGATTTAGGACTCGATCCCAGGACCCCAGGATCAGGACCTGAGCCAAAGGCAGATTGGCTGAGCCACCTAGGTGACTCTCTTTTTTAACCGTCTTGACTGTAGTGGATGTTTTTATTTGAATTAAGTTTCTTCTTTTTTTCTAATAAATGATGTTTATATATATTCTTTCCAAGAGGTCCTGAGATGATACTCTTTTTGCATGGTTTCTCTGCAAAGGACATAAGGTCTATACCAAACAGAAAAGTGGGCAGCAGTTCCTCTTTTAGGGACTAGTTTTTCAGTCAATCAGAGCACCTTCTGTCTTCTTCTCTGACTCACCTGTCAGAGAATAAGTGGTAAGAAACTGCCTTGAGCAATCATCAGTTGGGGTCAAGTTGGGGTCAAGTTGGGGACAGGGTCAACATTTGATAAGTAAAATATTTTTGGAAGAAAGAAGAAATTCAGGTAGCAATAAACATCGTTCATATATATTTTCACAGTTTTGCCACTAAATATGAGGAAGATCATAAACAGGGATTTCCAAAATAACAGATAAACACATATATTATAATTTGTTAAATATGCCAACCCCCCATCTCAGGAGATATATCACTTAACATTTATACCAGTAATATGTGAATGTTCATGTTCTCCCATAGTCTCACAATGTATTTTGTCATATTTTTAGATGTTGTTTTCCAATTAAATGAGAAATGATAACACAGCATAGTTTTAATTTGCATTTGTCTTATTTTGAATGAGATTAGTCACCTTTTCCGATTATTAGGAGCCATTTACATATCTTTTTTTTTTTCTCACATGAATTACTTGCCTTGCTAGCTAATTTATTCTATAGGACAGTGAGAATTTTTTCTTTGCTATTTTCAAAAGTTTTTTGTGTATTATAATTATTAACTATTTGATATAATTAATAAATATTTTTCTCATTTCATTATGGTATTTTTACTTTGATTATGGCAAGACATTTTATATACAAAAAAGCAATCAAATTCACATATTTTATCCTTATTGCTTCCAAATTTTGACTCATAGTTTGGAAGATTTTTTCCTACTCCAAAATTATAGAAAAATTCACCAATGATTGATTTTTAAATATTGGTTTTATTTTTTACATAAAAATCTCTATTTAATTTCAAATTATTCTTGTATATGGCATAAAAAATGAGTCTGACTTTTGGTTTTAGCTCCATCATATAAAGACCTTGGAGGTCATCACTCCCTTCACTATAGCAAATAAGGCTACACACTGGAAGTCAATGACTTTTTTGGGACCTATCACAGAACTGAAGTTGCCGGGCAAGCTGCCACTGGACATCTAGAAATACAGGGCATTTCATAGAGTTACATCTGAATTCTGTTTATTCAGAGAAGAGCCACTGGAGCCATAAAGTGGTAGGAATACTTAAATAGTAATTTTGATGAATTGTTAAATTCATCACTGTTGTGGCTTAAAAGTCCAGGAACTCATACCACATTCTCATATTGAAGATTTGAGAAAGATCCTCCCATAGAAAGGAAAGCGTAATTTTGTAGATATGCTCAGAGAGTTCTCCATGAGAATGGGCTAAGTCTTTAGAGGACAGGACTTTAGTAGAATCTTACTCTACCTTATTGAAGGGCATCCTTCCCGTTCAGACTTCATCATCTGTCTCTCACCTAAATGGAAAAAGAAAAAAAATATATCATTAGGTAACATTTGTGCAGACTGTTGTCACAATCTGTGATAAAATCTACCAATAGACTGAGACCTGATCATAAAACTATGTCATACTTTTCCTATCCCATATATTACCACTAGCCCAACAGAACTGCAGTCAAATACAGTCAGTTATAGCTGAAATGGCTGCAAGATACAGATTCTTCTCTGAAGAGGAGTATTTAGGGAAGCCCAAAATCAAGAGAGAAGACTACAACAAGGACATTAGAAAAATACAAAACCTCTGGAAGCTTCAGCAAACACTAGGCATAGCCCAACTCCTACCCAGATTAACATAAATCCTCACACTAAGGGCCTGTTAGCAACAGTCCCCATTACTTGATACAATATATCCAGCTCTCAAAAAAATATATGTAATCATGCCAAAAGAAGAAAAATAATCAATCTGAAGAGAAAGCAAGCATCATAACCATACTAGGATAGGAAACAGATGTAGCAGTTTTCAAGACTGTAGTAAAATAATATTAATATGGTGAAGGATCTAATGGAAAAAGTTGATAATATGCAAGAACAGATAAGCAATGAAGCAGAAAGGTGGAAACTGTAAGGAAAAAATCAAAAGGATATGCAAGAAATCAGAACATTTTAGCAGAAATGAAGAATGCCTTTGATGAGCTCATAAATAGACTGTACATAATCAAAGAATCAGTGACCTTGAAGATAAGCCTATAGATAATACCCAAATTAAAATACAAGAAAGAAAAAAACAAGGGAAAGAAAGGAAAAATAGAACATCCAAGACTTTCAATTCAAACGCATAACCTCTATTGCTAAAATAGCAAAAGAAGATAGAACAGAAAAAAATATATATTTGATATAATAATGGCTGAAAACTTTTCAAAATTAATGACAAGCTTTAAACCTGTGTAAAATGTAAGGGCTCTTCTAAGGTAGTGTATGCAGATTCTCAAAGAATCATTTGATAGGTTGGTGGAATCCAACATCGGATTGGAGAATGTGATGAAACAATCTAATTGTATTATAAATGTATAAAACTAACTCAACAGAAGGGGGTGGGGAAAAAAGATGTAGAGTCCATAAAAATAGGGCAAAAGAAACTGTATAAAGCATTGTACTCTAGCTAATAAAATTATATTCCATGGAGGAAAAATGAAGAGTTCTAATACTATTTTGCATGAATACTTGTAATTGAATAGTTTATTAACTGGTTGACAGATGGTAGGAGCCAGATTTCTCACTGTTGGAATATGACCATAAAAATAAACAAAGGAATGAGATTAGAATCATCCATGTGGCAATGGATTAAAGTTGGAGATGTCATATGAACTTATATTAGCTTAAAGTAGATACAAATGCTTACACATAGAAGTTTTTATAGATGTGTGTCTACATACAGGTTGGTATATATACCCGTATATTTTCTGACAGTATCAGCAGTGAGAACCTAGAAGCAATGACACCTTAGTAGCAAGTAGCACACCAGCTAGCAACTGTGTATTCTTTTCTAATAGCATTCTCCAGTGAAAGGGACCAGAATTCCATGGTGAAATGACTGATTCTAGAACTGGGGCAGGAAATATACAAGACAAGTCTGGAGCATCTAATAGGGCCAAAAAATAAGGAAGTGCCAAAAAAAAAATCCTACAATGACAGGGGTGTTTCAAAGGACCACAAGTGATAGAGTTGCCAGTGAAACAATTTAAGCAACATAATAAAAAAAAAATATTGAATTCCAATCCAAGGCATAAACCAAATATCTGTGTTGATATAAATGATTGAAGAAATACAAAATTGGAGAGACTAAATGAGTTTCCCATATACAATAATTCTAAATAATTTATATAGCTACTTTGACCCCGAGGAGGTGCAATTTAATTCCTCACTTTTTAAGTATGGGTTGAACCTAGTGCATTTTTTCTAAAAGAACAGAATGAAAAGGAGGAAAAAAAAGACTACAGTGAAGAAACCTGACACTTTCCTTCAGCCAGGTGGTCAAAGTTAATATCAACAGTGACAAGTTATATTAATAATATGTATCCTTGATATGCTGTAATGAAAATGGCACTTCACCTCTGTGGTCTTCCTCCCTAAACCACATAGCCTCAGGCTTAGCCTGAGAAAACCATCAGACAAATTCTGATTGAGACATTCTCCAAATATCTGACCAGTACTTCTCAAAATTGTCAAGGTTGTAAAAGCAAGGAAAGTCTCAGAAACTCCAAGAGCCTGGAGAGATATGACAACTCAATATAACGTAGTAGCCTAGGATCCTGGAATAGAAAAGAACAACATTACGCCAAACAAAGGAAAGCTGAATAAAGTTAATAGACTTCAGTTAATAATGATGTGTTAATATGGATTCATTAATTGTAATAAATGCACAACAATGTAAAATGTTAACAATAAACAAAACAGGTTGCGGAGTATACATAGGAACCCTGTGTACTATTTTTGGAATTCTCCTGTAAATCTAAATCAGTAATAAAAATTTTAAAAGTTCATTTAAAAAAACCAAACTAAAAAAAAATCGTAAGGGGATCTAAGTAAACTGATTTTTCAAAAAGTAAAGAAAAATATATTTATTTTTTAAAAATATTTTATTTATTTATTTGGCAGTGACAAGCAGGGGGAGCTGCAGAGGCAGAGGGAGAAGTAGGCTCCCCACTGAGCAGGGAGCCCCATGCCACGTGGGACTCCATCTCATGACCCAGGGATCATTACCTGAGCCAAAGGCAGACACTTAACCCACTGAGCCACCCTGGTGCTAATACACATTTATATTAGGCTAATCCATTGGGAGTCATATACACAGATCATTTGGGTATTTCAGAGGAACTAGAATCCAACAGTAAGACTGCCATTTATGGATCATAATACTAGAATTTTGCAAGCATTAGCTTACTTAAATATCAAAAAATCCTGCAATATAAATACTATTATCCTGAAGAAACTCACATCAAATCCTTTTGGCTCTGACCTCTTTTTTTTCCTCTTCTGATTCCCTTTATACTGCATCGCTCTCAAATGGATTAGTGTAGTACTCTCCATTTTGTTTTCTTTTACTCTTTCTTTACTCCCACATAACGGCCAGAATCATCTTAGAGGATCTATTGTGCACAAGAAACACTTAAAGCCTTTATGGTTTTTAAGGTCAATAGTGATATCACTTAACCCAATTAGAACTATGCTACAGATAAAAAAAAATGTTTTTCCTTCTTTTTTTTTTTAAAAAAAGAAGAATCTAATTTTATTTTTCCCATGTGACTATCCAGTTATCCCAACACAGTTTATATAAAGTACCTTATAATCAGTAATTTGCGATGGTGACTTTATCATATAATAACCTGGTATGTACAATTGGACCAATGTATTGTTCTATCCATTCCACTGGTCTGTGTAGTTAGGTACCAATAGCACGCTATTTTCACTATGAAGGTTCTGTAGTATACCTTCGTATTTGATTGAGCTAGTCTTCGTTTCTTTCTTTCTTTTTTTTTTTTTTTTTTTGGTAGGGATTTCCTAACCATTCTTGTTTTTTATTCTTTCTAATAAACTTTATATTTTATTTTTCTAGCCCCAAGGAAGGGAAAAAACTTGACAGTGTGTTTATTAAAGTTGTGTTAATTTTAAATTTAGGAAGAATTTCTGTCTTTATGATGCATATTATGATTCAAGACTATATTTAATCCTTCCATTTCTTCAAGTCTAATTTATGTTCTTCCTAGTACTTTATAGTGTATTAACTATATAAAATGTGAGTCTTTCTTGTTAAGTTTATGCCTAAGTATCTTATTTTTTCTTATTTTTACTATTACAAATGGAGCTTCTCTTCCATTATATCGTCTTTCATGTTTGTTTTAATCTATGGAGGCTATTGATTTCTCTAATTTTATAACTCTCTGATTTACTAGATTATTTAGTTTGCATTCATTTTCAAGTGATTTAGGTTCTCCAGATGTGTGTAGTCATGGCACCTAGAAGCAGAAATAATTGTTTTTCTTCTTGTCTAGTCCTTATGCTTAGCACTGCCTTCTTTTGTCTGTTTGCATTGGCCATTACATCTACACAACATTAAATAGAAATCAATGTAATAGACATCCTTATCTTTTCCTAACTTTCTTGGCAAAGGCTCTAGTGTTTTTGTATTAAATAAGATGCTAGTCTTTGGACTGAAATACACACAAACCCACACACAAATAAACTCATTCATGTTAAATTCATAGATCTTCCATTTATATGAATATATTATATATATTGCATTTGTGTATATAATTGGATATTTTTAAACCATAAATGAATTGCATTTGTGTATATAATTGGATATTTTTAAACCATAAATGAGTGTTCATGTTAAAGTCATTATGTATTTTGCATTGATATATAGAGAAATAATTGGGTGTTTTTAACATGAATGAGTACTGAATTTTTGTGAAATGCCTTTTCTTCATTGAATGATGTGATCTCCATCTCTATTGGTGTAACAGATTACACTAATGGATTTTCTGATTTCAAATCATCCTTGCTTTCCTGGAGTGAACCCTCCTAGATTATGAAGCATTATTTCTGATGTATTCCTTGTTGCTGTGTGCTAATATTATTGTTAGGTTTTTGCATTGATAGTCATACATGATATTGTTTTTTAGTTTTCTTTTTTAATCCAATCTTTGTCATATTTTTGAAATCAATTTTCTTTTCATTCTATAAAATGAATTTGGAAGATTTTCCTCTTTTTCTGTCCTTTGGAATAGTTAAGTAGAATTGAGATGTTCTGTTCTGTAAAAGTTAGATTGAATTTCCTTGTGAATCCTTCTGGATCTGTCCTTCTTTATTCCTTCTTGTTCATCTCTCATGATTGTTTGGTATTATTTAAGCTTTTTGTTTCAACCAGAGACTATTTGGGCAAGTTTTGATTTTCAGAACAAAAAAATTAATTTCATCTAGTAATTTCTTCCACTAAGCTGGAAACTCTCCAAAGACAATTTTTGGACACCAATTTGGTGTCCAACAAATCAGTTCAATTCTGAAAATAATACTATGTTGTATACAGCTACCTGGAGTTAGCATAGACCCCACAATTAAGGGGCTCAGCACTATAAGACTGTCCCCCTTTGAGACACCAACTACAAGTTCTGGATCCTCCAGCTATTTGTAATTCTGACCAATTGCCCTGACTACAAAGTCAAAGGAACTCATGACCCCTCTTCTCTAGAACCATTCATGAAACTCACCAAAAGTTCTAAACTTATGATTACAATTTTATCATAAAAGATACAGCCAAGAGAAAGATGGTGCTGGGGACAGAGCTTCTTTGCCTTCTCCAGGCATGCTACTCTTCCAGCACATTGATGTGTTCACTATCATGGAGGCTCCTTGAGCCTTATTATTTCAGTTTTTATCCAACCTCCAATCAGGTGCTTGGTATTATTTATAGGGTGGCCAGCCCCTCCCTGGAAACTCTTTAGGAGCCCACCGTGAGTCACCTTCAGCATAAACTCAGGTATGATAAACAGGAGCTTGTTATGAATAATTAAAGGTATTTCTATCTCTCAGGAAATTCCAAGGGTTTTAGGAACTCTGGGTCAAGAACTGGGGACAAAGACCAAATGTATTTTTTATTATACCACAGGGAACATACTCTGTATTTTTGTAGTGCCTAGCTCACATTGTGCTTAGCACCCGTAGTAAGTGTACAATAATTATATATTGAGGTAGTGAAGGCAAGAGTGAATGAGCCACATACGTGCCAGTTAGTAAGGCTGTGTTTTATTGTAGGAAGGAACTTGAAGGAGCTTTTGTACATGATATTTGATAATACTGATTCACTGAATTCCCTTATAGACCTCTCAAAAGTATAGGTCACTCCAAATCCCTGCAGCCTATGGACTTGGAATCCTGATTTAAGAATCACCAATGTGATCTTTTGATCTCATTGATCTTTATAAGTTAACAAGCCTACAGTTGCATGAAAGCATGAATCCTGCATTGACTCAAGTGTGAAAAACATCTGTGGATAAGATCCAGACATCATTTTCTTTATTACTTTTTTAATAACACAGGTACATTTTGAGAATTTTTAATTGTATTTTCCCTAAAGATCTTAAAGTCTGGATATAAATGTGTGTGTGCGTGCGTGCGTGTGTTTGTGTGTGTTAACTCTCATATATTTCAATGAGAAAAGTTCTCGTGTACAGATAGGGACACTTGAGAATAGGAGCCAATTCAATTTGACAATCATACCTGATACCCAGTTAATCCTCAACATTTTAATCATCTGGATTTTGTAATTCTGTTTTGTTTTATAGGAAAAGCATCTGTGTTATGTGAGAGATGAAACTTTGCAGTTTTCTCATGTTTTATTTTTTCAAGTCTGTCTTAGAATTTTTCCAGCTGTATGACTAATGCAGAGGGATTTTTCTCTTCCACTGCTATCATCCTTATGTGAATTATTAATATATGTTTTTATTTATAATTCATTACCTTTAAAAAAGAGTCATGGATGAGCAAGACCCAGCTGCACTTGGGCTCATCTAATGTCCCCAACTATTTTTCAAAGTTTGAGCATATTCCCAAACATGTTTCCATGAACATTTTCCCTTTATTTACAATCCCTTGTGTGTTTAAGGGAAATGTAAGCCTTATGTTTCTTTTTCATTTGTACTTAACTCATCAAAATGTTTTGTAAAGCAATTTAAATGTCCAAGAAGATTTTTATTACTGATTTTCTTAGAAACAGAAAGTCCTATTTTGCCAATAGTAGGAGAGAAAAAACCATATAAACCCAGTGACTAAAGTTTGGTTCAGAACTTAAAACCAACAAAATTTGAGTGGTTCTAAACTTGGCAAATCTTGGCCTAAATAACTTGTAGGAAGTCTTCATTTGCTAACTACAGATAAGCAGTTACATTTTAGAACTGGTGATTACAAGCCTTACTGCCCAGTTTCCTTCTGCTCATATCTAACTATGGGCCAAACTATAATATTTCAGAAAATGTAAAAGAGAGGGACAAACCACGTGGGCATGTCATAGAATGCATTTATCAGCTAAACTGGGATGGAAAATATTTAATTTCTACTTTGTGAAGAAACAGTAAAAAACTGATTTATTCTGTGTCTTCATAGAATTTTCCATGGTAATTAATTAAAAGAATAGTATTGAGGTGAGTTTTAAACATGTTTCATTTATTTAAAAGTTCAAAAAGCTTTTAAAATCTTTTAGGAACTTTTATGTAGGCAATCATAATAGCAACTCAGATTATCTAGACTAGTCATTAAAGTAAGCAAATTAAGATTTCA
Organism: Canis aureus; assembly: GCF_053574225.1. NCBI lineage: Eukaryota > Metazoa > Chordata > Mammalia > Carnivora > Canidae > Canis > Canis aureus. Next base: position 10,019,028 of record NC_135648.1, read on the forward strand.
GTTTGGCTACAGTGTTAATAGATCAAATGAGAATATTGAGAAGTAAAATAGAGACACACCCTGAGCTTCTAAAGGGGGAAAATGATACTTTTTATGAAACACTCTTGATTTACCCTTTAGTTTATTCAAATTAGTGAAATTTATTTTGATTTATTAAAAGAAGTACTTAAACAAGTAGGTCTATTTCATAAATTTTGAGGTTTGGGTTTGTGGTAAGGCTAAGACTTATGACATCATAGAAAGAAAATTACATATATATCTGATTTCAAATCCTGGTTCATTTGTTTAACCACTTTCTCTGATTTTCCCATCTGTAAATAAAGGGGAAAATCACCTTTGCAGGGTTGCTGTTTAAGGCATCTAGCCATAATACCTGAAAATTGGCAGATGCTAAACAAATCCAAGTTTCCTGACAGCATAAGAGCTCCCATGAATGGTAGTGTTCAAGCCTCAGTGAAACCATTACCTGGTGGAGGTATTGTAAAAATGGCCTCAGCATCACCTGAGTTGGCTGGACTTGATGATTTCAAGGCTCCTTTCAACACTAGTCTTTTTTTCCTGACTCCCCTTAATTCAGAGATGTGTTCATACCTGTTTTTTAAGTAGATGTATCCTAGACCCACATAGAATCATTTTGAAATAGGATCTATAATCTAACAACCCCTTAAACAGCTACTAAAGTCAATTGGGAAACTGCAATTGGCAATTTGACACAGGTTAGCACTCCAAGTAAAGGAGATCGTATTTTAATAAAACCTGAAAAGAATTCATAAGGAGGCTTAGTGAAGTGTGTTCCTCTCTAAAAGGCACATTTTGAGTATTCCAGTGCTGGTAGGAGATGATTATAGCTCCCTGAGAAATTTTTATTTGTTTGTTTGGTTGGCTTTGACTAGGATTTTTAAAAGCATGAGTTCATTAAAAATAAAACAAAACAACTTTCTTTATAAAGTCATAGAAATAGAACAGACCCTCAGGGAAACCAATTCTAGGGCATCCATTCTGCACACACATTGCTCTTTTACTCACACCTCCAGACAGACTTTACAAGTCAGCCAGTCACTGTCCTTTTTCCCATTGAGCTCTTGCTAAGCCTCAAAGTACTTATACTAAGCACCTCATTCCATGAAGCTACTGCAAATTTATGGGTGCTCACAAGTAGACTTTGTTTTTTTTTTTTTTTTTTTTTGTTGATCTTTGTTTTTAATCTAGGTTATTCTTTGATTCACAGTCTGTTCTAAATCATATATTCATCAACTTCATACCCAGGATTATTAGAAAAATAAATCCCTAGAACTCTTTATTGTAAAAATTCTCAAAAGAGAAATTCATCTTTGGCAATTGGCATAATTTATTCAAATTAGCTGCCATCATGTGTCTACAGCCTGAAGATATGTGATCAGAGAAATTCTGGATCAGTCTTGGCAAGGATCCACTTACTAAAAAATATTTCTTGTTTATATTAAAATGAGAATTTCTGGACACCTGGGTCAGTGGTTGAGCATTTGCCTTCAGCTCAGGTCACGATCCTGGCGTCCTGGGATTGAGTCTGGCATCAGGCTTCCTGCAGGGAGCCTACTTCTCCCTCTGCCTATTTCTGCCTCTCTCTGTGTGTCTCTCATAAATAAATAAAAAAATAAAATATTAAAAAAAAATAAAATAAAATGAGAATTTTGTCATTGTTATACTTATTATGAGATACAAATCAACACAGCATATTGTTTTTGATGAGTGGTTTAAAAAGTTTGATGAAAAATACTATCTAAATATTAAATATGTAAAATAATGAGAAACCAGGAAAGAAAAAATGGAAGGTTTGAACTGCCTGAAAATTTAAAATTCAGTACTTCAAAAAGACCAAAATCAAAGTTTAAAGACAAAAAGTACAAAAAGAACTATTTATAATATTTAATTTAAAAATAGAAGTATTCTTTAAAATCCAATCAATAGGTTAAGGCATAGTACCTTCCCCCACACACATTGGGCAAAAAACATGAATGAACAATTCACAAAATAATTGATAGAAATGGACTTCAATGTTACTTGAAATGTTCAGCTTCTTTAATATAATAACTTCCAATTGAATGAACAGTGAGATTCATTTTCTCACATATCCAATCAATTAAAATTTTGAGAATATAGGACACTTGGATGGCTCAGTAGTTGAGCGTCTGTCTTTGGCTCAGGTCATGATCCTCAAGTCATGGGATCAAGTCCTGCATTGGGCTCCCCACAGGGATCCTGCTTCTCTCTCTACTTATGTCTCTGCCTCTCTCTCTGTCTCTCATGAATAAAAAAAATAAAATCTTTAAAACAAATTTTGAAAATATGAGAGTAACCCATGTTGGTAAATGTGTCATTGACCGGAGATAGCCATGCCCTTCTTGAGGAAGGGAGGGAAGCCTTGCAAACTTTTGAGAGTCAATTGAGAGACTATGTGCCAAGGAGCTTTAAAAGTTTAGTGCTTTTGACTCAGTATTTAAAAATCTAAACAAGTCTCCTTATAAATAATCAGAGATAATAGCAAAAGGAGTTGACAACAGTATTATTCGCAATGGTAGAAAATAGGAAGCTATCTCAATGCCCAATAATAAGAGAATTCTGGAACATAGTACACCCAGGTAATAAAATATCATAGAACTATTTAAGATGAGGTTTTTGACACTTTTTAGTTACAGAGACAATAAGTTTAAATGGGAAAAATAGGTTAAAAAGGTTTACTAACTGACATTTATTGAATACTTATTACATGTCATACACTTATTTGATCTCAAAAATTACCTCAAGAAGTATATGCTATTTTTAGCACCGTTGTGGAGGTAAGGAAACTGAGGCTTCCAGATGTTGAGTAACTTGCCCCAAGGCACAAATGTAGAAAGAGGAACAGGCAGGATTCTGTTCCAGGCAATCTGGCTGAAAGAGAGCCTATATGCTTAGATCAACTCTCAGCCCTGTCTCTGGTCAATTTTCTATCCATCAACAAAACTACATGTATATGTTTACTAAAAATAAGTGTAAATATAGAGAGGAGAGTGAAACGAAACACAAAGGACTGTTAATAGTGGTTATCTCCTGTGGCAAGATTTTTAACTTCTTTTTATATCTTTAATGTTTTTTAGAAAGTCTAATATAAATATGTACTACTTTTGTACGTAAGAAAAATTTGATATTAAATATAAAAAGTGTAATTCCAGTATACCACAGTTGGATATGTGTGCAATTCTGAACACCACATGCTTATTTTTCTACTTTAACTTTAGAGTGGGGAAGAAATAATTTTTCCATTTCCCTGAACAGATTTGAATCAGGTTGACAACAGGATTCAAAGGTGGGCAGACGGGGGCGAGGCAGGGTTTTAAATCATTGCTATCTGTTTGTCATTATGAATTGTTTTTCTTTCCCCCAAGACCTAAATGTCTTTTAATTATAGGTCAACTGATTCTGTAACTGAAAAGTTGAGTAGCAGATTAAATGCAGCCTGCTGTTACTGTAATGAGGACTGATTAGGATCTGAAACCATTTTCTCCCTTGCATGGAAAAAAAGCACCAATTAGTATTAATGAATCACTGCTTGTAGGAGTCAGCCAGGTTTCTATTTTTCCCAAAATATGAGAATGACTTAATTTTGGCTGAGATATTTTGTTTCCTTCTTCTTACTTTATTTTTATTATTTTTTAATAGTCTTTGTATATAAGGAGTATCTGAAGTTTTTAGGGATGCTCTTGAGAAATGATGATTAAGAGAAGGTTTAGATTTCTAACATTGAATACAAATGTACTGAGGCTGAACACTAACAGGTTTTGGTTGGTTGGTTGGTTGAGTTTTTTTAGTTACACATCTAGAATGGCCTGTACACTTCTATTCTGCTAGCTTGGTCAAAGGTGAATTTCATCCTAATTGATAAGAGGAAGATACTGTTTGTCAGAGACTATTGAAATGGTCATGCATGCTTATTTGTAATATGTGATATAAATTCTATAAGCCTTTTGGAAGGTAATTTGGTATTTTTGTAAAAAAAAAAAAGCTTAAGGACGGAATGGGAGCGAATAGTGGAAGAACTGAGGAGGGAAGCTGGACATTAGGGGCTCCATCCTTAGGTCAAGTGGAAGCATTGGTTGCAGATTCATCAAAGATGCTAAATAAAAATAATTTTCAAATTGTTAAAAAAAAAAAACTTAAAAAGGTCCAAACTATTTATGCAAAAAAAAAATTTCTAGAGATAGATCCTAAGTAAATAATTATAAACACACAAAGATTTATACTTACGATGTGGAAAGTTGGAAACACCCTAAAATGTGCAATTAGGGATTCCTGCTATCCCTAGCAGGAGGTAGCAATTGTTCCCGTTTTGCTCACAGTAATATTACAAGTGGAAGGAACAATACATGTGACATAATAGATGGTCAATAAATATTTTTGGATGAATGAATAAATAATATGCAATTGATAAAAGTCAATTTTTTTCTGAAAATATTTAAGAGAAAATTTAAAAACTAAGTGAAAAGGCAGATAAAATTGTATGCATAGTATGAGAGTAAGCTTATTTAAAAGTGACTATACTATACTTCTGTATGCCAGGGAACATTGTGTGAGCCACAGACCCAAGTACAAACAATAGTTGCCTCTGGGAAACAGGAGTAGGGGTGTTGGATAGGAGAAAAATGTTTACTTTCAATGTATACTTTTTGTATTGTTGGTAATTGATCTGTGCATATTCCTTTTAATTTTAAAAAGCTAAATGTATATGTACATTTTTCTCTTTGTACACTATTTGCAGGTTAAAAGCCAAATTTGAAAGTCCCACATCAAAATTAAAAAAAAAAATAATTTGTGGGTTTCTGCTCTGTAGATTTCTTTTCCTCTTGCTTTCTAAAAGTATTTTCCAATTTTCTCAATGAGCATTATTCAAGACTTAAAAGACATAAAGTCAATAAAAAGACAAAATAAATGGAGACAAATATCTTTCCTACAGAGCAATTTACCTGAGCTATGGATTGTAGTTCATGGTGGTGGTGGGGGAGGGGGGGAGTGCATGGGAGAAGGAGATTTTTATACTTGAAACTCTTATATCTTGACAACTAAAATTAATGGGGAAAATTCTTGAAAATGAGAAGTTGTGAGAAATCTCTAAGGGCTGTATTGGAGAATGGAGAAGTAACGTGTAGAAGAGATTGGGGAAAAAAAGGTTGTATGGCTTGATGTGGATTTGTACCTCTGCATCTCTGGTGGATCAGCAGCTCCTTAGAAACTCTGAGTCATTGCTGAATGCTGGAACAAGCCCAATAGAGTCTGGAAATCAGGCAAAGAAATGGGAATGAAAGTGGAAATATGGAGATAGAATGAAAGCAAAAGAATGCCCTTTGGAGGCCATGACCCCCAGGGGACCTGCTACAGTATTAGTCCATTTTTGCATAAAGTGTTTTGCAAAGTAGTCTCTATTGGTGTTTTTCTAAAACCTTAGGTACTGCATTTGAAACACACCATTGTGCTTCTCTGCTGTAATTGGAGCTGTAGGTTTAACATGATATCCAGGCAGAAGTCTGAATGCATGGATGGACCTGGGGAAATGAGCAGCTTCATTCCCTTGTGGGCAGCACTGTGGTTCATCAACAAAAAGTGATAGTAGCCCTTATGCAAACACTTTGCTGGAAGTAAAAATACTCCGTGTTTTGGAGTTGTGGTGATACATCAGGGAAAATGTGATGGGCTTTGTTATGGGTAAGGACGAGCTACACTGTCTTCTCTTCCTCACCTCCTCTTCGTGGCTCTGCCCAATGTGCTTGGGCTTCTGCAAACATCAGGAGCTGTTGATACTGTCACATCTATTTGGCAAGTTGGGGATATGACAGCTTTCATCCTCTCCCTTGATTACTCTGAGGCACTTGCGCCATTGACCACTTTCTCCTTCAGGAACTTTTCCTTTTTGCCTTCTGTATTTTTGAGTGGTTCCACACTAGTTCTTTTCCCACTCTAAATGCTTACTCTGGGTAATCTCAAACACATGATATATAACTACCATATATGCTCGAAAATCCATATCTTGGTCCTCCTTGCTCTTCTTGGTTCACTGCTCATAGTTCTAGATGCATATTGACAATGTTACCCAAATGCCTTCAGACATTCAAACTTACCCCTTTGAGACTGGACCAATTATCTTCCAGCAAATATGTTCCTCTATCTTTATTTATCTTCATTAATGTAGAAAACACCCAACCCATTTTCTAAGCTAGAATGCTGGAATCTTCTTTCTCTCTCTGATAGCTTTTACCCACTGCCTTACTTCAACTCCACTACACCAGCATATCACAATCTGGATCATAGTCTAGCCTCATACCTCATTATAGCTTCCTTCCCCATGGCTTCTCTACAGTTTATGCTTCAATCTCAGTGGACCTCCCTCTGACCCCTGAAAACATCACATTATGCAATGACACAGGACACCCACAAGAAGGCTCATTCTTCTGCCTAAACTAACCTTTGCTCCTTGTTCAACTGATGAAAATTTACTTATCCTTCTGATCTCTGCCACTAGTGCATTCTTTCTAAAGTCTTCTCAGACTGGTAGTTTAGGAGGAATTAAATATTCCCACAGTTCTGGTTCTGCTCGGTATGAGACAGAGTTCTATCGCAGTTCACATTACATTGTACTCTCTGTGCTCTGTTGTGTCTTTATTTTCCATAGTCCCATGAAAACAGGCATCAAATCAATGTGAGAGGCTTTCCAGAAATAGGAAGGAAAAGGAAAAACAGGTAAAGTGATGAAAGTGTATAAAAGATACGAAGGCCAGAGAAAGGCATCTAAATGTAAGGATTGTGGGCATTCCAGGACAAGAAATCAAAATAACTGGAACAAAAGGAACAATATAACTAGAGAAAATTTTGTGGAGCTAGAGCATGTTTGCTTATGAAACTCAAAAGCCTCAACACATTCTTGGCAAAATTAATTCTTAAAAAAAGAATTCATGTGTTATTTGGGTAAAAATATAAGACAGCACGAATTAACAAAAAAAAAAATCAGGCTGATTTCTAACTTCTCTGCCATGTTTACAATTTTTGAAGGGGAAATTTTGTGATAGGAAGCTTATATTCACAGCCCATGGATCTTTCATATGTGAAAGTAAGAGAAAAATATCGTATATACAAGAGTTTGAAAATTAATTGCTCATGAACATTTTCAGAATTTTCCTTAAAAGGTATCTTAACTCTACTGTAAATGAAAATGATTGCTCAAAGCAGAGTGTGTGTGTGGGGGGGGGGGGGGTGGTTGTGTGGGGGGGTAATATTATAAAAGCTCTGCTAGATTGATCTAGGAGACTATCACCAGCCATAACATACTGTCATCTCAGGAGCTGTAATGATAGTATTTGTGCTTCAGCATCACACAGGACACAACTGACCCAAAAGCGAATATACAGCATGTCAATGCCTTTGATGGTTGTACTTGAGCAAAGATTAAATGAAAGCAATTTCGGGGATCCCTGGGTGGCGCAGCGGTTTGGTGCTTGCCTTTGGCCCAGGGCGCGATCCTGGAGACCCGGGATCGAATCCCACATCAGGCTCCCGGTGCATGGAGCCTGCTTCTCCCTCTGCCTGTGTCTCTGCCTCTCTCTCTCTCTGTGACTATCATAAATAAATAAAAAATAAAAAAAGAAAAAAAAAGAAAGCAATTTCGTTGCATGTTCCTTTTCTTATTATGGAAATGAACTGGTGATTTGACATGTTTATCACTGGTGTGACAGGAACCTCTCTCAGACAGAATTTATCTTTGGATTTATAGTTCTATTAAATACTATTACAGTGATCTTTTAATCCTGAGACAGAGCCTGTATTGCTCCCCAAATCTACATTATTGTCTTTTTAGTCACACAGTCAGACTATGGTTTCCAGGTTCCCTGGCATTAGGTATGGGCCACGTGATGACAGGGTGCCAGAAACTGAGTAAGAGCAGAGATAAATAGATTACAGTTCCAAGTCTGGTCCATATAAAACACGCACTCTTTGCTTTCTTGAAAAAGAAAGCTGAATGAAGGGAAATCCGAGAGTATAGAGGAGGATAGACCCTCAAGATGTAAGGACACTTTGTCCCTGAGTGATGGTCTGCAACAGTCTCTCATTAAACTGTTAGTGAGTTAAGCCAATACTTGGGAAACCAAATAGGAGTAAGATATCAAACTGTCATTATGGTTGTGCCTTTTTGGTCACAAATTTTTTCTTCCCACTTGTTTTTTATATTCTTCTTATTAGTATAATTTAAATGAAAAAAAAATGCTTGGGTCCTGCATATGATAATAAGTAATGTTGGCCTGATAGTATTTTACATGTTCCATATTTGAGCTACTTGACATGGATATTCTCCATTCTTCGGGGCTCTTCTCATAGAGCTAAGCATGCAAGAGATTGGTAGCTGACATTCATGTATCTTATAGGTATTCATCTGAAAGATTTATATTTTTCTGGATCTAGGTATCGAAACAGTAGATCCCAATCTTCCAAAAGAGAACAGCCTTACTTCACACATAACAACAAATCTTGAGTGCTTTCTGTGGGAAGACACAGTCATGGTTAGAGGTATGGGAGGAAACAAAAGAAAGTTTATTTTGTCCTCAGGACACCTATGTGCAACCAACAGGGAGACAGACAAGGAACAAATAAACACACACATTACATAATTTCAAGGAGTAATAACTTCTATGGGAAGAAAAAATAAAACAAAGAAGGACTCATTTTGTGAGGGAAGGGGATTGATTTGGGCAAAAGTTGGTCTGAGCAGAGACTGGAGGAATATAAAGGAGTCTGTCCTGTGAATTCTGGTGGAAGAATGGCCTGGGGGAAAGGGAGCAGCCCATATAAAGTTCTTGAGGCAGAAAGGAGTTTGGAATGTTCAAAGGCTTGAATGAGTTCCAGCATAAATTATAAAAACAATGGGAGGAGATGGTTATCAGAGAGACAGTGACTCATGGGCCCCAGCAATGAGTTTGGACTTTACACTACATGACAGTTTCTTTACATGTAAAACTTCATTTCATTGTCACAACAAACCTGAAAGGTGTTAGTGTATTTGTAGTTTCAAATAGAGAGAAGAAATAAGCTGGAAGAATTTAGGGAACATACCTTGAAGTATAAAATATGAGAGTCTAAATCCAGATTATATATTCTCAATCTGCTTGTGTCCCAATCGTATTGTTCAGAGAACCCTTGGAAAACTGTTTCCAGAATTTTGTCAAGCCCATTAATGTGCCTAAATGTATGTTATGCATAACATGTTTAAGATTGCAACCACTTCTTTCTTCCTTAACAATCCCTGGTATTCTAGAACATTCCCTCCTCCCCAAAGAAAATCAGAAGTTCCTCCTCCACACATAAGGTGGAGAACATCTGTTGTGAATCAAAACGATACCCAATTTCTTTGCTTTATCAGTGAGAGTATTCTTGGAATTTGGGGAGTTCTCTAGAAAAACATGTAAATTTTACACTTTTGTTTGAGTGCATTCTTTTTCCCCTCCATATCCCGGGTCATCTAATCTTGTGAATTCAGTGCCTACCTTGACATTTATGTTTAGATTTATTATAGCACTCAAGCCAAAACTGGGCTGCTTTATTATTGAGCTAGCAGAGGTGGGGGAATGAGGGCAAGCAGAACTCAAATGATGGTCACTAGCAAATGAAGGCTAACCAATATTAAGGTAACCTACAGGAAGGGACTTTTTTAGTACTTCAAGCTGAAAGAGTGGGGAGCGGGGGGGAAGCAGAGCCATCCCAGGATACTCACAGCCTTCCAGGTATGCTTACTAGAAGGTAACTTGTACCATGGAATTTAATTTCAGCAAAGCAACACTATTTGGCATATTAAATAAACTATTCATTTGAACTGTATAGGTCCTGAAATTTTACTGATATAAGTCTGTTCTGAGTTTATAGCTGTGTAGTACTGTAGGACTAGTAATTTATATCTGCTCTATGTTTGAATGTGTTCAGGAATGCTTAAGGAAGCACTTGATAAAAATAAGTTAAGTCCACATTGGGTTCTGCAGAAATGTTTCCCTTTGAAGGAGATTCACACATTTCTCAAATTTAAGAAACACTGATTTAAAATGTCCATCCCATGGGGAGGAGAGAAATATTAATTTTCTCTGGTAGCTTTTTGTTAGATCAGGACCATATGGCCAACATTTATAAAATAAATATATCTTAATAGAGATGACTGATTCTGATTGAACTACAAGGATGTCCATTGCAGTGCTCTTTAGGATGGTTAACTATTAGAAACAACTTAAACTTTTATCATTACGGGACTAAGTAAATGAATGAGAAGTCCTGTACAATTGAATAGATTTTATACTTTGAAATGATGTTGTAGATATATTTTTATTGACCTGGAAAAAGGCTCATCATATCTTAAGTGAAAAGACCAAACAAATGTATATATAATTTCATCCTGTTTTTGTAAAAATATGTGTTTATGTGTGTGATGTGTACATAAAAATCTGTGCATGTGAAAATACCTAAGGAAACATATACCATGGGATTATTTAGAGCGATCCTTTCTGGGCTATGGGCTTAGGAAATTCAATCTTTTCCTCTTTTTGATTTACCTGCATTTTCTAATTTTCCCATACTTCACAGTAATTGCTTTTGCAATGAAAAATAATTTATATTTAAACATGTACTTTAAATGTTCTAAAAATTATTCAAAATAACCATATCATTTTGTAAAGAGGTACTCCTGAGAACTTCCATTAGATAACACATGAAACATTAAAGACTGGGTGAGGCAAACGATGGTTCACAGATTTCGATAATTCTTTGAGAAATATGAAATAATACCAGAAGTATTCATTGGAAATTACAGGATGGGGCATCACAGAAGCACACCTGGAAATAACTTACTTAAACACTTTAAAATGTGGATCCTTTCTTAAAGTTCTGAGATAGAATTCAACTCTTTTATCTTCCCTAAATGAAAATAACAGGAACTACTAGAGACAGATTGCAATTTTCTACCAAGAAGCTAAAGACATTTTTTTTTTGAAAGAGTGAAATTTTAACAATTATTTCCTGATAACCTCTGGTTATTAAAAAAATCCTATTCATTTATCTGTTGCATCATTTTGAGAAATAAAATAGCATGTATAGTATAAATCTATGAAGTTATACTTAAAATGACTATCCATTTTCCCTAATGATTCCTGTACAAAATGCATGATGTATAGAAAATTTCAAAATATAAGCCATGGCATTTCTATGTTTACCACCCAGGGAAAATTACTACTGATATTTTATGTATAAGCTTTTGCTCATTTTCATCCTTATGTACATTTTTAAAATATTTGGATGTAGGACACATGCTGCTTGATAAACTAATTTTTCATTTAAAATATGCCCAGGGCATTTTTCTGTATTTGCAAACTCTGAGAAAACAAAAATCTTATTTCCTGGTCATCTTTCATTAAATAATCTTCAGGCTGCTGTATTTTAGTTTAAAACTTCACTATGACAAACAATACTGAGAGGGTCATGTCTCTATATGAAACTTTGAACACCTTGTTAATTAACTTTCTTAATATAAATTCCACAATTAGAGTTACAGGGTCAAAATGTAGGCAGTTTAAAAGTATTCACACGTATTAACCACTTCCATTTTCCTTGTGGAAGACTATCTCTGCTAATATATCCATCCTTGTTGAATACATCAAAATGTTCCCTGCCCACGCTAAGTATGTTGAAGGAAAAAAGCCTGGAGATTCTACTTTAATTTTTAATACCACTGTGCCTCATATTCAGACCTGAATAGGCCATAGAACAATAATAATTTTAAGTTCTTGGAGAGTTTCATCACTGCTTAGAAAGAATGATGGAAATAATAGGAAGGAAAAATCTTCCCACTTCAGTTTTGCAGATGGCAGAAATCAAGTTTGACAGTTACCAGAGCTGACAACTCCTTCATGATACAATTCCTGAAGAAAACAGAACACAGGGCAGGGACCTCCTATCCCTTTGCATTTGACAGAGTCATTTTCCGGAGTACAATAACCATCTCACAATATACTCTTGAACTACGTTAGAAATAAAGGCCCCCAAGGCCTGGAAACCATTTAATTGCTGTTCAAGGATTTCTGGACATGCTTGGAGACTGTCACAGCAAGGAAAATTCTCTGATGCACAAGATGAGGGAATTGCTAGGAGCAGAGGGTGGGAGGAAGACCATTTTTAAAGATAAGAATTGCCATGGGATGCCAGAATTAGAACATTCAACATGTTAGGTCAACCTTCATATTAAATTGTATGTATTTATAATTTCCTTTTCAGAGGCAAAAATAGTTTTTTACTTGTTTGTTTCTTTGTTTATCTTTCATGTGGAGTAAGAGAAAAAGTGCTCGATTCTCTGACCCTGGTCCCATCTACCTCTGGGCATGTTCTACTGCGTAAATATTACATGTTCACACAGAACTATGAGAACTATACCTTATTTGTGACAACCACCCGGAAAGGGTTGGATTTCAGCCTCGCTAGCCCATGTCCCTGCCACAGGGTCTGGTGGGGAGTGGGAATGTGTGTGTACCCTACTCTGCAACTGTACATAAAGCCTTCAAGTGCTTTGACTGTTCAATGCCTATCCCTGTTTGTAATGACCCGGAGTTCCATGGGAGCTGGGTCTATCTGTCTTGGTCACTGTCGTATCTGCTACATAGAAATACTGTTGAACTGGCAAGTGTATAAGAGGGCCTGTTTCCCATAATCTTACCATCACAGCAAATTCATTTTGGTTTTTAACCTTTGCCAATTTGATAGCCAAAAATGGAACTCATTGTGTGATGCTGGTAAAGTTGAATTTAAACTCATATGTTTATTTTTCTTTTGTAATTTGCCTCTTTGTGTCCTTTGCCTATTTTTTTCAATTGAGTACTCCTCTTTTTCCTGTTGATGTAGCAGAACTTTTCTCTAAATGAGTTAAGGATAGTAACCCTTTGTCTACCAATATTTTGCAAATATTGCACTCTGTATATTATTCATAGTAGCTTAAGCGTAGAGAGAATTGTAACTTTTTTTCCCCAAAATATGTTGTTTTCCTTTATGGTTTTAGCTTTATGCTTGGGAAGCTCTTCTTTACTACATGTCAGTTCTTTTCTTTTTTCCTTTTGTGGTATAATTTTTTTTTTAAATTTATTTATGATAGTCAGAGAGAGAGAGAGAGAGAGAGGCAGAGAGAGAAGCAGGCTCCATGCACCGAGAGCCCGACGTGGGATTCGATCCCGGGTCTCCTGGATCGCGCCCTGGGCCAAAGGCAGGCGCCAAACCGCTGTGCCACCCAGGGATCCCTGTGGTATAATTTTTAAGATGAATCCCACTCACTAAATTCAACAAAACATTGTTTTAAGAACTTTAGTTTTTTGCCTTCAAATAATTTAACTTGAATTTTTATATTTTCAGGCTTCCTAACCTTCAAATGTCATGATGACAAGCAATCTGTGCTGGGAGGTCTTTTTATTAGCCCCTAATGCTAAGAGGAATAACTCTAGTAAATATTTCTAAGTCCCCACTTGATTTCCTCCTTGCAAGGAGTCACTTCAAAGAGGCTTTGAAAAATAATGCTGATTTTGTCCTATAGTTTTTCTTAAAGGGAATAAGGCAGGGGTTTCCTCTGAGCAGCATGAGGGAAACTTCCTAGAAATACTCTCTGGCTATTTTCCCCTTTCCCCAAAATTTCATACTCATTGAGGCAACGAAAAATACCTACCACAGTTGTTTTTATTCAATAGTCCCCTCCACTTACTATTTCATATTTGTCCTATCCCTGCACCTCTGAGTTGAGGTACCAGTAAATAAAATTTCCATTCTGCTTCTGATTGACTGTCTGGAGAATCAACCTGTCATCTGGATTTTATGTGACAAAAAGTAGAAAGAATGTCATAGCTATCTAGAATCCTTTCCTTTGAGAAAGTGGATCCAGAATTCCAGTTTCTGGTTCTACATATAAAAAGCTTGGAAGTCACACTCCATCCCAATAACAAGTAAAAAGCTGAACAGGCTGTAAGTTGCTGGATTCATAAGAGAGGGAAAGACACAAGGCAAACCACTATTCCCAAGGTTGGAGAGACTGATGGGCAAATACAGGGAGTCTTGGCATCTCATAGGAGAAACTCACAAGCAGAAACCACTTTGGGAAACAAAAATCTGAATGGTCATTGACAAATTTCTGGAGGCTGGATGTGGACAATGTTGAGAGTTAAAAACTGCAGGGGCATCCAGTCACAGAAAATTTACCTGCAGAAGCTCCACCAGGTTCCCACAATAAATACAACAAAAAAAAATCTAGTACATCTAGCAGGTGGAGGAGAAAAGAATGATTTTGAAATACACTCGAACACTCTGTTCTTCTTAAGGCCTGCCCTCAAGGGAAACTACCTAACCAGAGCCTAACTGATCCAAGGAAGGGAAATATCTAACTCTAGCCATCCTGTGCCATGGAACAGGTGAAAAGAAAGCCAAAAAACACTTGCAAAGTTCACAGTCCAAAGGCAAGGCTCACTAGAAGACTTGAGACCTCTCACTGGACAAGAACACTTTGTCTCCCACCTCCACACCCAGTTACTAAGGCCTACATACAGCAGTTCCTCTGTCCCGTACATTATGTCTCACTAGCAGGCAAAAATTACAAGGCATACCAAGAGGCAAAAACACGATTTGAAGAGGGAGAGCAAGTAGGACAGGAATGTTGGAATTATCAGATGGGAAATTTAAAACCAGTGATGATCAATATGCTAGGTGCTCTACTGGACAAAGTAGACAGCAGGCAAGAGCAGATGGACAATATAAGCAGAGAGATGTAAGTGAAGGGGGGAGAGAAGTTGAGAAGGAGGAAATCCATAGATACTGACTCAGTAATGGTTCTTGGTGCTATCACAAAGTAAAAGCTACTGTTCTCACACAGCAGGTAATGTAATTTAATGCCACCTATGGTGAAAAATGATAATGTTCATAAACTCTGCCTACTAAATCATTAAAGTCTCTTTAACTCTGATGGGACTCTTACAATGTCCCTTATTACTCTTTTCCTAAAGGAAGATTTTGGCAATACATTTCTTGACCTGATTTTGTTGTATTCAAAGGCAAATTTGTTGATGGCCAAGCCCCCAACTGGCTCACTTAACACCTTTGATCTAATTTAAAGCAGGTGCCCTTCTTCCAGGTGAAGTCCTTGAGCACAGGCCAGGTTTCAGCCTCCAGGCCATGCCCTTTTATGCAGCGCCCAACCTACACAATGATACAGAGTGGCAGGGATCTTGATGCCATCTATTTCTATTTAAAACATGACATTGAAAAGTGGCAACGTGAAGGGCAACCATCATCTTTATCATCTTTATCATCTTTATCATCATCTTTATCTCTGAAGCTCCTGGGCCAGTTTATTGAGCTGGATGAACCACAACTCTGATGAACAATTTTGGGTATTCTTACATAGAAGGCTGATCCTTTGAATGGATTAAATCATCATTAAAAAACAAGCTATGCTGTTAGGTAACCTCCTTTTCTCCAAACACACACACACACACACACACACATATATATATATATATTTTTTTAAACAGAAGTTTCTGAGTACTTAGTATAATTTTTGTTTCAGCATGCCTGTGTCAAAACCATATTTGATATGCTTTTATATTGGGAGATTGAAACATCCTAAATTTATTTTTAATTACTGTCATACGAATTGGACCTCTGTTCATATTCAAAAATCCAAAAATAAACACAATAAAAATGTTCATATTCTTGTTCTGTAAGGGAGATGCGTGTAATACTGTGATTACTCAGGTATCTGTGGAGGGGATGGTCCTGAGACTGGTAGACAATACCGAGCTAACCGGGACTTAGGGTCTGGCAACTGAGTTCCCTTAACTTAGAGTGAATTTCCTTAACTTCTGACTCCTATCATATCTGTTTTGCTTGTGATTTGGATAGACTTTGTTTTTCAGGATCGTATAGTCCAAAATGGAAACAAGATATTATATATGCTTCCAATTTCCTCTTCCATGTTTTTGGACATGTTGTAAGGCAGAGCAAACATCGAGTCCAGTGGGCTAGACTCAAAGGAGAAGTGTGGGGCCCAGACCACTATGGTGGTGGGAAGGAGATGGCAGTGGAATGCACTACATGTTTTATGAACTCAGTGATGAGGAGCAAGCTAAAGGGCTTTCTCACTTGATTATGGTAGGACTCAGTGGGTGTGTGTGCCAAGATGAGAGCCATTTCTGTGCCTCTATCCAAATACCCTTTCCAATGGTCCTCACGTTTTGTCTTCACCTTATTTTGCTCACCGGTATCGTCATGTCTGTCTGTGGGTCCTTTTAGGCAACTCCCAGTTCTTTGGACACTGGCTGATGGTTACAGCAGAACTTACTGTTTAGTAGTGCCTGATTAACTCTGTTCCCTATTTATAAGTAAAGATGAAATCATTCCCATTCAAGGTTGAAAGGATCATTTCAAATGTTTGGTTATACTAGAAAATATTCCATTAAAGAAACTGTATATTCTCAAGGCATTTATTATTATAATCATTGAGATTATCAATCATTTTCTATGTTTTTCTCACCCTTATTCTCAGGTTGGTCAACACTTTGAAAGGGTTTGCATCAGATTCATCTAAAGACAGGTATTGTCTTTGAATATCCATGCTAGTTTAGTCAGAAACAAATATCAGAGAATAATTCATTAGAAAAAAATACTGGACTACGTATCAAAGGTCATTAGCTCTTATTCTGGCTGAGTTTCTAACGAATCTTGAGAAAGACTTTTGACTTCTCTGTTTCAGTTGCTCCGTATATAAAAGGAAGAAAAGAATGTTTGCCTTACTCACTTCAGAGTCTCGTCCTGAGAACCTTAAACGTGAAAGTACATTTGCAAACTATAAAGCCTTCCTTAACTGCATGGTTTTCTTATTAAGAGGCCCTCCTACCTCCCTACCTGAGGGAACCTTTAACAGAACCCCCCTCCTCCCCCACCCATCACGGGCACTTCTGCTCTGTTTAGAGAAACACATTTTATGGCGGCACAGATACAGACGTGGATCACAGGGTCACTGCTATGTTTCCATTACAAACACACAGGCTTCAGGCTTCAGCCCTTTCCACATGCTGAACTTCATCGGAGTCCCATGTGTTGAGAGCCTTCTGGAAGAGACCCAACAATTACAGAGGAGTGCACCATACAGACTTGGCCTGAATGTAATTTCAGCCTGAACTTTCTGGGGATTGTTATGGGGTCCCATCCTGCAGTCTTTCAACATGAGAAACTCTCCTGGGCATGGAAGGTTTGGAAAATCTTCAGGATTGAAGAGTATTGCCTCTAGGATTGAACATCACGGAGGACCCTGTAACCAGAATGGACCTTCAGTCTCATTTCATGAGGCTGCTGCTTTTCTGTGTCTGTGTGGCCTTCTACTTGAAATAAATAAGCAAAGGATATAGTTTTAAGTGCAGTGGTTTTCACACTCCTAGGACTGATTTTTCCTTTGCTTTCCCAGGTTGATGGTAGTAGATGAAACGGATCCAAATGGATTTTGCAGAGATGGTCAAAAAGGCATGCCAACTTGGCTTCTTATGTACAGTAAGTACAGTATAAGGTAGCTGCCAGATAGAGAAGAGAGGACCCCAAGTCAATTACTGATTGCTTTAGCTCCTCCTTAAGGTCAACAAACCACAGCTGCATGTGTTCCAGCATCTAGAATGTGACCCTGGAGAATTAGGGGCACAGTACACAATATTCTGTCAAAGTGGGGGTGTCAGCCCTGGTGTAGAATGAATAGTGGAACCAGGGCTCTAATGTACATGTCAGATTTCCATGGATCTCTCTCTTTTGTCACATTGTTGTCCATGTCTTTATGTGGTGACATTGCAGAGTGGACTCACAGACCCAGGGAAAGGCTGGGAATGAAAGTGAAGTCAGTGATATTTATTATCTTGTGGTGATCCCAGTGCTGTCATTACACTGATTGTCAGCACAGAGAGGCTGATACCAGGGTCCCCAGTCCACCCGCTGCCTTATGGTATTGTCCATCCATCTTTTCATGGTGCTTACTGTTCCTTGGAAAGTGTCTCTGCACATTCTAGGCACTCTTTTTTCTTTGTTTTTAATAAAATCAGGTTCTCCTTTAAAAAAGCAGTAAGCCAATAATTTCCATGGAAAAATGAGGCAATTACATTTAAGCATAATCCTCAGAGAAGCACAAGGCACCTGAATTTGGGAGTTTATCGAGAGACCCTCTATTCAGGCAGGAGTGAATAGGTAACTCAATTCCATAGGCCAAAATTTGGTAAAATTTCTGTTTGGGACCAGGGCAAGATAGTAACTATTTTTGGCTCTGCGGGCCATAATGCGTCTCTGTAGCAATGCTTACCTCTCCATTGTGGCATAAAAGCAGCATAAACAATGCTCAAACAAATGGGCATGGTTCTGTCCCAATAAAACTTTATTTACAGAAATAGGCAGAGGGCCAGATTTAGATTTGGTCCTCAAGCCATAGCTTAGGGATTCCTGTTATAAATAGCTGTGCACTATAATACAGGTGTGGACAATAAAGAATTCAACTGACAGTAATTAGTGCCTATTGTGTGTTGCTGTAGATATAAAAATGAATTAAGACCCAGTTTTATGCATATACATTATCTTTTCCTGGCATCTGGCAGGGTGGGATCTGGTCATCTCTATGGCAGTGTATTTCCCCAGAGTGGTGGATGTTCATTGCTGCCCATCTCCAGTGCCCATGTCCCATACTATATTCACTTTCCGTGCCTTGAGGGCAGAAAATGGTGGTTTCATCCCTATAACAGATACCAGACTTATATTTAGCTTCCGTTCACACTGTGTGAGACATTCTCACATGCCTTGTCTTTGATCTTCAAAACACTCCAGTGAAGTAAGCTCCATTATTCCTAGTTTTCAAACGGGACAATATGGATTCAGAGAAGTTAAGTTATATCCTCCGTGAATTCTACACTGGTTGGTACTGGAGCCAGGATCCAATGCAGACCGCAAGAACATTACCACAGTTGTCCTACATGGCAGATTCTCTTGAGCATAAATAGTTTATTTTGAACAAGAGGGGAAAAAAAGATAGAAAACATCTTGAATCCAAAAATGGGAGCTGAGATGAGGACAACTGGGTGTCCAAGACCACTTTTAGGGTGGGTTTTTGTTTTGTTTTGTTTTGCTTTGCTTTGTTTTAACATTAACATTGTGGCTATGTGCTGGAATAGGACATGCATTCTTCATTCTTTTTTCATTACACGAGAATTGTTGCAATCATTATGCAAAACCAATAAAGGGAAAACTTTTCAAAAAAAAAATGTCATTTGGCAAGAAATGCCCAGTTGAGGAACAGCACAGGTCTCACGGGAGAACAATATGCATTTTGTAAAATTTCTTAAAAGACAATTTATGGTTTTGAGAAAACAAAACAGGAAATTGAATTAAAAGGAGAAACATATTTAAATAATGCTCAAGTGATGACATAACTAACCAAAGTCCAACAATCACAACCTAGAGTCAGGCATTGTTGGCTGCAAGACTTTTCTGGCATTGGTTGGTAGGGTCCTTAAGTGAAGAGAGATGTTGTACTATTTAATTGGTACTGCATCGCAGCTTTTGAATAGATGAAAACTCATTTCTTAAACTGGGAATTTAGCCCTAACTACAAGACTTCTGTCATATATTTCCTGAAAACAATGCACTATGACCTTCCTTCTTACATCATAAATTTTGATGCCTATCTCTGGATTGGCAGAGTTTTGCCCTGGGGTGAATTTGGAGTAGATCAAATAGGTGTTCTCTTTTCCTATAACACTATGCTCAATACCTCTTGGAAAGTTAAGGATTAAAATCAAACAAACAAACAAAAAACATCCATTACAAGGAAGCAGAATTTCTATCAGAAAGAAAGAATATCAGGAGTCATTTGTTACTATCAGTACTAAATACACACACACACACACACACACACACACATTTTTTTTCCTAGTAAAGAAAGTATTTTAAGAAGAGAAAGTTGATTCCTAATTCAAAACAGTATACTACATCCGCAACCTTCTATTAATTTTTATTTGGTTTTTCTAGACTCTTGATGAGCAGAGGGTAAAGGGGAGAAACTATTATGAGTCTTGATTCAGCCATTTCTGAAGGAAGGTCCTTTACCTTTATTAATTATAAAATAATACTATTACATATGAAGATACAGATTTTTACATTTTCAATCTTATTTTCTCTATTCTACAAGTTAACTGTATGAGGTAGGTCACAGTGTAGCCTCTATTTTATAGGGAGGATTATTATTATTAATTATTATTATTATTATTATTATCATCACTGTTATTATTTTTGCATAGCTAAGTTCTTAACCACTACCCTAATCTGCCTTAAATGGGGATCAAAAATCTGTACAGTCAATGAAGTATGATGACAATGTAATTGACTCAGTCTCAGCAAAAAATATTTCATGACTTGCTTGATTCCATTATTTTGTTGTAATGAGGTTGGTTTATAAACAACACATGTAAATTTCCCTGTTCAGCCCATTTTGTGCTGAATGGCACACATCTTTGGAACGCCTGGCCAGGTTCAGCAGTTCAGCTGAATACAGCTAACCACATCACATGGTTACTAAGCCACTCACCATCCAGGAAGTCTGCTAACTTTCTTTCTTATCTAGCAGAAATGAAATCCATTACAGCAAGATTATATATATATATATATATATATATATATATATATATATATCCTTTTGTATCACCAGCACCTGGCATACAGTAAATAGTTTTTTTTTTTTAAAGTCAGCTAAATAAATGAGAACAATGAATAGAAATCAAACATAGCTTGATTTGTTCTTATAAAGGTTTATGCAGTATGGTACATTATTTGTAGCATGGCTGCTATAATTCCTCTGTGTGTGTGGGTGACTCTGGTCTTGGCCACATGACTTTCCTTGACCAACAGAATGAAGCAGAAGTGATGGCATGTGAACCTATCTCAAGAGATCTTGCGGCTTCTGTTCTTGCAGTCTTGGAAGCTAGCCACCAACTCAGACTATCCAGTTGGAGAACATGGCCCAGTTGAGAGTGACCACCAATCTCCAGAGAAGGCAGTGAGGCTGATTTAGCCCATAAAGCTCAGGTTAGCCACTGATGACAGCAGCTAACATAAGCAGAAGAATTTCCCAGCTGAGCCCAGCCCACAGAGCTGACCCATAGAATACTGAGTATATGAAATGGTCACTCCTTTAAATCCCTAAGTTTGGGGTTACTATTTATACAGCATAACTGATATCTCTGACCTTCTGAAAGCTGAATATTTTCACCTAGCACACTTTTAAACTGAGTAAAGCCAGATAATTTAATAAGAAACCAACTAAAAACATCCATTTGAAAAACATCTTACAGTGGAATATATTATTATCACATGAGGGAGGTTCATCAAAGGTAATCAGGTAAACTCTGTCCTTATTTTGTTTCTTTTTCTTAGAGGAGTCAGTGATATGAGACCAAATTTGCAGGTCAGTCTACGGACATTTCTTTACAGATTGAAGTCACGTATTTGGTTAGACTTATGTTTTATATTGTTCGATAATATATTAAGTGAAAAGAAATCTACTGATCTTGTTTTTCTTTGGAATTTGATTTACAACAAAAATAGTTCCCTGGTACATATGCTTGGATTTGAGGAGTGATCATTAGAGTAGAGTGAAAATGAAGTAAAACATTGGGAGAAAGTCTTGCTTACAAAGGTATGGAGCACTCCTACTGGTGAGGGGTGTGGGTATAAGAAGAAAGAAAGTAGTAATAACATATAGACTGGGTGTAGGAAGAGGTCATGAGCCGTAACCATATGTTAAAAGGCTGAGGGTCTTGTCCTGAGGGGAAGGACAAAGGAGTTTCCACATTTTACAAGGCTTATAGTTTTTCATAGCCAGATTGCTAAAAGCAGCAGAAAATCACCCTCTTATTATAAAAATTTTGCCAATTTAATATGAAATAAAGTGCAATTACCATATCCTTGGCAGTGAGAAAACACTTTATACAGATTGTCTCAATTTCACAACAATTTTATGATGGGAGAAACATTGCCACTATTTTATAGATAAGGAGACCGAGGCTTAGTTCTGGTTGAGTAACTTGCAAATGTCACAGTTGGTGAGGGATTGATTGAGGATGCAGGTCCAGGCTGTCTCAACCCAGGGCCCTTTCACTTACTCAGAATGTTATAGTCCTAGAAACTGGAATGTGATGAGACACCCCAGGAGGGAAACCACCCAAAGGGCTGTGACATCAATCCATTATGGAATTGCAAGCCATTTTAACTAAAAGGTTATTTTGACCCTATCTTTTCCATCATGCCACCTAATACATCTCAGACAAAAATGTAACTTGTTTTGAGGAAGACACTAATTCTCTTTGGTATCCACTTTTTTCCCTTCAAAATACCAAGTGGATGGCTTTATTTGAAAAATATTTTTTAAAAAAACTAAAACAATATTATTTTCAATTAGGATTTGCCATTGTGTAGAAATATGTTTTGTTCATTGTGTAGACCGTAATCAAGATTGAAACAAATTCAAAAATCTGTCTCAGGGATATTGTTGGAAAGTACTGTTGTAAATTCTCTAATAATGCAGTACTACTGTTAGCTATGTTTTCTATTTCCAGTGAAATTAAGAGGACTTTATATCTGAGAGAGCAAATTAGGAAAACAAGCCCCTTAACTAAACCATCTCCACTAAGAAAACTCTCCTTATTATCATACGTGTATGATTCTTCATGTAATTCAACTGCAAGGTGCAGTATTCTCTTATGAACCTCTGGAATATAGAATCACATAAATATGGGGTAAATGGGGAGTTATTACAGATGGCAGATGAAATCAGCTGAGTGGAAAAGCTTTCTGAACTGTGTTTGTACAACAGCAAACAAAGTTTTGATACCAAATCAGTTTAAGGGTTTATAATTGAGAGTTAAATGTGGATAGGGCTGGGAGTTTCCACCTACAAATTTCTTTCTGTATTTCTTTATTGCTGCCCACAAAGATAGAAAAAAATCCTAATGCCAAAACAAATGGCCACTGGTATGAGATGCTCATGTTCTATCCTGAAGCAAATCTCTACTGTAATAGATGTTAAGATATATGAAGTGTAGGATCTATGCCATTAATTAATCGGTTCAGCATGCCTTTCTAGCATGTCTTTGACATCTACTATATTTATTTTTCTTTTAATTGTCCACTTGATGCAAATACAGACAACCTAGAGATAGGAAAAAAGAACAGAGTGCTAGTGGGGGCAATTTGAAAAGCTTGCATTATGTAATGAAGTAACATCTATGCAACTGAAATGAAGCAGACGGCTACTTGTGTGGCTACTTGTTAAGGTTATCTTAACACGGTGCAATCATCTCAAAGGGGGCCCCGGATACCAGGTGTACTGCCTGTGGGGGGACTGGCTGACTGGGCTCAACTTCCCAGTTACTATCCCAGCTGGCTTTTAAATGATTTGTTTCTCAAATTTTGTTTCAGTTTGAGTAATCCTTGATCATCTTGAAATGTAATGGTTAATATTCTGATCAGGTAGGAAAACATGTTTTGGCAAAATCTCTCCTACACCTCTTTCTCTTCTGAGATTTTGGATAAGGTAAAGAGGACAGTGAGCAATGTAAAAATGGACTCACTCTGTTCCAGGTGGAGGGAGTGTGAGGCTTGGGAGAAAGAAGATGAAAGGTTAAGATGATGGGTTTGCTCGCCCGCATGGATGCCGAAATGTACAGAACACGTTGTTTACAGTGTCTTGGGGCTGGAAATCAGCCGTGATTGCAGCTGGCTGGGGCACAGCCCAAAGGGCAGCACCAAAACCCAACTCATTTATTTTTTTGAAAACACAAGTCCTTTTCAATGCCTGTGGACGAAATTACTGGCTGACATGCTAAACCTATTAAATATGTATTTTGCAAATTTTGAAATGAGGAAAATGCTATGTAAAAATTTTTACAGATGCTGAATGATTGTAAATGTGGTTAAAGATGTGGGATTTGCTCCAACTTTGTTCTTTCGTGGATTGCTATTAGCTTACATTTGAAATCTCTGTTGGCCACGTATTTCACATTGTTCTTCCAAATGTAATCATTTCTCTCTTTTATCTGATCTCCTACAGTCTCTCTGTTTTCATCAATATCTGACAGCAATTCCCAAAGATCCAATATAGTCCACTCTAATATCCTTATGTGTACTCTCTTCTCTCTTTGAAATCTAATACCTTAGCAGTGAAATAATTTATTGTGCTTTATTTAGACTTTTATTTTTTGCATGTGTTTTGATACTATCCTTTTGAAAAGAGTTATTTGGAAATTTAAACCAACTGTTCACCAAAAGTTATGAAAGCATGATTAAGAAATTTTCTCTCTTTGTAAATCCCTTTTTAAGCCTTCATTTTTTAATGTGCTATGGCAAATGCCACAAAGTCCATGGGTCTGGCACTAATGGGGAAATGAAGATGAATACTTCTTGGAGCCCAGCTAACGGGTAAGCCATACAGAAGATCAAATGAGCCAGAAAAATCAGTGACAGTCCTATTTTTTCTTGAAAACCCTTCGATTATGTGGTTGTCAGAACCTGGAGATGTTTAATTCATTGAATTTGACCTTCTGGTGAGACGATGGTGGCACCAACATACTTGCCTAATAAATAAGTGGTGGCAACTTGGTTCCAAATTGCATATATTATATTTCTATTCATCTTCAGTCTTAAAGAAATGCATTTGTAAGCAGTCTCTGAGAAGAAGTTTTTATGGGCACATTACAGTCTAATACGTGCATTGTTAAATTAAAGGGAAAACTTGTTCCAGTGAAGTAGTTGGCAGAAAACTATAAATCTTAATGGATAGGAAAATATGCCTTTCCATAAAAAGGGAGGAAAGAAACAGACACACAAAGCAAGCAAGAAAGAAATCCTGCTACGGACTCCTCAAAAAAATCAGGCCTCTGAGCAGCAATGGGCAACATTCATCCCTTTCCGATGTTTATGATCACTCTACTTGCTCATTGCCATTTGCTCTTCCCTTTTACTTGAGAAAAATTGTACCCTGGTGGTGCCAAAAATTTGAGGCAAGAATGAAAAATGTTTTGCTTTATTCTAACCTGTGAAAATGCATTTTTTTGCCAGTGTTGTAGTGGTTGGGACTTTTTTTTTTCTTTCTTTCTCACATGGCCCTAATCCAGCCTGGATAGATCTTGACGTGTAAATAAAATTCCATCCTAAATAAGTAAACTATGTTTCTTGGTTGGAGTCTGAAACACTACTTCTTATTCTTCTGCTCACACAATTGGGCTTTCCATGAGGATCAGGATATCTTTTCTAGCATGTGATCTACAGCTGTAGAAAGCTCTTCCTGAGCATGCATGGGTAGGTGTCCCTTCCATTGTGGCACCGCACATAGGTCCTATTCTGGGGCTCCTCACACAGAATTGCAATCACTTGCTTTGAGATCAGCACCTCCTCCTTGACTGCATGCAATGAGAGAGCCAGTGTTACAAAATATTTGATTCAGGCAGTGCACAAAGTAGGTACTCAATATTTGTTCTCTTTGAACATTGACTCCCGGCATAGGTTGTGGCCAAATGTTTAATGATTGTTCAATCGAACTTTACAGCAGTTTCCTTAACATTGTTAAAGGGCTCCAAGATTATTTTGATAGGAAATGGGTACTAGACATTAAAATGTTGTATTAAGGCATAAAACTAAAAAGAAAAAAAATATTTTATTGTGATCAAGTATAGGATGTTTTCTTCTCTTTTAACTGGAAAGTGCTTAATCTTAAAAATGTATACTTTCATTGGCTCTGATTCATCTTCATGCTGGTAGACTTGCCACTTAAAGAGCCTCATGAAGTTATCTTAAAATTGGGAGATGAAGGGCCGGATGTGAGATGTTTGCCACATTTGAGGCAAGGGGAACGTACCAAACATTGGCAGGGAGGAAATGCCATCTCTGGTCACCTTGTAAACTGCTAACCTCCCAAGATATGTCCAAGGATAAAAATCCAAACATTTTTCAACAGGGTTCTATTTAGTAGTCACATTCTTGAATAGTTCATCGTGCCACTATTTTATCCCCCCGTCAAATGCAGAAAGTGGCCTCAAAAGTTTTCTTTGTTTTTCTTCCTGTGAGACAGAGGTGGCAAAATTATTTTTGTGCAAGTTGGAGCAGCACAACTTACTTTTTCCTTAAACTTTTGGATAAGTTAAAAAAATTGTTTTCAGCCTAAAATGTCTACCTTTCTTCCAATAAAAACAGTAGATAAAGGAAGAATAAGTAACAATTTGTGAATTTAATAAATAGTAATGCAAAAAGAAAGTTGTGCACCTACATATGTAAGAGAATGGGGGTAATTGTGAACAAAAAAAAAACAAGTGGAAAATGAGCATAAGGGTATTTTCCTCAGAGGACTATAATCCAGTGAAGATGATAGACATACAAACAAGTAACTATATTATAATCCATTTGGTCTGTAAACGTTTATTCAGCATCTACTATGTTCTAGACATGAGGTGAGGCACCAGGAATTTAAAAGTGAATAAGCCTCAGATCTCTGACCTCATGGAGCTTACATTCCAGTTGGGGAAACAGGCAATAAATAAATGCATACAAAAAGTGACCAAGTGCATAGAAGTCATAAAGAAGGTGATTGATTAACTCTAGAAAGTCATGAAGATTCCTGTGACGGGGTAACACTTAGGCTACCACCTGGAGAATAATTGGCACTCATGCAAAGGAAGACTAACGAAAAGGATGCTGCTGACAGAAAGATGTGCTAATACTAAGTGATAGAGGTGTGACTCAGTTCAAATGGCACATCCTTGTATTCAAAACTTGCCTGAAACCCTCCAGGCAAAGTAGCAGAGTTAGCACTCCTTTCCGGATACTTGATTATGTTGTAAATCATGCTGCTCTGATCTGTTCCAAATTATGTTAAAATTCCCTGTGTATATGCCTGACTTCCCACTAGGCTGTTTTCCTCCAGGTTGATCTGCTGGATCTACTGCAATACCTGGTGTATGTGTCACAATATTTTTGTCTTCTTTTCCTCCTTCTCCTTTCTTCTATCAGGTTTGAACATGTACTAGGTGAGAATATGAGAAGAGTGCACTCTCTTGTATAATGCCAGTAGAATAATTAATCTAGGTGGTGTGAAAAAAATTTTCTCACTGATCCCACACCCTGAAGGCAAATAGATTTCTTTTCTTTCCTACTCTTCTCCTAGAAAAAAACAAAAAAAAGCAAAACAACAACAACAAAAAACCTGTAATGACCTATGCCATTGCAGTAGGAAGCCCTGGGGAGCAGAACTGGAAAGGGGAGGAGAGGGAGGTGGGACCACAGAGCTGAGAAACCAAAAAGATACAGAGTAAATGAAAGAATAGAGGAAGAGATAAGAGATAAATGGCAGCAAAGCTTCTCAGTTTTTCTCAAATGCCAGGAAGATATTTAAGAATGGAGAATTGAGATTCTGAATCTGTAAGAATCTGGGCAATCACCCTAATACCCATTTGTCTAGAGCGTTTTTTATAAGTCAAAATAAATGATCCCAATGTGTAAAGTTGGATAATGTTATATAATTTTCTAGACACTGTTTGTGTTATCTACTAACAGGTTGAATATGTGAACCACAGGTAGCCCTACCATTGCTTATCAAAGGTAGGAGTAAAATATTGGATTTGTAAATAGTAGGGACTTAATAATTTATCAGTGAATGTTAAATAATCAAAAGTTCAAAGCAAAGCTATCTCATTACTATTCTAATTCTATTGGATTGTTTGAAATAAAATCAGCTTTATCAGTTGAGGATCCTCTGATTGGGAGGAGTATACATAGATTATAGAAAGGAAAAGCAGCCAGGCACCATTCTATAATGAAACAAAATACTTAAAGAATAAACTGATTTGATCAAAAGTTTTAAGTATCATCTAAAATGGGAAATACAAAATGTCTAAAAAATTTAAATTGTGAGGAAAAAATTTAGGATGTCTCAAGGGGATCTTAATGTGCAGGAAGGTATGATACTAATATTAGGAAAATCAGTTATGCATAAAATAATCTTTCACACCTTGCAGGGGTTTCTTTTCTGAAAAGTAATCCAACTGACATATTTTATTTTCCAAGATCAATGTCCCACAGAAAATGTATGGAAGCCAATAAAAATGACATTATATTTTTAAGCACTTTAAATATAAAAACTCAAGAAGTCTGCTTCCAAAATAAACTAAACTTGAGTATTTTAAAATCAAAACAAAAATACTACACAGTTGGTACCTTGTATTAATCACAATAGTGTAAATCATACTGCTTTACAAATCACTTCCTAATACCAATGGGTAACCACGCAAAGCTTATCCCTCACTGATGGCAGGTTTTACTTCTCATAATACCCAAATAGCTCCTATTGGACTAACCCAATAGCAGGAAATTCTTGTAAGCACTGGACAAAATATAAGTAGCAAATATCTGAAGGCCTTTGAATATGACCAAACCAGGGAAATACTGGAGAGAAGTCAACATTTAGAAGAAACAACACTGGGTGATTCCCTAATGTTTAAGGAATCTTAGCCTGATGGCAAGCCCCAATCTAAGATCTACAGGACTGAAAGTCAGGTAGAGAATCATCAGACTTGGTGATTTCCATGCAGCATAGCAAATGCTAGGACAAGGAAATTGAGATTCTACTGTTGTTTAGTACAGTGAGGAGACAATTTGTAGTTTGAGTTCTAACCAGTTTAACTATCTGCCACAAAATGATTAATACTCCTTGAAGGAAATAACAGAATCCAGAGTTTCTACAACAGAACATTCACAATATCCTGGAAAACAAAACAAAACAACAACCAAATTTGAAGTTAGCAGGCAAGAATTTTTTTTTTTTTTAGCAGACAAGAATTTTTAAGCAGCTATTATAACTATGATCAAAAAGTAAAGAAATAAGGAAAATAAAACAATTTTCATGATCAGTGAACATAGATGTGAAATCCTAACAGAGAAATACAAACTATTTTAAAGATCAATATAAATTCTAGAATTGAAGAATAAAATATTTGGAAAAGAAGAAGTACTGGATGGGCTTGGGAATTGGAAATGATAGAACAAAAAAGACAGTAAACATGAAAATAGATGAATTAAAATGATCCAATCTAAAAAGCAGAGGAAAACAATTTGTGAAAGAATGAACAAAGTCTTAGGGACTGGTGGAACAATTTACAAGATCTAACATATAAGTAATTATAGTCTCATAAGAAGAGGTAGATTTTTTAAAAAGTGAGGAAACAATTGCTGAAATAAATTAATAAAATTGAAAAAAATAGTTTTAGCTTCAAAAAGCTCTATAAATGAGAAATATATGAATATAAAGAAAATCAACTCTGTGCATCATAGCAAACTTCTCAAAAGAAGATAAAAGAGAAATCTTGAAAGCAGACAGAGGCAAAAGACATTATGTACCAGAGAACAATGATTTGATTACAGCTATGTGTGACTTTTCATTAGTCACAATGGAGGCCAGAAAAATAGTGGAATGATATTTTTAAGGTCTAAATAGAAAAAAAAAAAAAAAACTCTCAATGCAGAATTTTATATTGAGTGAAAATATTCTTCAAAAATGAATTATATTTCAATTAAGCTGGAAAAAAAGAATAAATTCAAAACAAGAACATTTTCAGTTAAGAAGCAAGTTGGAGAATTTGTCACCAGCAAACCTACACTATACAAAGTGCTAAAGGAAACTCTGTAGGCTGAAGAAAAATAATGTCAGATGGAAACTCAGATCTTCAAGAAGGAATTAAGAACCCTGGCTAGAATCATAAATATAAGGGCAAATTTATAAGATATTTTCCTCTTAATTAAAAAATTACAAATAATTTTTAAGTAAAATTATAATTTATTATGGAGTTTTATAATAAATATAGATATGATACATGTGCCAAATTCAGCATAAAAGACAAAGAGGTTAAAAAAGGGAAAAAAAAAGACAAAGAGGTAAATGGCCATATATAATTGCCAACTTCTTATCTTTATGGGAAGTAATGCAATATTAACACTAAATAGATTCTTAAAAGTTAATGCAATATTAACACTAAATAGATTCTTAAAAGTCAAGGGTATATATTGTAACTTCTTAACCAGTAAAAATTAATACAAAGAGGTATTACTTAAAATCCCATGGATAAATTACTTAAAATCCCATGGATAAAATTGAGTTCTAAAAATATTCAGTTAATCTAAAAGAAGGAAGGGAAGAAGGAACCGAAGAACAAAAATTGAGGGGACAACTAGAAAACAATAATAAAATGATAGACCTAAATCCTGCTATCTCAAAATTGATATTAAGTGTAGATGCTATAAGCACTCCAATTGGAAGTCATTGCCAGATTGAATTTTTAGAAAGCAGAACCCAACTACATTTTTGTCTATTAGATTTGTACTTTAAATATAAAGACACAAGTAAGTTGAAAGCAAGTAAGAAGACTAGAGTGTCTGTATCAATATTGGACAAAGAATATGTCAAGATAAAGAGATTCACAGATATATTTTGGGATATAGAAGGTATATTTTATAATGGTAAAAGAATCAAGGTATCAGGAAGGCAGATACACGTACCTACTAACAGAACTTCAAAATACTTAAAATGAAAATTGACAGAATTCGAAATAAAAAAAAAACAAACAAAACAAAGCTGTAGCTGAAGTTTTTCACACTCTTCTCTAAGCAATGGATAGAACAACTTGAGGAAAAAATATTAAAGATTTAGAAGATTTCAATGAACAATGCCCTCAACCCACTTGACCCAATTAGTATTCATAAAACACTACAGCTAACAACTGGAGAATGTACTTTCAAGTGCACATGAAACATTAAATGCTTGTATTTAAAACAGAAGGGTCTATTATCAATGAGCAAGAAATTCTCAAGACCTTTTCTACCTTAGAAAGCTGGAGGGGAAATGCAAATTCAAAATAAGTGGAAAAAAGGAATAAATATAAAATTTAAAAAGACACAAAAAGACCAAAAAATAGGAAAAAAATGGACAAACTTCACGTATAAATATGCATGACTTATAAGAAATTCTCAAGACCTTTTCTACCTTAGAAAGCTGGAGGGGAAATGCAAATTCAAAATAAGTGGAAAAAAGGAATAAATATAAAATTTAAAAAGACACAAAAAGACCAAAAAATAGGAAAAAAATGGACAAACTTCACGTATAAATATGCATGACTTATAACTTGGTGAAATAAAGTAGAAGTAAAGGTAGACAATGGAACACTAACATCCACATTGTGAACATCAGTGATATTTCAATTTCAAGATATGTCTATCCTTATTAGAGAAACTAAGTTCATTATTAAAATTTCTTTCACAAAGAAAACACCAGGCCAAAATCATTTTCCTGTTGAATTATGTTTACCCCAATGAAATTGGCTACAGGTTCAAATGACTCACCAGGGTGATGGTTTTTATGGCTCAACATTTCAGCCCAGTCTATGTCTCTACCATCTCAATGTGAGGCCTCCTTGATCATGGAGGTAGGGAAGTAGAAAATTGAATTTCCTCTGCACAGCCTCATCCTGAAAGTGACTCTCACCACACTATTCACAATTTATTGGCTAGAATTCATCATATGTCTTCACCTATCTTCAAGCAGTTGGAAAATATAGTTTCCTATATTTCCAGGAATGAGGAATATGAAACAGGATGTGCTGAACATTTAACTTGTCTCTGACCCAGAACTCTTTTCTATCATCATTTTTGACAATCAATCAGAGAGTATCATAACAAGCCAAATTTTCCAGAAATATTGGTAATTCAAAGTGAATTCAAAAATTTATGTATTAAATTTTCCAATTCATTTTCTTACTTTTTTCATTTTTATGAATCTTTACAAAATTCTTGACTTTTTACTCATGATCATATTGCTTAAGGGCAATTTTTCTTGGGTTTGATCTTCTAGTCCTTTATCCATATCCTGAAAGGATGAGACATAAGAAATATTGACTCCTTGTCACATTCCCATGGATGTGCTCTGTGTTGGAGAGGGAAGGGTAAGCAACAATGATTTCTGTCCCATACTTTTGTTTCAGGGAGTGAAATGAAATCAAATTTTGGCATGTGTATATATTTATTTGTTAATTTTCAAACTGCAGGTGGCAAGTGAATACTATGTTAAGAAAACTGAACAGGAGCCTTAGTTGAGAGTTTAGGCAGTCACTCTTCTCTGAAAATGTTATGGGGAAACCATTGTTGGTCTTAAACACAAACACTCTGAAGAAAGTATTGTAATCAAACATATTGGAGGGTAAGCCTGGGTTGCCTTTTCTGATTTTATAGTTTAAAATCTTTAGTCTGAGAAACATAAATATCAACACATATATAGCACTAATAGAAAGGTAGTTAACTGCTAAGGGGAGGAAAGGCATTGACAGTGCAGGTTGGACAGGGATCAGCCAGAGAATGAAAGTACAGTGGGAGAAAAAGTATTTCAGACAGTCAGCCCTGGGTTCAGATCTTGCTTCTTCTTGGTACCTTTGTTACCTGGGCCAGTTATTCCAGTTTTGTAAGTTCAGTCTCCTCCAAAATGGGGATAACCACGGTTTCTTGGTAAGGCTATGCTGGGGATTAAGTATGTCTGCATCTGGGACATAGGAAATGATAAATAAACCTAGGGATGGTTATTGATGAGGACCCAGAAGGAATCAATGCTATTGTAGGTGAATTCAGAAAGCTTTACCCTCAAAAATATTTTGAGGTTGCAGGGACCTAATAATGGTAGCAAATGTGCTTTATTTCACAGAATATGAATGGGCAGAGCCAGAAGCAAACAAAGTAGAGTAAATTATACTTTTTGTAGTTTTTTCCTATTCCTGATTAATTCGCTATTTTAAGATACACACACACACACACACACACACACACACCTTTGTCTTTTTTTCCCTTCTCTGTGGTGGTTAGCGCATGACTGAATGGAGACTCGTTGAGACAAGTGAGGCGGAAAGTGAAGTCCTGAAATAAACAGCGTGAACATCAGTAATACTTTAATTTCCATGTTTCATGGTTATGCAAGCCCACTGCTTTGGAATTTCAACATAACCTTGAACCATCACCAACTTTAATTTTCCTCACACTTCCACCAGTAGTAATTGGGGGCCCTCCCTCCTGCTGCTGCTGCTTGTGTTTTTGTTATTGCTTTTCCTTTGCTTCCATTCACTTTGTTTAATTCTCTCTGGCAGCTGCAAGAGCTGGAAGCCAAACTCCTGTGTTTGTCACATCAGAGCCACTGACTCTTCATTCTTGCTGCTCCGTGGGCGGAAGTAGGCCCTCTGATTGTTAAGGACAGTCACCCCGGCGCCATCGCTGGGCTCACCAAGAGTGTCCCCCCCAAGCTGACATTGAGAGCAAGGGCTTTGGGCTTACACACAAGTGGAATCAAATCCTTCTTATTATTATGGGACCAATACCCGGCAAGTTACTTGATCTCAGGAAGCTCAGCTTTCTCTTTTCTAAAATAAGGATAAAAATAGGATTTTTCTCAGAGTTGTTTAGGATTAAATGACCTAGTATAGGTAATGTGTGCCCTCCATACACATGAGTTACTACTATTTATGTTTCTCATGGTGAACTAGTTGGCCCCTTCAGTTCACCTCTAGTTTTAGTGCTTTGACATCCCTGTTTATGAAGGATCTAGAGAAGCCAGGGGACATTCTACACATGGTGCGGTGGTTCATTCCCACACACATAGTGTATTAGTTTGCGTAACAAAGTACCACAAATTGGGTAGCTTAAAACGACAGAAATTTATTCTCATAGTTCTGGAATCTAGAAGTCTGAAATCAAGGTGTTGTCAAGGCCTCACTCCTGCTGAAACCTGTAGAATATTTCCTTGCATTTTCCTAACTCCTGGTGTTTACCAGAAATCGTTAGTGTTCTTTGGTTTGTAGATGCATCACTCTAGCATCTGTGTCCATTGTCACATGGCTGTCTTCTCCTTCTGTGTGTCTGGGTCTGCACATGATACTCCTCTCTGTGTGTCTCTCTTCTACTCTTCTTATAAGGACACTAGTCTTCTTGGATTAAAGACACCCACACACAGACACAGACACACACACACACACACACACTCTAGTATGACCTTATCTTAACCACATATGCAATGATAAGTTCACATCTTGAGGTTCTCAGGGTTTGGACATATCTTTAGGTGGGGGGATACAATTTAACTCACAAAATGTGGATTCTTTTGTTTTTTTACCTTTCCTAGGTATTGTTTGTAACTGCTTGTGCCGCATGGTAGGTAAGTGCTATCAGGAACTGATCATGGGAGGCAGATGGAGTGGACTTTTGATTGGTTTGACCAGAAAGGACTGTGAATGGCTGTGTTAGGACCAGACAATAGTTCTCAGACTTGGGTAGACATTGGAATTGGCTGGGGAGTTTCAGAAATGAGGATGCCTAGGTCCTGCCCTCAGTGATTCTGATTAAATTGGCCTAGGATGTAGCCCAGGCAGTAGGATTTTTAAGAGCTCCCCAGGTGATTATAATGTGTAGGCAGGTCTAAGAACCACTGAACTAGAAGAACTCAAAGCTAATGGTGGCAGCTTTTCTTCTTGAAAAGGATTAACCCTAATTGAAAGAATAGGCCTTTATTTTCTTTTCCAAAATCCTTGGAGCCAGATGTATTTGGGAATTCATATTTAGGAATTTTTTGTTCAGAATTTAAAAAAGTAACAGGGTGCTTAAACAGTATATAACATAAAACTCCCAGTGTTAAGGAGTGTCTGGACAGTACCCCTTAGCCAAACTTAATCTTTTTTCAGTGAAGCCTATAAATATTCACATTATAAAGAGGCCTTATGTCTGTTCAGGTCAGGTTTTGCTACTAGAAGAGAACTGGTATCAAACTTAGAACAAAAAATTGGTTTTTACTTCTTTATAGATTCTAGAATAATATGTAAGGGGTAAGAGATTGTGAATGTAATTATAAAACCCCATGTTATAGAGCCCAAGAACTATATATATATCAACATACATGCCTGGCTGATGAGGTCTTAGATAGGAGTGTAATATGCAAAGGGAGAGTTCTGATGTACAGTCAGAAAGAGCAGCCCTAATCATCCAGTTCTTTCCACCATAACCTAACACCAAAGCCTCTACAGAGTTAACTTAGTTTTTTGCACACTTGCCCTTAAAGCAACAGAGAAATGGCAGGTGTTGATTTTTGGCAGCTGCCTCATAGGGAACCTGTCCAGAGTTGAATAATGGGCCCCCCAAATTCATGTCCTTCCCAGAACTTCAGAATATGACCTTTTTTTTTTTTTTTTTGAAAATAAAGTAATTGCAGAAGTAATGTGTTAGGTTAAAATGAGATCATAGTAGAGGAGATTGGGCCCTTAATGCAGTGTGATTGGTGTCCTTATAAGAGGACGGGAAGACACAGGGAGATAGTCTTGTGACCACAGAGGCGGAGATTGGAGTTATGCAGCTGCAAACTAAGGAAGGCCAAGGATTTCTGGCAATACCAGAAGCTAAGAGAAGGGCATGGAACAGATCCTCCCGTAGAGCCCTGAGAGACCAAGACTCTGCCAACATCTTGATTTTGGACTTCTGATCTCCAGAAGTGTAAGGAGATAAAATTCTGTTGTTTTAAGCTATACGATTTAGGGTACTTTGTAATAGTTGTCTTAGGACACTAAGCAGAACTGTAAGGTCAGCACTCATGAGAGACAGAAACTGTGTCCTGTGTTGTGTTAGGTAAGGTTCTTCTTCACTATTATTCTTTGAATACCTGTTTGATGAATTACACAATAAGAGTGGCTTCACAGATCATCACACGACCAATATTGTCTGCTTAAATAAGATAGACAGATTTAGAAATATATTTAAGCAAAAAATTAGAGAATGAGACAGTGGTGATATTTCTACTCCAAGGAATTAAAAAACAAAACAATAACAACAACAAAACACAAGGTAGTAGTTCCTTTAGCTTCCAATTGGAGCACAACCAGGAAGAAGACCAGAAAAGTGTTCAGGTGCCCCAAGAAATGAGTTGATTTCACAGATATTTGGTGAACTGATCACTATAGGCAAGTTATAGAGGCAGATGACAACCTAACCAATGCAGAATGTGTAAAGGGGGAAATAGATAAATAAATCAGAGGGGAAAATAACAGCTTCCCCTGTGGTTATGATTATGTAGCTTAGAAAAGTTGGCCAAGTAAATTGATTAACAGAAAGAGAGGGTTAAAATAATCTTATGGAAAGGAAGTCTGGTGATAGTTTTATTTTAAGAGACATAAGCCAAGGCTACATAGGTTAGGTCTGCCAGGGCTTCTGCCTCCTTCCATCCATGCCTCCCTCAACCCATACATATCCATATGCACCTCACTTCAATTCTGGAACTCCTTAGCAGCCCCCAGAAATCAGCGGCTTTGTACAGTTTCTCTCTGCCTTCTCTCTCCAAGGGAGAGGGGATGTACTCATCAGATATAATAAATACAGGAATGTGAGCAGAGTGAGATGGGGACAGGCTTTTCCATCAAACAGTAGATGAATTCTGGGAGCAAGTAGCACCAAAAATAATAGGCCTAATTTCCACCATGAGGAGCTTGCCATCCATTTCCAGCCAAATAATATCTGTACTAAAAAGGTGACTTCAGAATGCTTACAAAATAACATAATGCCATGCATTTAAATAGTACTTTGCAACTGTGCCAGCATTTTCCATGTGTTACTGAATTAGGTGCTGATAAGGAAGGTAAAGCTAATATTATTAAAATCCATTTTACATGTGAGGAAAGGTAGATGACGTGCCCATTGGTTGCTGGCAACTTACGGAGGCCAGAGGCTTGGGACTAGGTCTGGTGACTGTGGGTCCAGGGCTCTCACCACCATCCACCAGGAATTCTGTGCAGTGCAGTGCATGGCAGTGTGAGTGGGTGGTGAGTTCTGTATGCTAACTTTAAAGAGGTTAGACTTTGGAATCCGATGCAATGGACCTGGGTTTGCAAAATACCTGTCTCTTAACTACCTGGATAACTTTGAGCAAGTTCTTTAATTGATTTCAGCCTGTTTTCTCAGCTGCAAAATGAAGTTTCTCCTAACTACCCCAGGACGCTTGTGATGATTAATGGGCTAATATCCACAAAGGCCCTGACTTAAGGGCGAGAAGATGGTATTAATAATTGAAAAATAACACAAACACTTTAGAGGCACTGAGAGTATTTAAAGTAATGAAATGATCTCACAACCAGGTGAGATATTCTGGGACATAAAGCCCTATGTTCCTCCTTATATGGCATCTGCTACCTACTAGGTATTTGCCTACTACATATTTATGTGTTCTTATAGGTTTTATATGTTCCACATATCTTCTCTTGCCTGCTATACCACCCACTTTGATTTGGAATAAAAGATATAAGTATGGGCATCTCTATATAAGTATTGTACCATTATTATTGTATTTGTGAGCATTTTTATCATATGCAGAGGATTGGTTGGTTGGTAACAGTCTGCCCCTGGTGAGCCAGGGTGGATCACCACCCTAATCCCCACAAATTATCAGACTAGTTTTGTGACTAATAACTGTCTGAAACTGAAGGTCATGACCTTTGTTTTGATGAAAGTTACTTTCTAATTCCTAATTGTATAAGTTACCGTGGGATATGCTACTCACTCATGGGAGATAATAAATAACCAGAGCCATGAAGGATGATTCCCTAAATCATGAATTGCGAAGGAGAAGGTGTCCAGTGAAAGGAAGTAGTCTACTCCAAGAAGATGAGTGTGCCTGGCC
Source organism: Canis aureus (assembly GCF_053574225.1). Taxonomy (NCBI): domain Eukaryota; kingdom Metazoa; phylum Chordata; class Mammalia; order Carnivora; family Canidae; genus Canis; species Canis aureus. The sequence continues at coordinate 10,056,877 of NC_135648.1, forward strand.
TAATAGATACAATAATTAACCTGGACTTTCAGGAAACATGGTGCCTATCTCTAGGAGGTAGAGGAAAGCATTCCATGGATACCTTCAAGGCAGAGACCTCCATTTTGTGCAAACAAAATTAATTATCAGGGGATTTCCATAGGCAGTTAACTGGTCCAGACTGGGGAAAAAAAGGTGAAAATAACTAGAGAAGTGAGATTAAATCAAGTACAGATATTACATAGTTGATAAATATGCCCCCAAAATTAGTAGTTTTGGATAAGCCATCAAATTTTTTTTTTTGAAAACAGAGACAATTAGAACTTTGTGTGTGTGTCTCTGTGTGGAGGGCGTAGGTGTGTGGTAACCAGGCTTCATGCCCTCTGTCATGTGTATGGTGCTTTGGGATCTTTGTTGCAGTTTGGTCATGAAAAGACAACTTAATTGCTCTCCAGACAAATAAAAAGAGAGTATTTAAGTGTTCAGGAGTATATTTACCTTAATCTTGTTATTCTTTGTATTTGACAAGTGTGAAAAGTAAAGTTCTAAAAAGTTGCTGGACAAATGCCACATGTTTATTTATTCTACAAACATATTTCAAGTGCCTACTGTGTGCCAGGCACTAGGGATTCCACCCTCATGGACTTCATACTTTATGGAGGAGCAGGGGGAGACAAAAAGTAAACAAGTATATAATATAATTTAAAGTTAGCATAAATGCTATAAAGACAGAAATTAAGGGCTAAGGAAATAGAACATGAGTAATGAATTTAGGGCAATTCAGTTGCTAATGACTTTCATAGTAGAGATTAAAATTAAGCACAGATAATCATGTTATGTGGGAGGATTCTAAATTAAATTATAGACGGTAAAAAACTGGTAAAAGAGCATGCCATGCAGAAACAATCATCAAGTACAAATGCCCCAAAATGAAACGAGATTGTTATGTTAAGGGAATAATAAGAAGGATTTGATGGTTGGAGTTTAAGTAAAAAACAAGGGAGAACATGTTAGGAGAGGAAGACAGAGAAATAGGTGTCAGAAAGACCACAAAGGACCTGTCAACTATGCGAAAGGGTTTGAAGGAGGAGCCCCTTGATGGGTTAAAAATTGGAACTGACATAATTTGTCTTATGTTTTGGACAATCATGGTGATTTTGTGAAGAGATTAGAATGTAAGGTGGCAAGCATGGCAACAGGAAAACAACAGACACTAAGAGGCAATTCGGTTGTACAGATGAGAGATGAGTACAGTATCAGAGCAGGGGAGGAGAAATTGTTGGATTCAATATATATTTTGAAAATAGAGTGCATAGATTGCTGGGTGTGTGGGAAAGAGAAAAATCAAAGATGACTCCTGGATTTTGAGCTCAAGGCATTAGACAAATGGTAGTACCATTTTCTGAGATGGAGAAAATGACAGAAACAGGTGTGGGGTGGGGGAAAGTCCAGTTTTGTGTACTTTAAGTGTGAGATGCTTATCAGATATCCAAGTTGAGCGTTGAAAAGGCATTTAGGAAATTTATTCCAGACCTCAAGGGAGAGATCAAATCTGGGAGTCATTGGCATATGTGCAACATAAAGAAGAAAGCAGCCCTTAAGACTCAGAATTTAACCAAAGCAGGAAATTGGACACAAGATGACTAGGAGAGGTAACTAGTGGAAATATAACCTCCCATTCCATCCCACCTGTTCCCTTTCTTCAAGAATCCTTGGAGATATCAGGAGGGACATTATATGGTGTGAGACTTTCAGCCTTTTACCCCTTTGATTATCGAAGAATTTTAGATGTCTGGAGTTTTGGGGGCATTCAGGTTGCAGGCACTTGGATTATGATTATAAAAGCCACTTTAAAGCACCTGTAGCCACAGACCTACACTTTTTATAAAAAAGAACAGTGCCTGAATTTTTTTACCTAAGGTATTTGGACAAGGTTCATCTAGCTAGGCAAGGGTACATAGATTAAAATATTGGCTGAATCTCAGAAGAGGAATCAGGGTCAGAATGTGAATTTGGAAACTATGTAGAAGTGAAAGCCGAGATTCAGGGAGATAATGAGACAAGGGCAGATAAAGAAAGAAAGTTAAAAAAAAAAAACACACACACACACACACAATGTCCTTTCAGGGATACATGTTACAAGGGTCTGGAAACAGCAAGAACATAGAGAAAACATCGAAGAAGATAAACAGTAAGAACGAAGAAGGTAGTTTCAGTAAAGGCAAGAGAAAAGAGATTTAACATTCTATAAAAATGGCTTTAATATGATAAATATTTTCTGCAGTGGAGCCCTGAATGATCTTGAACTATCTAAGGTTTTATTATGCTCATTTTTCTGTGTTTGCTGGCAGAGTGCAGTGTAAGGCTACACCTTTAGATAATGTTTTCACAATGGGGTCTAAAGCACTTTTTCTGGTTAAGCTTTAGTGTAGGACTTGCCGAGGTGGAAAGAGAAGTAAGATGCCAAATCCCATTTCTGGTGACCTTCATAATAGTGTAGAAATGGCATCCGCCCTAATGATTCCATTCAAGTGATCTAAAATAGAAACTCAGAAAGTCAGCAACTCACAGCCAACCTCCACCCTTTTCTCATTTTCCTTTGTTTTCATTTGCTCGTTACTGGGATCTCCTGATCTAAGGAGGGTTCCCATCCTTCCTGGCCAACCCCTGAACTCTGGCCAGCACTAATCCAGTGCTGAATTAGTGGTTCAGAATCCCTTCACCAGAGAGGTGAACAGAATGTGGAGAGGACAAAACAGACTGCTCTTTGGTATCCGTGGCTCATCTCTCATAAATAAAGCTGGCATTGGATACAAATGGAATCATTTGGTTAAAATCATACTAATGTGCTGAAACTCTTCAGAGTTTTCTGCTTAAATAAATCTTCAGGGTTTCTGCTTTTTTTGATGAAGATTTCTATGTGTCCAAATAAAAAGAAATATGAGTAAAGGGAAATCATATTTTTGATTTAGAAAAAAAATGTTTTCCAAATCATAAATAACTTCCAACACAATTTTTAGCAGTTTTGGACTCATGAGTTAGTACATTCTTCGCTCTTAAAGTGAATTGAATTGTTAATAATATTACTTGGTAATTCTCTCACTCAAAATTTCTATTTTTTTCATCACCTTACACTTCATCTGTGCCAAAAGAAGTTTGATAAATAATACAATGAGACAATGCTGATGGAAGAGAGTAGTAAAATATGGAACATGGCTGACTTCAGAATACATGTAACTTGACACTTTCTCATTTCCTTTTTGGGGGCCCATATGGAAACTTCTACTTCCAACACAGTCCTAGGACACCCACCATGCTCCCTTTGGTGACTCAAAGTGCCAGATATAGATATCCAATCCTTAAACTGTCTTTGTAGGCTACTCATAATTGATCAGATGAAATGAATGGTTCTCCTCTTTACTTTTAGTTTCTGGCTTATTTATATTGCTACGTTAATTAAATTAGATTTATTTCTACCTCCACTTCAAAGCATACCACTGGGGTGGTTCACAGACACATATCAAATCATTAAAATGACACATATTGTTTCCCCTTCTTTTACTCAGCCACTTTTAAAATATCTTTTTTCTTAGCATCCTACCATGAGCTTTAGAAAGTAAACATTTTAAGGTAAGGTGAAGAATGTTATTGAATATGGCATTTGTGAGGACAATGATTCATGCTGTTCTTGGGGAGAAATGCACTAGAATGCCATTCTTTGACTATTCTTTAATTATTTCCTCCTTCTTGACTTAGAAATATTTGACTAACTACAAAAAAAAAAAAACAGGTTAATATTTTGATTGTGGTGTCACAATATTTAAAAATCAACTCAAGGAAAATTGCACATTTTCGATGTTAAATTTTATTAAGTAAGACCCTAGTATGGCTTTTCATTAATTCAGGTCTATTTTTGTGTCTTTCCATACAGTTTTAAAGTTTTTATTATATGGTTTTTAACATTCCCTGTTATAACTATTCCTGGGTATTTTTAAAAGATTTTATTTATTTATTCATGAGAGACACACAGAGAGGCAGAGACATAGGCAGAGGGAGAAGCAGGCTTCCTTCAGGGAGCCTGATGTGGGACTGGATCCCAGGACCCAGGGATCATGACCTGAGCCAAAGGCAGATGCTCAACCACTGAGCCACCCAGATGCCTTGTATTCCTAGGAATTTTTTTTGTTATTATTATAAATGGGAAGTTCTACTCAATTATATTTTGTAATTGACTATTGTTTTTATATAGCTGTCAAACTGTTAAATTTATATCCCACGTTTCTTATTACTTTTAGAAGCTTTTCCATTGGTATTTAAAGCAAAAATTTGAGTACTGGATGCTTGTTGTTAATAATATGTCACTGCTCATAAGCACTATCAGCATAGAAGTAGTAAAATTACATAATAATACAGATACATACAGGTATACATCTATATACATGCACACACATATGTCCCTCTATATATTTCCCTAATATCTGATGTGATAGAGGAAACTGAATCAGTCTTTGGCAGTTGGTCTTCCATTTCTGACCACAGTAGTTAACAGAAACTCTACATGCCTTCCCATCATAAACAACCATAAAATTGGGCAAAATATCTGAGGAAACTGTTTTTAGGCACTGAACAGCAGGCAGCCTGGGGACTGTGATCCTTGGAAAAAGTAAACACATATGGCAAGCCCCACCAGGCTCTTGCTAACTGCTCAAGAGCACACAGGTGAAGGAAGCCCAAAGATTTGCAGTCATCCTGAGTAGAGGAAGCAGAGATAAAAATTCCTGATGACTTACGGGCTGACATTCCCAGGGCAGATGTACATGGAGAAGGGTGAGTGGAATTGAGGGAGGTAAAGAAGCCTACATGCAGATTCACTTCAGATCCTTGGCCAAGACCTATGCTGCATACATAACAGCAAAATGCTGAAAATCAAAGAAATAAATCCTAAAAGAAGCCACGGAAAAAAATATACCTTAAGGTCAGTGGAAAAACTATAGCAATGATAGGTAACCTATCATCAGAAACAATGCATGATAGGCTATAATGGAATAATATTTTTAAAGTAATGAAAGAAAAAGGCAACCAAGAATTTTATGCCTAGTGATAATAATCTTCAAAATAAGAATAAAAGTGGAGATAGTTCATCACCTTGAAAACTAAACTACAAAAAATAATCAAGGAAGTACAGAAGAAATGGAAAAGAAAAGATGTTTTGTTTTTAATTTTTATTTATTTCTTTAATTTCTTTTAAATACAACCTTCTGTTTGATGATGATAATAATGATAATAATAATATAGCTTGTTAATGTATTAGAGCCTAAACAAGATGACAATATTAGCAAAAAGTAAGAGGAGGGAAACAGAATATCACTATTGTAAGCTTTTTATATTTTTAAAAGTTTTAAAGTATGAAGATGAAATAAGTGCAATATTTATTTTAAATATACTGTGATATTTAAGAGTATATATTTTAATCTCTCTAGAGCAATCACTAAAAAATTAAAGAGATAAAACTATAAAAATGTCAATAGAAGGAGTAAAAGTAAATATTAAAAATATTCAACTAACCCAAAGTATAAATATAGACACAGATAATTTGAAAGTAAAAGAATGGAAAAAGGCATGCCAACAGTAAGCACAAGAAAGCTGGGATATAGTGTATTTATATCAGAAACAGTGGATTTCAAAACAAGAAATATAGGCAAAGATGAGGAGAATTTCAGAATGATAAAAGGTTTAGTCATTCAAAATGAATACTGTAACAATCCTAAATATGTCTGTACCTCATAACAGTCATATGGAAATACATGAAGCAAAATTGACAGAATAAATAGAAATAGGTGAATTCATAATCTCAGCTGGAGATTTTAACACCTCTCTTAAGCAATTGATAGAAAAACTAAAGAAAAAATTTAAAATAGCCTCAGTTCTATTAAACAAATTGTCTTTGTAATAAGGGGAAAAAAAGTTTTCATCAGGAAAATTCCAGGTGTGTGTATCTTCACCTGTGAATTTTATCAAATTAAATGGGAAACAATGCCAATAATGCTTACTCAAATACTTAAAAAAAAACAAAAAACAAAAAACAACTGAACATTCTTAACCAACTTAACCTAATAAACATTTATAAGATATTACATTCAACGATAACAAAATACACATTCTTCATAAGTGCACATGGTACATTCATGAAGATGTATCATTGAAATTCCATTAAAGTTTTATTGACAGAAAAAAAAGGTTTTATTGACAGTATTCTCTGACCATGATGGAATATAATTATAAATCAATACTAATGAGCTATTTAATTTTTTTTCAGATATTTGGAAATTCAAAAACACATTTATAAATAGCAGGTTAAAGGAGAACTCAAAAGGGGAATCTGGAAAAAAAATCAAATCAAATGGTAATGAAAATGCAACATATACAAATTTGTGGTATGCAATCAAAGAAGTACTTTAGATGAAATTTATAGAAAAATTTGCTTTATTAAAAATGGAAGAAAAAAGGAAACATTGACAATATCAATCACCTAATTTTCTAGCTTAAGAAATTAGAAAAATCTAGAAAAAATTATTTTTTGTATAATTTTATAATTATATATTTGAATAACTATAATATATGAATCATGCCCAAACTAAGTGGCATAATGGAAATAATAAAAAACTAAAATATCAGTAAAATAGGAAACAAAGGCAATAGAGAAAATGAAGGAAGGAAACATTACTCTTTTGAGGATGAATGAAATTAATAAATCCTATGAAGACTGATCAAGAAAAAGAGAAGATGCATGGGATACCTGAGTAGCTCAGTCAGTTGGTGTCCAACTCTTGATTTCAGCTCAGGGTCATGAGATCTAGCCCCATATCTGGCTCCATGCTAAGCATAAAGCCTGCTTAAGATTCTCTCTGTCTCCCTCTGCCTCTCCTCCCCTACCCCAGCTTGCATGCATGCATGCACACACACATGCATGCACACTGTCTCTCTCTCTCTCTAAAAAAAAAAAAAAAAAAAGACACCAATTACCACTATTGAAAATGAAAATGCAATATTATTTCAGATCCTACAGTTATTAAAAATATAATAGGGGAATAGTATGAACCTTTTGCCGACAGTTAATAGACTTTAATAAAGTAGGTGAATTCATTGAAAAACACCAATGCCAAACCTGGTTAAAAATGCTATAAAAAAATCTGAATGGCCTGATTTCTACTGAATACATTGTATTTGTAATCAAGGAAACTTCCCACCAAGAAAACTCCAAGCCCAAATGGTTTCACTGGTGACTTTCATGAAAAATTTGAAGAGAAAATAACAGCACTTACCAAACTCTTTAAAAATATGGAAGCTGAGGAGGTATCATTTTCCAATGCATTTTTAAGACCAGCACAACTCCGATTGCAAAATGTGACAAAGAAGTTAAAGAAAAGAATACTCTAGAATAATATCCTCTATGAACATACATACAAAACAATTAGCTAAATATTAGCAGATAAAATTCATTAATACATTTAAAAAGATGACATATCATGATCAAATGTCCTTTTTCCAGGATTTGTAGGTTCTTCCAACATTCAAATGTAATATATCATAAAGAATAAAGGAGAAATGTCATGTAATTTTCTCAATAAATATGCAAAAGGGGGGACGCCTGGGTGGCTCAGCAGTTGAGCATTTGCCTTTGGCTCAGGTCATGATCCCGGAGTGCCAGGATCAAGTCCCACATCAGGCTCCCTACACGGAGCCTGCTTCTCCCTTTGCCTATATCTCTGCCTCTCTCTCTCTCTCTCCCCATCCTTCATGAATAAATAAAAATGAAATCTTTAAAAAAATATATGCAAAAGGATCTGACAAAATCCAATACATAGTCATAATAAAACTCAAAGAAAACTAAGAATAGGAAGAAATATTTAGAATTTAGAAAAGTTGCAATATACAAGATCAGTATGCAAAAATCAATTATATCATTGTTTATTAGTATCACTATACACAAATTACAAATATTGTAAATAATATTTAAAATATTATTTATAAAGTTATCATAAAAACATAAATTACTTAGGAATATATTTAATAAAAGAAGGGCAAGACCTCCACATTTTTTGCATAGAAGTTGACAAGCTAATTTAAAAATTTATGGAGAAATGCAAGAACTGCTAGGATAGCCAAAACAATTTTGAAAAAGAGAAACAAACTTGATTTCCATACTTACTATAACACTGTGACAATCAAAGCAATGTTATACTTAAAAACAGACAAAAAGATCAATCGGACAGAATGAATAGCCTAAAAATTGACCCATGGGTTTATAGTCCATCTTTATTGATTAGGACATCAAAGTAATTCAACAAATGTTGCTGGACATCTACTTAGAAGAAATGAACATGTATTCCTAGTTAACACTATAAGAAAACATTAATTTGAAACGGTGTGATGATAAATTTTATGTCAACTTGACTAAGTCGTGGAGTACCCAGATATTTGGTTAAACATTATTCTCGATGTACCTGTGAGGGTGTAATTGGATGAGATTAATATTTGAATAGGTAATTTGAGTAAAGCAGATTGTCCTTTCCAGTGTGGGTGGGCCTCATCTAATCCATGAATAAAGGAGAATAGAACAAAGGCCTGACTGAGTAAAGGAGAATTCACTCTCTCTGCCTGGTAGTATTCAAGTTGGAACATGGGTCTTCTGCCTTTGGATGCAGATTCGAACAGGAACTAGATCTTCAGCTCTCCTGCTTCCCAGGCTTTCAGGCTTGCAATAGAACTACATTATTGGTGTTTCTGGGTCTCTAATTTGTCAACTGCAGATTTGGGGACTTCCCAACTTCCATAATCATGTGATTTAATTCCTTATAATAAATCTCTTCATAGAGATAATGATAGAGATATTATCATAGATATTATTAGATATATATTAAAAATATATTATAGAGACATATACTTATTTATCTATATCCATGGATAAAGACAGAGATATTATCACAGATATTATTAGAGATATTACTAGATATATATTAGAGATATATTATAGAGATATGTATTATTTATCTATATCCATAAATAACTTATTGCTTCTGTTTCTCTAGAGAACCTACAAGAGTGTCACAGACCTAAATATAAATGCTAAAACTTTAGTTAAAACTATTGAATAAAATTTTCATTCCATTGGGGTATGCAAAGGTTTTTTTTTTAAATTTATTTATTCATGAGAGACACACAGAGAGAGAGAGGTAGAGACACAGGCAGAGGGAGAAGCAGGCTCCATCCATGCAGGGAGCCCAACATGGGACTCGATCCTGGGTCTCCAGGATCATGCCCTGGGCTGAAGGCGGCGCTCAATTGCTGAGCCACCTGGGCTGCCTGCAAAGGTTTCTTAAACAGTATAAAAAGAAAAAGGGGAGCACAAGTATATAAAAAAATGGAACATTATCATAATTAAAACTTTTACTCTTCAAAAGACACTGTTAGGAAAATGAGAAGGCAAACCATAGACTGTGAGAAAATATTTGCAATATATCTGACAAAAGACTTCTACTCAGGGTATAATAAAGACTCAGGCATAAGAACACAGCCATCTCCACTTAAAATAATGTTTGAATGGACACTTCACAGGGTTGTGGGGGCAGCTAATGAGTGCATGAAAAGATGTTCAGCATTCAACAGTGACTCAACATTGTTGAATCCATAGCCATTAGGGAAACACAAGTTAAAAACACACTGGGGGTGCCTGGGTGGTTCAGTCAGTTAAATGTCTGACTCTTGATTTCAGCTCAGGTCATGATCTCAGGTGTTGTGAGATTGAGCCCCACATCAGGCTCCATGCTGGGTGTGGAGCCTGCTTAAGATCCTCTCCCTCTCCCTCTGCCCTCCACCCACCTCTCTCCCTCTTTAAAACAAAACAAAACAAAAAACAAAATGCTGGCATATTATTTCACATTTATTTCAAAAAGACTGGTAAGTGGACATTCTGTGGAGCAACTGGAACTCTCATATACCGCTGAAGGGAGTTACAAATAGTAAAGCTTTTGGAAAATAATTTCTTAAAATGTTAATCCTGTAAGTATCATATGGCTAGTAATTTCATTTCCAAGGGGAAGTGAATGCATATATATCCATATGACCCAAAACTTTAGTCTGAGAAATGAGTGTGTATATATATATATATACAAAATGTTCATGAATGTTCATAGAGGTGTTATTCATAGATGTTTCAAATTAAAAGTAATTCAAATGCCCATCAACAGGTTAATGAATAAACAAATATTGGTAGAGTTCTACAACAGAAAACTGTCCAGCAATAGAAGTGCATCAGTTGCTGATACCTGCAGCAGTAAGGATTAATTTCACCAATACTATGTTGGGCAAAAGAAACCAAATCTAAGCTGTAAAACTAATCTGTGATGCTATAGATCAGATTAGCACATCCTTCTGACACGTGGATTAATTTACGGGAGGCACAGGGAAAATTTATAGAATATTGGGAATGTTCTATATCTTAGCTAGGTTGTTGATTATTTATACACATTTTTCAAAATTCATGGAACTGTATACTTAAAACAGTCTTATTCTAAAAAAATTATACTTCAAAAAAGTTGATTTTTTAAAAATCGTAGCATTTTCTTAAAGTGTAGTCCGCGTTAATTTCCATATTTTGGTGGTGTGGGTAAAATATACACATTGGAGCAACTCCCTACTTAGTTCTTTGTCTACTTCATATTAGCAAAAGGACAGAAAGGGTAGGTTCATTGACAAATATAATCAATATCTGGAGGTTTTGGAGATGCGATTTATTGACAATGTCTTAAACATATTTCACTTTGAATATAAATACATTATCTTTTGATGAGATTATTGCAAGCTAATTGAAATAATTGGTGGGGGAAGATCCTCATATCTTTGGGGCAATTAATGTGTTCCACTAAATGTATCAGGGGAGCTTAAGGACAGGAAATGAACATGCTGCCTCATTTAGTTCTCTGTAGAGCAACAGAGCTAATTAGAGAGGAGGGTTATAAGCATTTACTAAGCACCAGTCATGTGTCTGGTCCTTATGTATACATGACCTCATGAGAGTTCTAGAAGGTCAGAGTCCTTATGTCATTTACTTAAAAGATGAGGAAACCAAGCTTGAGTCCAATATGAATTGGAAGAAGCAGACCTATATCATTACTCAGACTGTGGCTCTTGATCTACCCACTGAGTCTTAGAATTTGGTCAAAAGAGCGTCTGCTTCAGAATAGTCTAGGGTCTTGACTAACATGTAGATATATTGGCCTTACCTCAGACCTACCGCTAGAATTTCTAGGCATAAGGATCTGAACTTTTGGCAAAGGCTCCAGGTAATTTCTAATTAGCTCCAAAGTTTAACAACTGTAGTTGCACACAATAGTCAAAGCATAGTCAACACTCAACAAATGCCCATTACTTAGCAACTGACTGTGCATGTTTACATGTTTTTCATCTGAATTTTGCATGGGAAGTAACTACTGTTCTTATAGTCCAACTTTATGTATCTAAGATTTCTCAGTAAACTCAGAAGTTCTTTGGTTTGTATTCTTTGTTTGCAACAATTAAATAGCAAGAGTTTCTGGTAGTCATGAAATGAGTTTCTAGCACTTTAAGTGCAAATGACTTCCAGAATCTAATACTTCTATCATGAACTCTCAGGAGTTTCTATTGTTCACTAGTTTTCCTTTTTATGAATTGTATTTTATTTTCATAGTTCGGTTCCAGATTTTGTCCCAGTTCATAACCAGAAAGGTCATTTCTGGGTTTGTATTTTTTCATCTAGGGTTTCCTCAGTCTGTTTCCACATGAAAGAGAGCATAAGAGCAAGTGAACATTGGATTCCAAGCATTTTTGCCCAACCTTACCTAATAAAATAGTTTTTATGTTTCTTAAACATAATCTGATACTGTTTTTCTTAGCCTTGCAGATAGTAAATCCACTGGCCTGATACCTTTGTATTATGCTCATCCAACTTGAAAAGTTATTTGGTCTGTCATTCTTTCTCCTTTGCCCCAAAGCACCATATACACCAAGAGCCATAGAGATAAGTGGCAAACATTTGAACGTGTATACTTTGATCTCATTCTCACCATATATGTCCTCTCTTCTGTTGCAGGAATGTTCTAAATGTATTCCATGTAAATCATTTACTTGTCTATTTTGCCATTGAATCTGAAGTGAAATGAGAAGTGATTTAATGTAAGGCCATACAGTAGCTATACCAATTGACTTTTTACTTCCAACAACTAATTCCTCTGTGTGTGTGTTTAAACATAAAAACAGCCATAGTGCCTCAAACAAGAATATTTGTAAATGCTGTGGACCAAAATACTAGGATATGAAGTTTACACCCAGAGAAGATAATAATCAGTCCAGTTTTAAATGTCCTTTATCTAAGAGGCCAGGGCATTGGAAGCTTATATTGCAGTAAGTTTTAAAGTTTCCTCTGCCAAATGAAATGAGCATTAGGTAATTCTCCTATAATTCCAAAACTTCTCTAGTTGACTTTAAATTTTTACCCAAGGCTTGAAACATATTTGTTTTGGGTTCATCAGTTCCACTAACCTCTCTGTTCAGGAAACTGTGTTCATAGTCTATTACATGGCTTTTGGAATGGGTTCAGGAGACTCTAGATTTTCCCATTTGCACTTTATGTATCAACTTCCATATTTCTTCATATGTAAAGTGAACATACTGATTGTTGTTGTAGTCTTCCTGGGAATTTGTATAGATTAATTTGTTAATTAGATGGAGTACTTCAAGATCTTAAAGGAAGGATGTTTCATAGATAAAGATATCATTATAATTTGTGTGAGGTTCTGCTTTATGGGTGGGATGATCCCCTCTTGAAAAGGTCACAGAAATGGCCCAAAGGCATGTGGAATGACAACAATCTGATCTTCCCTATTGCAGAGATCCCTGTCCCAATACCATTGTCCCATGTTTCCTGGCTCTCCACCGGCAGAAGCCTTAAACATTGAGCAACATTTTGGCTTGGAGAAAAACTAAGTGCATACTTGCCTATATTCCAAAACCAAGATGACGTATACTTCCAATTGAACAGATGTGGTCAGCCGTTGATTGGACCCAGAAGAGAAGAAATTAAAAGCATCCAAAACAACACTAAGTAGGAAATAGGGGTGAACAAAGGTGAGAAGATGCATAGCATCTCTCCTTTCTTGTCATTATGATTTCTTTCCTCTTACTCCTCTTTTTCTCAGTAAGGAGGTTTTCCAAGTCTTTTCCTCTCTTTGGCTTCCTTTGCTTGGTCATAAGAGATGGGTGTGTCCAGAGTAGCAAATCTTTCCCATTACCTTCCAAGCACTCACAATTGAGCAGGAATTTTGAATGGGGCTTAATAAATATCGCCAATTTCCATAATTCAAGGACTTCTATATCCATTAAGGGGCTCTCCAGGCCCCGTGGCATTTCTCATTCTACTTCCAGGTGCCCCGTGTCTGTTACTGATTTCATTGAACATCACCAACTAAATTCACAGAATCATGGAATAATCGAGTTGGAAGAGGACATGAAGTTCTCAGTCCAGACTTCATCTTTCTTTCACCCCATATAAAAATCTCCTCCCTGATATCTCTGCAGAATTTCATTCAGCCTCAGCTCAGACAGCTCCAAACCCTCACACCCTAAGAAGACATGTTTGTCTGGCTCTAGAGATTCAAAAGTTCTTCACCCTGAGCCAGAATCTGCCTTCTGACTTTGTACCCTTCAGTCTTAGTTTTCCCTCTAGAGCAACATGGTATAAATATAATCCCCCTTTCAACTGAATTTCTGCTAATTCATCCTGTATTTGGTTAAGCAGGCTGAGCTCTTCCTCTGTCTTCTGTGTGAATCTGTTGTCCACATGACTATATGCTGAGCTTGTGGTCAACTATAAGGCTGCCATCTTTTGTACATACATTGCTGTAATCCACCCTTCCCTTGTGGTGCACTTTATCCAGGTGATTTTTTTTTTTTTTGAGGCAAAGTGGGAAGGCTTTATATTTATCTCCTTCGAATTTCATTCTATTAGCTTGAACCTATCATTCAAGCTTTTCTCCAGTCTCGATCTAAATTATTTGCTATTCCTCCCCACCTTTCTGAATCATCCACAGATTTAATGTCTGCTTTCTTTATAGTCTTCTAATGGTTGGTGAGGATGATAAAACAAACAGGGCCCAGACATCAGGAGGGAAGATCTCCTTTGAGGGTGTGGAGTGACTTTTGTCAGGACTCAGCCCACATCCCTCCAAATCTTTGCATGTTGACCACAGGTGTACTTTCCCCCTCTCAACCAACAGTTGTCTTTTGGCTCGTGCGCTGCCTCAGGCTCCCAGAGCCCGTGTTGCCTATGCTCATGGAGAGAGAACCTTTCCAGGATGCAACAGTTTTCCTGGAGGCAGCCCTCAACCAACAACCACTGGATACACTGGAGGATAAATACCCCAGCTCTCTGGTACCTAATGCAACCATCTCTGAGGTGTGACTTCTTTTGTTATCAGAGCCTCTCTATAGGATTAAGTCAAAGCAGTCTCCATGGGGCTTTGTCAGATAACATGCTCTTGCTGGCTTACAGTGTGTGTGTGGGGGGGTGGGTGGGGGGAGGGTGGTGGTGTGCACGTGTTAGTAAATTATATATAAAATCAACATCCCTAATCTGATAATCTGATAATCACTATTTGTGTGCAATAGCTCTTTTAGCACATATATTTTAGTTTTTTAGAATAATTTATTTCTTCTGTTGATCTGTTTATTATGTCAGTTAATACAGAAGCATATGTGGAAGAGGTAGTTCTTTCTCACCCATTTTTTTAAACCACAGTTATATGGATGCCTTTTTAATTTGAAGAGTGTTCTCCTGAGTAGAGAGTATACAGCAAAGTATAATTAAGAAATGTTACCTTGTTATTGTTTATGTCTTAATGTTATATGTGTATGTGCCTGGTATTAAGCCTCCTTACTTTTTTCTTTTGTTCTGAATGTGATTTTAAAAGGTGTTTTCACTGTTGGTACCATACATTTATTACAAACTGAAGTCATTCTCCAATACATCAATTCTGGCTTTTGTTGTTGTTTTTATCATATGATAGGCAAAAAGTCCATCATGGCAAAAATCAAAGAGATTTCAGAAGTTTATAAGATGAGGTGGTTATATATAAATATATACATATTATTAATAATATGTATATATTTATATAGCTATTTTCAATTCTCCATTTCTACTTTGCACATGCTCTGTATTAAAAAGCATCTCCCATATCTTCTTCTGATTGACCAGCTTATAGACTACTTTGATGAAAATTACTTCTATATTACTATAATAAATGCTTTGTATCATCATATCATATGTGTTTTATTTTTCCACAGTGCTTATATCCTTGGGCTTAAAGTTTTCCAAGCAGTAAAAGACAGTACTTTTCCTTAATCCTTCTAAGAGATATTTCTGGATTGATCTAGGTAGACTGTTCTATTGTCATATGCTAGCTCTGGCCCAGTTACTTCTGTTATTATCCTTGATGCTAATGCTATTAAATCTGAAGCCTTGCATTTGGTCCCCAAACGTTGTTTTCTGTTATTTTATTCAGTGAACCTGAGTATGTACCCCCTTGCTCTTCCTATTTCTAGATTACATCACTTCAATTTTTTAAATTTTATTTTTATCTTGTTGGCCCAAAGTGAGCTACCTCATTTTTTTAAACAATTTGAAGGTATAAGCATACACATAAGTAAAAATACACATACATGGATTGATAAGTCATATACCTGTGATCTCTATTATATCGAGATTCATTATTTCCATCTTTTTTAAATCAAATTTTAATTTTATAGGGTAATGGAATTTTAAGCAAAAAATCCTTCAGATAAAATGTAATCCAACCCCATAATACTTTTGTTGATGCAGATATTGAGAATAAGAACTGTAGCTTATACAAGTTAATGGTTATATTGAGTGGTCTAAATTTAGATTTCTAGTTTTGTGTTAAAAAGATATTCTTCTTAATTTAGCATATTGCCCATCCTACCCATTGCCTCAGGTTGTAAGTGACCATGAGAAGGGAAAATAAAATTGGTTATTTTATCTTCCTGGTTAAGTAGAATAAAAATACTGGGTTGTGGCACTGTCTGAAAAGAAATATTTTAACTGAATTTGGGAAATGCCTTTTTGGGGATTTTTAGTAATAATGCAAACCTTGTCCCTCATTAGGTAAAATGACAAATTGCAAAAGGGTCATGTTTCTTAGAAACAAAACACATGCTGCATCTCATAGATGTGGGCAGCACCGCAGAGTAGCAATGTTACGGTAGCAGAAACACTAGGTAAGGATATGCATGTGTTTGTTGTGTTTCCTATTTCTCTTCGCTTTTTTTTCCTGTCTAGGGAAATTAACCAACTAGCAGGGAAGCAAGGGATCTGAATGCATGGGGAAACCCAGTTGTTCAAGCTTGTCAAAATGCATATTGAAAATTTTTCATCAGCTCACTTTGAAAAATACTCTATAACCTAAACCTAGTTCAGTGAGTCGCAGCAGGTGTTCCAGATGGTAGTTTAAGAATGTCTGTGGGAGACATGGAAGTAATTCAAACAGAAGAGGGTCTTTTTTTGTTGTTGGAAGAGGGGATGATGGATACATTTCAGGCAGAGGCAACGTTTGTGTTGAATTTGAACTATAGGTGAGATGGACATTCAGTGTTTATGCCCAGGTTTGTATTGGGCCCCAGAGACCTGACTGGACCAGAGGCAGTTCACTGAATTCAAACATCACAATTAGGCTGAGAAAAATCCAAGAGGAATATACTTTTTTTTTCACCCCTGATGACCTGAGACACTGTGTATGCTTCAGTTTCCCTACTGATCTCAGTATGTGTGTCTTTTGTTTACAACTGATGAGTGGAATAACCTGACAACACTAAAGTTAAGAAATTTCTCACATATCCACTGGATATTTCTCTAAAAACCCTGCACTTATTTCTTTTTGTGGACTATATTTACCACACACAATAATGTTTTTCCATCTAAAAAACACAGTGACTCTTTTTGCTAATCAATATTAACTCATACGGGTACGCTTTAGATACATATGAATTTTTCAGTATACAGTTGATTTGAAGTAGAATAAGGATTTTTTTTTTTTACCCATCAGATATCATGAGAAGAGTAAGTAAAAACAGGAGTATGGATATATAAGTAAATGGCAGAGAACGGGATAATCCCGGTCCTTAGAGAAATAAACCTCTACTAATGTGTGAACAGATTTCAACTGATATCAGTGTTGTGAACAACACTAGTTTTGTTTCATCGTTTGAGGGAAAGAATGAAAGGAGAGAGAATAATGTCCTTTTTTTACCCTACTAGGTTGTGAGACTGTCATCGACATTGGCTTTAATCCTAGATAATCAACTTTTCTAGCAACTGAATACGAGGAAGGAGGGTTTGTTAGTGAGTTGAACAATTTCCAAACTAGACTCAACTTCGTTTTTTCTACTTCCTGACATATTGGCAAATCATTTTTATGAGCCCTTATGTGATTCATTGAGCCATTTGGGGAGGGTCAGAGGGCAAGGGTGCCATTTACCAGAGCAGGTTTAAGCTGGGGAAGGCGAGGTCAGAGGGGAAGAGAGACCCTCATTACTCTGGGAGGATTCCGGGGGCCAGCTCTGAGCCTGCCCAACCGTGTTAGGCTCACACTGGGTGTTTGTTAGCACAAAGCACCGAACTGCAGGTGTTCTGCACTCTACAGAGTCTTCAAAGATCAGCCTCAAATGTTTCTGTTACTATAAAGAGGATTAAAAGGATTTAAAAACATAGCAGGCCTGTCCAACTGCTAGCATATTTGCCAACATTTGCCAAGAGGGGGGAAAACAGAGTAGGCTATATCAGCTATAAGTCCTGGTAGTTGAGGGAAACATACTTTTCAGGTTTCTTTTTTTCCCCCTTTTCTCCTTTTTTTAATAGCCTGAACGTGGGACTATAGCACTTTCAACTGGAACTCATTAAGAATTCATGGGGCAGAAAATGTAAGGGGTTCTGGAAATAGGGACTTTGAAAGGCCAGAAGTGAGCTATAAATAAACCGCTGCTGATATTCATTTTTTCCCTGGTGGTTAAATACACTTATTACACTGGAATGCTCACGTGGAGTAAACCAGGTGATTTTTGACCTGAAAACCCAGTTTACATTGAGGGGCACGTTGACATTTATGGACTTACTTACCACATATAGGTATCATAACAGCCATTACACATTCTCAGAAAGCACTACTGCTATCCTGTATGGGTTGCCCATATTGACAGCCATCACCTGCAGGTGAAAGTATGAGGTCCAGGCATCTGGAATCGTTGTTAAGGCACCAGTGTTACTACTTATCATTAATGGTTTTTAACATCAAATTCCAACTTCCTTGCTTTCAGCTTTGCCCTGGTTCAATAACCTACCTTTAGTTGTTCTGGTTCCCCTACACAACACACTGATTTTTTAGCAATGTCCAGTGAAGAGGCTGAGAACTAAGTTAGCTGTGTACCTCGAGTAGATCAGATAACCCCTCTGAGCTTAGCTTTATATTGATCAAGTTGGAGTAATACTAAACTACTCTAATCCTTCTCATAAAACTTGGCATTTTAAAAAAGAGATTAGTCTGAAGCTAAAGACTTCCTTGCATGTATTATAGATAATTTGTGAAGATACATGCACATATACACACGCACACACACACACACACAGAGCCATATCTCCCATTCACATTATATATGTCTCCAGTTTCTAGGTACTTTTGTAAGAGTTTGCTTTTATAATGGGTGTTGATTTTGGACCACACTGCAGAAACCTATTATTTGAGGATGTCATATCATGTAATGTTTGTTACAGGAATTCCTAACCTGGATCCATGGACACTACATACTCAAAGATGAGCTTTAGAGATCTGCGCCCCAGAAAGTGAATGCAAACATTTAGTCTGCAATATATGCATCTTTCTGGAAACAAGTTTCATCACTTTTGTCTGGTTCTCAAAGGAGTCTATAAGCTTCCAATGTATTTAAGAATCACTATTCTGCAAACTCTAGGAATGTAAGGCAATGACAGAGTACAGGCTTCCTCTCCAAAGACATAGACAACTCTTGTTTTTTTCTCATAGCTCTTCCTTTTTTCTTTCCTCCATTTCATCATCTGTAAATAAGGTGTAAAATAATGCATTTTGAAATTTAAATTAATGCATTTTTAACCCAGTGTGTGGTAATACTCAATAAGTATTAGATGTTGTTTTAATATTTTAATATCATATAGTACCTTGATAGGTGGGAGAGCCATGCAGGAGATTTTGCCTTTGATAAATGTGACTTTGAGGAGCTTGAGGGGATCGAATACATTAGTATGTACCAAGTAACAGTGAGATTACATGGGAAGATGGCAAAGAGATGATACAGAGAATTTTGCATGTGTTCAGATTGAAAAGTGATCTGTGCTAGCAGGAGGAGACAGGAAGACCAGATAAGCAGGGGTTAGACACTCTCAGGAGATTGAGGGAGGAATGAGTTGGCTTTCGGTGCTCAGAAGCATCCAGAGATAAGTTTAGCCAGACAGATTGAAGCAAGACTGTGGAGAGTCCAGAAGGGCATGCTGTGGAGTTCAAGATTTGACCTGGAGGTAATGGGAGATTTAGATGATTTTGAGCAGGATAATCACATGATGAAAACAACATATTCAAAGCATTAATTTGGCATATGTGGGCAGGTTAGCCATGTGAGGAGGGACTGCCGTCAGGGAAGGAGCTGGGAGCTATGGCAATAATCAAGGTGTGAGGTGATGAGGGCCTGCTCCAGTATGGGAATGTTTGTGGAAGGTGCTGGGGATGGGGGCGGTGGGGCATGGATCCACCTTAATTGCTTATTTGCTATGATTTCTGCTTCCAACTGCAGTTTGCCTTGGCTACTAAACCTTCCTGACCCTGAAATATTCACACCAGTCCTCCAACAGGGGAAGGAAGGAGGGAAAGGAGGTAAGGAAGGAGAGAGAGAAGAAAGGGATTGCTGGAGCAGTCAGACTCAGGCCTCTAGTGTGGAGATTGAATTTTAATCAACAAATATAGTCTCAGGGAAAGGAGCAGGAAAAGGGTAAAGATGTTCATTTGGACTTAGTCTTTTTAGGAATAAGTTCTTTGCAAAGAACCAAATTGACTACGGAATGAGTGACTTAATTCTACTGTTTATACCAGAAAGGGCTGTACAATGCAGAGAAAGAGTCATTTGCTCTTTTAATTGAGCTTCAGGTTCACATCAAGTGGTGGCTTTCAAACTTTTTTGACCAACATTCCATAATAAAAAATAATTTACATGGCAAACACACACACACACACACACACACACACACACACGATGTATATAATTGAAGTAACAGTTATATAGAACATTCCTACTCATACTACCTATGATGCATTCTGATATTTTTCTAATCTATTTATGTTATTATATATGCATATATTTTTACAAAGGATGGTTGTGACTCACTACATTGATTTTTTGATCAACTAATGTGTCACAGCCTTCTCCTTACAAAAACCATAGATCTCTAAGGACTTGGACTTCAGCTCCAAGATCAGGGGATTCGTGTGTTCACAGGCATAACTGGAATGTTTTTGTCTGCTTTTGTTTCCTACCCACCTGCCTCACCCAAGGCTTTATTCTGTCTGGTGTTTCAAAAACTGAGAATGGATGGAGGCCCCTGCTCCATTTAGTTTAGAACTCCATTTCAGAATCTGATCTCAGATTCAGTGCCTGCACCCAAGCCCCCTGGCAGTGCTGTCCAATTCACTAGCTTGATAGTCCTCACTTGGGACATGGAGCCCACACACAAAGATCCATCAACAAGGTTTGTTCCCTAATGAGACCTGAACCCAGACACAATGGCCACAATTGGTACAGACATTTTAATGTCTTGGGCTGGTTCCTTATATTATCCTTGGCTCTAGTGGACCAATGCACACACAGTAACATTCTTTACCTGACGTTAGCTGTAATTTCAAACTAGGTGGAATTCTTTCCTACCTTTGAAACCACAAAATAAAATCAAAGAAATAGGATCTTTTGCAGACTGTGGCTTTGCATTGACGAGAAGAGGTGAAAGGCAAGCACATGGCCTCAGGTTGGAAATAACTTTTAAAATGTCTGATTTTGATCATAAGGCCAAATTATCTGGGCACACGGTGGTCATTAAAGCCTCCTGTCTGTAAGCCCCTCATATGTGTATATGCATACCTGTAATTTAGCATTCTGGCTTAATAGTAAGTAAAACATCAAAGCAGAGAAGGAAAAGTGAACCAAGGCAATGAAAATCAATCTGATTGAAGGGGATTGGGTCTGCCTATGAACTCAGCTAGTTATCAATATTCTGGAAAGAAAACAAAATGTAGGGGATCAATTCTAGGATCCATAAATCAAAATGGGAGTGCAAGTATTTCTACTCTGTGCTCCTGTTTTTAAGAAGACTAAGGTTGTGAGGATAACTCTGATGGAAATGAACTCCATTATTTTTGCAGTGGTCATTTTTCTTTTAGGAACATGACCTACTTGTAACCTGACTTTGACCATCTCCCTGGAAATCTGAGTATGTATTGGAGACAGTGTTGAGTGTTTTGGTGGGCTTCTGGTTTCTTTTATAGTCTAAGGATTGGGTGGATATGTCATCTGCTCATTTTCCATCTAAAGCCCCAAGTCAAATGGTTCTAGGACTATGGTACATTAATCCCCAGAAGGAAGTCAGTAGATGAGTTTTGAAATTATATGGAAAATTTTGTGTATATGTATGAGAATGAATTTTTCTAGGAAGAAGGCCATAACTTTCATCAGTCTGCCAAAAAGATCTGCAAAAAGTTTAAGAATCACTGCAACAGAATATCACTAGCATGCAGAGGTGTCAACGTAATGTAATCATCAGGCTCTATCTTCAGGGACCATTCGAATCATGGATTGGAAAGTGAAAATACCAAAGGCAACCACAAGCCATTTGACCACATGGAAAATGGCTTCAGTCAGAGTAGAGAGCTGGGGTAGGCTGGGACATGGTTTGGATTCCTGTGTAAGCCAGGTTCCTTCTGCTGTGTGGCTATACACTTCGTGACAACGAACTCATAATATCAAGGACCACCTGTAAAACAGGGGGCTATTATAAGAAAGACAGTATAAATCCATATCTACCACTGGGAAATCAATTCAGAACTCATGTCCAGGTGACAGCAGCCCATACCCATGAGATATTATCAGAGACCTATGGGCACCTAGATGGATCTCCATTCAATAGAGTTATCTTTCAAAACAGTTTGGAGCTCACTTCTCTACTTGGTCCTCACCATTCTATTTTTAGACTGTTCTAGTTCCTGCAAAGCCTCTTATGATTTTATGTGAAAAACAGTTCTCCTGGTTTCTATTCATTGATCTTAATTCTGCTTTCCAGAGATTCATAAAAGAAGTCTACATCTGCCACGTGAAAACTAAACAGAATGTCTTAATAGCATCATACCTTTAGAAAATAACCAAATTCATTTGGTAGCAATTTTTTAATTTAGCATGTTAACCAAACTTTATGGTTTATAAAATATTTTTAGGTACATTATCCCAGCAGGAGGGATGCCTGTGTGGCTCCGTGGCTGAGCACCTGCCTTTGGCCCAGGGCATGATCCTGGAGTCCCAGGATCGAGTCCCACATCAGGCTCCTTGCATGGAGCCTGCTTCTCCCTCTGCCTGTGTCTCTGCCTCTCTTTCTCTGTGTGTCTCTCATGAATAAATAAATCTTTAAAAAAATAAAATAAAACCCAGCAGGAATTATCATATCCATTCCTTTTATTTTTATAGGTGAAAAATTGAAGCTCATTAAGATTAAGTGATTTATACAAAACTATACAACAAATAAATGGAAAATCTAGGATCAGACCTTGTATCTTTAATTCCAGGTCATGTGCTCCTTCCATTTACTTACACTGTCATGATTATTCTTTCAGTCATTCAAACATTTAGTATGTGAATACTAGTCTCTCACTGAGTTGTTTTCTTCAGGCGCAATACCCTAGCTTCCTTGATTCAGCTCTCAAAACTGACATATGCAGCCCTTCTAATATTGTGACTTCTATTCCTAGAAACCCTCCTCATTTTGTCAATGCTCTAGGGACTGGGCTCCTCGACAATATTTCAGAAGTGAAGGGCAACAAGGGCTAGGTATTTACCACTTTCTCCTTCCTTCCAAGGAAGATGGAGACTAAGAAAGCTGTATAGTTTATACTACCTAATAGCTGATACTGAACCATTTACCCCTGAATCCCTGAAGTCTACAATGATAGCTATCCTCCAATATGGGCCTGGGGATTTTTTGCTCTTCTTATTCATTCTCTTGTGCAGTCCTCTGCTACATTAAAAAGTGCTGATCTGTGTAAATAATAGAATATCGTGGAAATAATGGAGTGTATATCCAAGGCAAGGTTGTAAAAGTTATTTCATTATTTTTACTGCCTTCCTATCTTTGGATAACCTGTTCTGGAAGAAGCAAGCACTATGTTGTGAGAAAACACGAATAGCCCTATATTTAAGTCCCTGTAAGCAAGGACCTGAGGCTTCTTACCAACATCCAGTGCTGCATTACCAGTCATGTGGGTGAGGCATCATGGAAGTGAATTCTTTAGCCTTCATCAAGCCTTCAGATGCCTTGACAATGGCCAACTTCTTGACTGAATTCTTTTGAAAGACTCTAAGCCACATCCATCCAGTTAAGCCATTCTTAAACTCCTCATTTTTAAAGATAGTTTGTTGCACAGCAACAGATAACTAGCACATCTATTCAATAAAATATGTGAAACTCCATATTGTGCTTTAGATTCACACTCAGACAAAAATACTGATCATCTAATATAATGCCATGTATTTTGTGAAATGTTTCAAAATAAACTGTTTTGTTCACTTTTTATGATAACTCTATTATAAATGCATAATTATCCACCCTTTTTATTGTATAGTAGAAATAAGGCTCAGAGAGGTAAAACAACTTAACCATGGTCTTATATCTAGAAAGTGAAGAAATTAGGACTTGTACCCAGGTCTCACTGACCAGGGACCCCATGTTCTACCTGCTAGGGTATCGTTTCAAAGGACATATAAAACTAGAGGAGCCATAGTAGAAGGCTGTGGTGTTCAGTTGAGG
The DNA here is from genome assembly GCF_053574225.1 of Canis aureus. Taxonomy (NCBI): domain Eukaryota; kingdom Metazoa; phylum Chordata; class Mammalia; order Carnivora; family Canidae; genus Canis; species Canis aureus. Next base: position 10,081,040 of record NC_135648.1, read on the forward strand.
TAACTCTAGATCTTTACATTCCTGTACTGGTACAACCAACTATTTTATACCTTGATTTAAAAAATGACATTGCTGCATAGTCTATTTTCTCTCACGTTTCATTTTATTTTTCCAGAATTCCTTTTAGGACAAAATATTAGTGAAAAAATATTGATTATGACTATAGTGAGGGAGTAGGATTTGTGAAAATCAGTATAGAAACTATTATTATGTGTTTTATCTGGGTATGTAGACAGAGATAAGGTCTTCATCTCTTCACAAGATCATAAAAGTCACACTTAACAGATCTTGCAGACATCTATATATTTGAGTACAGTATTACATAAAAGCAAGATCCACATTAAGGCATAAGCTGTGTTTTATGGTCACCACTGTATCCCATTGCCTAACTTCATGGATGCAGTAGATACTTAACAAAGTAGATGTTGACAATTACAACATATGGTGCATACGCAGCTTTATAAAAGGGACTTTTACCCTCAAACCAAGATAGAGTCTGTCACTATGATTTTTACATGTATATTTTCTACTACATAAAAAGAAATGCAAGAGCCTGAAACAAATAATTCAAACATGAGCACATTTCTTCATGGGGATTATTCACATTTTATACAATAGTACTAGTGAATGGTGCCCAAAGTCTGAACCCTGTTATTTTTAGTCACATTAAAGAAAAAACTTTGAAAGGTGGAACAATGAGAGATCACTTTTTCTTTTTTAGGCCATGGTTACATGGCATTTTTTTCATACCTCTTCTTGGATGAATTTACTTGCTTTTCTCATCTATTCTCTGTTAATATTTAGCAGTCCTAGGAAGCATTATCATCTTGATTAATATCATCAAGATTAATAAATATTTCCTGTAGAAGTATGTACAGGCAGTATGTAAAGAAGTTAAGTTATAGTCCACATACAAATTATACTTGTTTGCTGTGTGAACCCTGGAAAAGTACATAGTTAGAAAATACAAATAGCTTTAATGTGTTCTATCAGGGTAAGGTAGAGAAATCAGGAGATTTTCTATGGCACGTTTAAGTGTTTTAATTAATCTAATTGCTCTTCCAATCTTTTCCACTCTAGTCTGTCATGAGTCAAATTCTATTTGGAATAGAGGGATTTTTCTGTTGAGAAGAAAATAAAACAGATTTATTTAACTTAATGTTTTATTTCAAATGACTAATAATGGTATCACTGTGTGTGATAATGATGATATGATTCTGCTCTCTCTTTTGAGGAATTTCAGCTCACACAATTTCCTCCAGAACCAGGATCTGCAAAGAGGATCCCTTTCACAGAGAAATAAGTAAACAGGAAATTTTAACAAGACAGCCAGTGTTTTATGCTTAAACGGATTAACAGGAAGACAACAAAGGAGTTCTGTGCTGATGATTGCTTTATTTCTGGCCTTTCTAGAAACAAACAAACAAAAATCTGCCAGATAGTTTTTCTGTGTATGTTAGACAGAGGGTCTGAAAGAGATCACATTGCCCAAATTAGGTCACTTAGTTTTCTTTGATTTTGAGGAGGAAAACTTGAAGTCAAACTGAGTTAAGATTTCAGTTCTTCTACTCACTAGCTGTGTGATTCTGAGTGAGTTTCCTATATTCTCTGTGCCTATATTTTTACCACTAAAGTGAGGTTAAGGAGTGGGACTCAGTCAGTGAGTATTTGACTCTTGATCTTGGGATTGCAAGTTCGAGCCCCATGTTGGGTGTAGAGATTCAAAAAAATTCTTTAACAGGAGGGTAATGATAGTATTTACCCCATAGGGTCATGGTGAGGATTCAATAAGTCAACGCATGCAAAATGCTCAGACTGGAAACTGATACCAAGTAAGCGCTCCGTAAAATTTAGCTACCATTCATTTATTCAACCATAACGTTATTGTCATTGTTTAATAATTCTGTAACTTGGGGAATTAGCGGCAGTATCTCTGCCACAGAAGGCATCTTCTTCTGCTGAATATGATCATGGAAGGGCTTTAAATTGCTGTAAAAGTTACCATAGCAAAAGAAAATTCTAATTGGATTCCTATTGAATTTCTCAAGAGGTAATGGGAAAATTCTTCCCAGCCCCATGGGGTTGATAGGAGCTCATTTCTCTCCCTACCCTCACTCATTTAAAAGTGAAATGATTGGATTTGTAGAGTGAAACAGACACACACATTATTTTGCATGTTATTTACATTACACTTCATGTTTGAAATCTGCTGTAAACTCCTTGCCTCTTTAGTCTGCCAGTTTCACATAGTAAGCAGGCAGCAGGAGGGTCAAGTCAAAGGAATCTACTGTAGGATTGTTTCATTTCACAGATGGGAAAATGACAGAGGCCAAGCCCATGGAAGGCCAGTGATTTTCTCAAGACCAGAAAACAATATTAGTAATACATTAAAATCGCATTCAGTGGCTTCTGATTTTGATCATATTCTCCAGAACGACAGATTATTTTTTTCACTTATGTGGGGAATCCCTCCAACCATTCATTTACCTTATTCTCCATAAGCCTCTGTTTTCATATCTGTGAATTGAGGATATTCATAGGAAATACTAAATCAAAAGATATAATCTGTGTGAAATGATTCACAATACTAGATAATGTTCAGTTAAACTTTGTTATTATTATTATCATTATTAATAGCATGCCAATAAAAAAAATATCATTTGCAAAGAAACATTGCTATCTAAGAACATAGCTCCAGAGAACAGAAAAGTTTGGGTGTACTGGCCTATTGTGTCCACACCTTATGTGCCGGGAAGTGGAGCTATAATTTGAAACTAAACATGTCGAGTCTTTTAAAATGTTAAATTTCATTTTATAGACAAAGGGAAGCCACTGATATTTGGATGTTAAAATGTGAAAGTTTGGTATTAGAAAGATAATCTAGCAGCATGGTGGAGATCATACTGAAACTGTTATAGTATTGAGGCACTGTAAACTGAGGTCCAAAAGATGAAAGACCTAATCCTTTTTTTTTTTTTTAAGATCTTATTTTTAAGTAATTTCTACACCCAAGGTGGGGCTTGAACTCATAACCCTAAGGGCAAGAGTTTCATGCTCCACTGACTGAGTCAGCCAGACGCCCCTTGAAGTCCTAATTCTAACCAACAAGATACAATACATAAAAGTTTTGGAGTCTCTGGCAAAAGTATAAAAAGCCTTAACAGTTTATTCTACAAAGAAAAGCTTGCTGTTTACACTAAAGTACCGAACTGTTTTACAATTAGAGCAATTAGATTCCGCCAAGCTTTTTCCCCCCTTTTACTTCTTAGACATAGAGGGCAAGACATAACCAATTACACATGACTTATTCCTCCCAAGGGCCTGGTGTTTTGATATATACTGTACTTGGTGCTCAACCATATTTCTTTGTTACCTTTGAGTGGCAGGCAGATCCTGGCATGTGGAACTCACCAAATTGAGAAGCAAATCTTTGATTGCAGCTTCAAACCCACCAAGCAAACTATTAAGATACTTGTCTTTCTTAACAAAATGTTGCAAGAGTCAGAAGCTATGACTTTTATCAAGTTTTTTAGCTGAACGTTTAATCATCATCATCATCGTCGTCATCATCACCACCATTAAATATACTTTGAGAGAATATGACGTTTGTTTTTCCATTTGTGTTTCACTTGGTTTGGCTTTATTTTGTAAATCTCTCCTTAGCATCTGAGTTCACCTCCTTAAATAAAGTCAACTCCACAGATTGAAGTGTATATGTTTCAGGCTACACTACTAAGATATTTGTCAGTTTTCTGTATTTTTGTTTTTATTGAGGTATGGGTGACATAAAATATTATGTTAGTTTCAGGTGTGCAACATAGTGATTCAACCTTTATATATGTTGTGAAGTGATCGCCACAATGAACCTACCTACCGTGTCAACATACAAAGTTGTTATGCATTTCTAACTACATTCCCTATGTTGTGCATTGTATCCCTATGTCTTATTTTATTACTGAAGTTTGTACCTTTTAGTCCTCTTCTCGTATTTTCACCCAACCACCCTATCCTCCATTTCCTCTGGCAACCACCATATTGTTCTCCGTATCCATGAATCTGTTTTGTTCATTTGTTTTGTTTTTTAGATCCTACGTAAAAGTTAAATTGTACAGTATTTGTCTTTCTCTTACTTATTTCATTCAGCATAGTACCCTCTAGGTCCATCTACACTGAGTCTTCTTTATCCATTTATCTATCGATGGACACTTGTTGCTTTTATTTCTTGGCCGTTGTAAATAATGCTTCAGTGAACATAAGGGTGCCTATATATTTTCAAATTATTGTTTTTGTTTTCTTTGGGTAAATAGCCAGAAGTGGGACTATTTCTCTTCAAATAGTCCTTTGTCTCTTATTACAGTTTTTGTTTTAAAGTCTATTTTGGCTGATGGAAGAATTGCTACCCCAGCTTTCTTTTGGTTTCTATTTGTGTGGAATATATTTTTCCATCTCTTCACTTTCAGTACATATGTGTTTTTAGATCTGAAGTAAGTAGGCAGCATGTGTATGGGTATTTTTTTTAATCCATTCAATCACTCTGTGTCATTTGGTTGGAGCATTTTGTCCATTTTCATTTAAAGTAATTATTGATATATATGTACTATTGGCCATTTTTTTAATTGTTTTCTGGTTGTTTTTGTAGTTCTTAGTACTGTTTTTCTTTTGATCTCTTCCCTTGTGAGTTTCCTTAGTGTTATGTCTGTTTTCTTTTCCCTTTATTTTTTTGGTATGCATCTATTATAGGTATTTGCTTTGTGGTTACCATGAGGTTCATCTATAACATACTAGCAGTCTATTTTAAGTTGATGGTAGCTTAAGTTGAAGTGCATTCTAAAAGCACAACATTTTTACACCCCACCAATATTTTATGTCTTATTATTTCATGTACTCCTGGATTAATTATTGTAGGTCTAGATAATTTTACCGCTTTTGTCATTTAACGTTCATACTAGCTATGTAGGTGATTTATCCACTATATTTACTATATGTTTATTTTTACTAGTGAGATTTTTTTTTCTTTCATACTTTTCTTATTTCTAACTGTGGGCTTTCTTTTCCAATTAAAGTCCCCTTAACATTCCCTGTAAGGCTAGTTTGGTGTTTATGAACTCGTACCTCTTTTGCTTATCTAGGAGACTATCTTTCCTTCAATTCTGAGTGGTAATCTTGCTGGGTAAGGTATTCTCAATTGTAAGTTTTCTTCCTTTCAACACTTTGAATATATTATGCCACTCTCTTCTGGCCTGTGAAATTTCTGCTGAAAAAGCAGCTGATAGCCTCATGAGAGTTCCCTTTTATGTAACTAGTTGTTTTTCGTGCTACTTTAAAGATTTTCTTTGTCTTTAATTGTTAACACTTTAAATAAAATAAGTCTTGGTCTCTTAGGGTTTCATCTTGTTTGGTACTTTGTGTTTCCTGGACTAGTTTACCTGCTTCCTATACGAGGTTAGGGGAATTTTCAGGCATTATTTCTTCAAATTGATTTTCTGTCCCTTTCTCTCTCCTCCTAACATGTAAGGGCTAGTATACTTGGTGTTGTCTTGTTCTTTCAGTTGGAACATATCCCTCTGTCTCTTCATTTGCCTCTGTTTGTTTCTATGTACTAGGTAGATCAGTTACACTTCCTGGTCTTGAAGAAGTGGCTTTATGCAGAAAGTGTCCTGTAGTGGCCAGTGTGCAACCCCTCTCATTATTCAAGCCAAGTGCTCCAGGAGGATCCCCTTCTGCATACCCTTCTGTGTGGCTGGTTTGTTATTTATGCAGACTGTCTGGTGTGCAGCACTGTTTCCCAGTGTGACTATCTGCAAGGTCTGGCTGTGACTGCTATGGGTGTGCTGGTGAATGGGGCTGGCCTCTGGCCTGTCTGGCTGAGTGGCTGGTCATGACTGTTTTAGACTCACTAAAGTGGGTGGGGGCAGACCTCTGGCATGACTTGATGTGGGTCTGGCTGAAACTGTTATAGGCATTCTAGTGTACAGAGCTGTCCCCACAGGGCAGGGGCACTTGGGAGGGGCTCTGGTGCTGACTGAGGGTGCTTGCCAGGAGTGATGGGACAGGGAGCTGTTTGGCAGGGTGTCTGGGCAGGGCAAGTGGATTGCAGGGCGAGTCCACAGGGGCACACCAGGGAGGGATGAGTAGTGCTACCATAGTAGATTTAGAGTGCCAAAAATGTCCCTTAGCCAGATAGTTAGAAGGGAAGAGGAAGAAGAGAAAAGGGGTGGGGGGAAGGAGCCCACCAGGGCTTCTATCCTCAGAGATTATTCCAACAGATCCCTGCCCTTCCAGCACATTCCTAAGTCATGTGGATCTTCTTCATGCATCAGTGGATCTTCTTCGTGTATCACCCAGGCCCTTTTCACTTTTAAAACTGCTGTCTCTGTTCTGGGAGTCCAAATAAGTGAGATTGTATGAGTGACCTTTAAGAACAGTCTCAGTTTACTACTGCCCTCTGGCATTCCCAGATATAAGCCCTATTGGTTTTCAAACCCAGACATTATGGGTGCTCCTTTTCCCAGGGCAGGGCCCCAGCTCTGTGAAACCCAGTGTGGGGCTTGGACTTCTCATTTACCAGGGAGGGCCTGTATGGTGTGATATCCCTCCCATATGTAGTCATCATGCTGGGCATGTGGATCCTGACTAGACCATGTCTTTGTCCTTCCAACGCATCTCAATGTGGCTTTTTCTTTACATCCTTAGTTGCATATGATCTCTTCTGCTAGCCTTCAGTTTGTTTCTCAGAGATATTTATTCTATATGTGCTTGTATATTTTTGCATGTCCTGGGGGAGGTTGGCTCAGGATCTTCATACTCTGCCATCTAGAACCAACCTCAAGACGCGTTAGTTTTGAGAAGTCATAAACATTCATTGAAAATTATTACCACTTTAAAATGTGGATGATTATCTTTTTTCTCTTTTACATTTTATTTTCTAAAAATTCTATAAAGAGCAAAAATAATCCATTATAAGCTTTTAGCTTATAAGCATCATGAGTGCAACAACTTTTAGAAGGCTTTCTCAGATATAGGAAATATCTCATGTTTGAATCCCACTTCACTAAGGGATAAGCCAGATGATCGCTCTTCCAGTCTTTCTTTCATCAGAGGGTTGCAAGGCTCTTCCTCCCAGAGGTACAAGTGCAACATTCTAACTTGGAAGATATTTATGTGAAGGAGATGCTCTCTGGAATTGCTTTTTCAGACAGAAATGGCAGAAGTACTAACGGAACATTTCTGGTCAAGGATCTGCTATGAAAACTGCAGATCCTCAACTAGTAGAGATCATGGTAGTCACCACTGGGGCTGTCCAATTGTGTCACTGGGATGTATTCATGCTTGTCCAGCCTCCATCCTCCTCCTTTTCTCGACCTTCTATCGCAGACATTCTGTTAGTTATCTCAGATAATTTAATAAATTTGTTTTCTGTTTAAAATAGCCAGAATGAGTTCCATTGTTTGCAACAAAGTATCCTGATCTGAATATATATTTGTCTATAGAGAATCATACAAACATCTTTTAAAATACATGACTCCCACCAACATCACCACCTCTCTCTTCTCAGAAAGTAATTATTTATGTATTCATTCAATTGACAAAAAAAATGTATTGAGTACCTATAATGTTTGGAGCATAACACTAGGCATTGACAATATAGACATGGTCCTAGCCTGCTTTAGACATAGAGCTTATATCTACTTTCCTATATAGTTCCTATATCTACTTTCATATTGATGCCTGGGAATAATTTTTACTATAACATATATGTATGAGTGCATTTGATAACAATATTTTAATTAAATTGTTTTATTATAATCCACCTTGCAAGTTTTCATGTGTATATAAGAGAGCGTGAAATGGATTAACAGGAACATTTAGTGAGCTGCTGATATAGTAATGTTGTTTTCTAGGAAATCAAAAATCTGCATTGCTTCCTACTGCATAGAAGCCATTTTAACTTGGCTTGTGCCTCTTTCCAAAAGCATTTAAAATGGCTTTGATTTTATTTGCTGGGAAAAGAGAACACAGCTTAGAAGGATAATACACATCAGCAATTAGAATAGGGAGATTTTTATTTGTTTGTTTTGTATATTTATATATTTAAGAATATCCCATAAGTGGCACACCTTATTTTTTTTGTGGCAATAAAATGAAAATTAGTGAAGAAATTAAGAACAGAAAGATGAGAAGGAGAAATAAGGGAAGGAAGGAAGGAACTTCATATTGTGCAGACTGGCCATGACCAAAAATTATATGAAATGTGGAAAAGTACCATCAGAATTAGGAAAAGAGAACAGGCCAGATCAGAAGAAGGCAATCATCTTACTTATACTAGCTAATAATTTGCATAAGAAATTTGGTGAGAAAAAGCTGGAAGTTTCTATCAAAATCTCACAATGTGTTTATAATTTGAGATTTGATGAGATTTAGGGGGATTTAACCAATGTATTGTATTTACCTATAAATAATGTTCTCTAACAACTTTTGCCACTAAGGCTGAGCCATGTCTTATCATATATAGCAAAGATGATATCATCCCTAGTCTGAGGGAATCAGTGCAGACCTTCAGATTGCCAGATGTGTGTAGAGAGAAGATTCTGAAATATCTTTAGATTCCTTCATATCAAAAGTCCAGCTGATTTAATCACAGAGTTTTACATAAGAGAAGTCTGTGCCAAAGAGAAAAAGGTGAAAAGCTCAACTCTTGTACTGAAGTAGTGGGAAGAAGAAAGTTGAAAGTAGAATGTGGGGCAGCCCGGGTGGCTCAGCGGTTTAGCGCCTGCCTTCGGCCCAGGGCATGATCCTGGAGTCCCAGGATCAAGTCCCACATCGGGCTCCCTTCTGCCTGTGTCTCTGCCTCTCTCTTTCTCTCTCTGTCTCTCATGAATAAATAAATAAAATCTCAAAAAAAAAAAAAAAAGGTAGAATGTGGGGCATTCTTCTATCCTTGTTTCCTCTTTCTTACAATGGAAATTCCAGTGGGGCCATGGTTGAAATATTCAAATTAATAAGTAGGAGATCAGGAGATAAGGAGAGATTAAAATAATGCAGGTGCTATCTTATCACCAGGGGGAAAGTAGCACAACTGGTAGCTAGATAGGTGAGCCCCATATAGTATCCTGGCTCCTCATGCAATAGCATATAGAAGAAATTTAGAAGTTCTCATGTGCTCAGAAGAGAGTGCTGGGAAGCCCAGGCAATGGCAGAAGCCTTGAGTCGGTAGAAAGAGCCTGCCCGCCTGTGTCAAGGACTCCAAGGCTATGACAAATGACTGGGATCACTGGCTGGTGATCCTGCCACTGTGTCAGGCAGGATCAGTTTTATTTCAGACATCACTAGTCTGGGGGACCAACCAGAATAGCCACTTCACTTAGAAAGTACAAAATGTACAGCTTCTCTTTTTCACAACTAGGGAACAGGTGCCACGAAGCCTCCTCACTTATATACAAAATTTTGGAGGAGCAAGTGGAGGAGAGGTGACATCTGAAACAATGAAATTAAATTATTAGAGAGAGCACCTTTCTGTGTTTGCATACCATTTCCTTTTTCCTATAGATCACGAGATAGAGGATCCCAAGGAAGATTAGAATAAGAGAAAACCACAGAAATTAGTTTTATTTGCACATCTAAAAGTAATGAGTTTTTTTTGCCATACTATAATTGTATGCAAGTGTGTTCCATAGAACGCATATGTTCCTCATTGTCAGTAACTAATTTATAGCATTTATAAAATCTCAAGGTAAAGAATTAATCACATAGTATTTTGTTTTTTGGTTTTTGGTTGGTTCTCCTTAAATATTGTTTATCAAAATGCTGACACTTGGAAGGAGAAAAATCAGATGAGTGGCACTTGCTAAAGAATGTTATCTTATCTAGGTTTACTTCAAATTGCTAAGATCGTAAACAAAAGTTTTAGTGGCCCCTCCTATATCCTATCCATTAGATGTTTCTTTGTCTAGCTATGTCTTTCTTTCATAAATTCCCAAGTCCCAAAGGAGCTCTTTAGTGGCTGCCATGATTATGGCTATCAGGATTAAGTTATCAATATTTTCATTCTCTAAAAAGCATTTAAAATATTATAGCCCTTTTTAGACAGTTAATATAGTGTGCATTGATTTTTACAACATGTCGTAAGTCAAACCACAGCTAAAAGTTCACTGTATCCTTACCAAAAATCAGTCAAAGGAAAGGTAATTGAATTAGCCTCCTCGTGACTTAACATGGCATGTCCATATTAACAAATTTGCCTTAATAGTGGAGTCATGCATTGTCCCCAGGACATGGGGTAATGATTTAATAAAATGAAACAGACAGAATAAGATCAATGACTAACATATGAATAGTTGTTTATGCCAATTGTTTGGTGTCGAGAAAGAGGCTGGAATTTAAGAGTCAGATAATCTGGATTTGAGTCCTTACATCTCCAGTTTTTTTTGTTTTTTTTTCCTTCATGTGACTTGGGTAAGTCATTTATTCTCTCCGAACTTCAATTTGTTCATTTGGACAAGGGAAGTCATAGCTCACAGGACTGTTGGAGCAATGTAAACCATAATTGGAGAACAGAGGCTCTGTGCAGTACTTTAAAATACTTCATGAAATATTCACGTGATTATGTTCATCCCACCCTTCCATCAAAGGAGAAGTGGTTCTGTTGTCCCAGGTGAGGAGAAAAGCTTTCTTCATTTTTATAGAATATTGATAAGCACTTCTTAATGGGGCTTTAAAAATTACATTATTCAAATGCCACTTTTTGTTGTAAAGATACATTTTGTCTGCATGACTCATGCATTATTTGAAAAAAAGCCATGACCATATAGTGAAAATGTTAAGTGCCCAACCCCTTTTCTTCACCAATCATTGGGAAAGGGTCTATTTATCAGAATATAGGAGAATGGGAAGAGATTTTAAAATGATGAAAAAATACAGAAGAAACTTGTTTATCTCTTTGAATTGGAAAATATGAAGCCATCTGGATTCTACAAGACTATTTTATTTTAACCAGACCTGGTTCTTCAAACATCTTACAGGCAATACCCTCTTCCCTGGTGCCTGACACACATTCTCAAGCCCATCTTCCACAATATTTTAATCACTTAATTTTCTTTCTTAAATCCCCAAAAGGGTTTCCAGTTACCTCTTGAATCAAGTTAAAATCTTATGATTATTCATAATGAATATTGCCCTCTTACCTCCCAAGTTGTACTGATTTCCTTTTAAAGATTGATTTACCCCTATGGGGAAAGTCACTCAAACGTTTTCCTATACCTGTCATACTTCTTTCCCCTTCTCAGATGATTTAGACACTGCTTTCACGCCTGGAATGACTGTTCTTATCCTCTATCAACTAAATTCTGCTCAAGGCCTATGATCTCCAAAACCTTTGTCAGACTATCCTCATTATTCACTCATGTCTCTCCAGCCCTTTATACATGGATGCATCTGGTAATATATGTTTATTCCTGTATTACCTATAGTATTCTGTGGATTTTCCCCACTTAGATTACATATGAGATACTCAGAGATGTAGAACAAAGTAGGAGGGGCTCCTGCTTTCTGAAGTTCACAGAAGTTTCCATGAGAGAAAAATCAGCTTTTAAAAACCTACCAGGTGGGATCCCTGGGTGGCGCAGCGGTTTGGCGCCTGCCTTTGGCCCAGGGCGCGATCCTGGAGACCCGGGATCGAATCCCACGTCGGGCTCCCGGTGCATGGAGCCTGCTTCTCCCTCTGCCTGTGTCTCTGCCTCTCTCTCTCTCTCTCTCTCTGTGACTATCATAAATAAATAAAAATTAAAAAAAAATTTTTTTTTAAATAAATAAATAAAAACCTACCAGGTACCAAGAGTGGACAGCTATCTCCACATAATGCTAGTTTGTGAGGTCTATCCTGCTCAGCCCACCTACATCCTCTACTCTTTTGCTGGAAGGGGCCAAACATGGGTGAAGGGAAGCATGGAGAAGAAGGAGCATACTCCAGCCCCTTGTAGATGAACACAAGACCTTCAACCACAGAAGTCCAGCTGGAGAAGGGAAGGACATTTAGAATGAAGTCAGACTCGAAGTTTTGATTACCGCAAGGGATGGTCACTGGATAACTAAAAACTGAATTGAACAGTAAAACAGTAGCTAACTACTAATTACTGGATAGAGATTGTGTTTTTACCTTTTCTATATTTCCTAAGGGTAACCAGGAAATCATAAGGCTGCTCAAGTTTTTATACTAAGGCTGGAGAAGTCATATCCCTCTCTGAACCAGTTTAAAGATACTGTGGGAGAAAGAAATAAAGTATCTTTTGTAGCCAAGTCCTAACAAGTCCTGCTTGTATAACATGACATGATTTTTCCACTTTCAGTAGGATTTATCTTTATGATATAGGGTAAAGAAATGCACTGAAACTTTCCATTCTCTCCTACCTTATTCTTCGTGTGCCTGGAAGTGTCTATTTATGAGATATGTGACTTATGGTTAGAAGCTGAGAACTGAACCATTTTCAGCTGTAAAATCAATTCATACTCAATATTGGAATGAATTTCTGATTAAATGAACCCTGAGCTGAGCTGAGCATCATTTACAAAGAAGTAATGCCAACATTTTTGTTTGTTTGTTTTAAAACCCAGTGAGAACTTCTGAACAGAAACCAACCCTATATTTTGAAAACCACTGAACCAGAATAAAACTAGAGCATCAGAATAGTTTCTGAAATAAACTTGAACCAAATTGATATTTTATTAGATCCAAGTCTCTGGTTAAGATAAAGTGTGTGGTCATGTAACAGAACAAAGTTAAATAGCCCACCCAGAGATTAACAATGTGGCCTTTCACTCATTAGTACCATATTTTAAAACTAAAACAACCGAGATGGTTTTCCACAAACCACTATAATATATACGAATAGAGAATTGAGGATCATTTTTTTTTTTTTTTTAGGAAAGACGATTTGAGTCTAAAAAGGTCCAGTGATTTACCCAAGACCATGTAGAATGTCAAAGAGGTGGGATGTTTCAAACACAGTTTTCCTTTGGGTTTTGCCTAAGAAGGAACAGGCAGGCTCAAAGCTATAATCTAATTCATATAAAACTCATTAACTTTGGGAATACTTCAAGTTATTGACATTGATGGTTACCAGTGGTAGAGGCTGTCAAAAAGAGAATTTTCATTCTCTTTACCAAATGAGTAAAACCATTAAGGAAAGCTCTAGTGGTTCTTACCTAAACATAGTTAAATCAATGAGGATTCTTTTTCCCCTAAGAACAACTCAAAAAATGAGTAGCAATTTTTCTCCCAGATTAGTCGATTGGTATTATCTCCACCAGAAACTTAAATATTTCCACAGTGGACTGGCCTATCCATGTCAGAGTGTGTAACTTTATTCTTGCTGCCTATGAACTGGAACCATGGCCAGGTTTAGCTAGAGGGAGGTCTAGGTGTGCCATTGGCTTAGCCACATGGCCCCAGCCCTGACACATCCCTGCAAGGCTTCTGTGTCTGTGAATTACACTTGCCACTGTTTCTTTTATTAAAGGTAACAAAGTGTTACCTACATGTCCAAGGCATGTGACTATTTTTGTCATACTTCTTAGAAGCTGTCATTTTGGGACCTTTAAATATAAGAGATTTATCTTTTATTCTCATATTATATAAAAGCAAAATTGTTTTTAAAAGGTTATCCATTCATGCAAAACAGTGGCCCAGGTTGCTAATTAACAAAACGTTTGTGGTTTTTTTTTCCCCTCCAGAACATTTCAGAGTGTAATACCAAAGAGATGACTCCATCTTAAGTAATAAATCTCTTGAAGTTATAACTTTGCAAGTAGTGATTATTTAAATGGTCAAGAAGTAAGCATCTATGTGCCATTTTTTCTTTAATAACTGGCAATTAGGGGGTGCCTGGGTGGCTCAGTTGGTTAAGCATCTGCCTTCAACTCATATCATGATTTTGAGGTCCTGGGATCAAGCCCAGTGTCAGGCTCCCTGCTCAGCAAGGAGTCTGTTTGTCCTTCCTCCAATGCCCCTCGCCTCACTCATGCTCACTTTCTCTCTCTCTCTCTCAAATAAGAAAAATAAAATATTTTTTAAAAATTAAATAAATAAAACCTGGTAATTGTTAAACTATTTTGTAGACTTAAGAGGCTTCAGAGTGTCTATGAATTCCTATAGAAAAAGCTGCTACTCTTTGATAATAGAAAATGAACATTATCTAATCCTGAATGTTTGTATTGGTGTGATTATTAATAAATTCACTGAATATTTTTATTACTTTATTGCCTAATAGTTTACAAGTCTAAGTAATAGTACTATAGAATTTATCATTTTTTTCTTCAAATGCTCAAGTGGGATACATTCCTAATCTTATACAATGTTTTAGTAGTGATGCTTTCCATGTAAATCTCCTGGGCCATCGTTCTGTACCTATCTATAATCAACTCACATACAGGCCAGCTTTACATGTAGTTCAGGTATGCACCCACCTGAGTGTTATGACGTCAGGGGTTCCCAAATAGAGTCAACAGTACAAATTGCCTCCCCTTTCTTTCCATTTCCCACACTGTATATGTACATCTAACAATTTTCCTACCCAAGGGTAGTAGATATTATGTTGCTTGTCAAAGGAGGTCCACTTTCCATTAATTTGGGAGCCAGCTTGTTAAGTGTATTGTGTGCTCATCTAGTTCTCTTCTACATGCCTTTGCAGCTCAACTGTGGATTCAGGGATCAATTTTTCAGTAATTAGAAAGGAAATAAGGAGACCTGGATCAAGAAAATGCAACATCCATTTTCTCTATCTTATAGTCCCTTATTCCACCTGTGATCTCTAAGCCAGCCATTCTTGGGACATAGTTTCTTTCCTAACAGGACATATATAAAAGCTAAAGCAAATTACAGGCTATGGAGAGAGCATTGGCTCAAATAAAGGGATTTCTTGGAACTGTCTTTTACTCATATGGTATAGACTCTGCCTGGGTTCCAATTTTCTGTTGCCTAATTTCTAATATTGTAAGGCCCAAACTCAGAGAATGGCATAATTGCTGTTTACTCTTAATCTTCAAAGTTGACCTTGTCCTTCAAAATGTACCAACACACATAAAATTTCAATCTAGTATCCACCACCCCTTGTAATTCCTATGATTATTACCTACCCCAGTCTCACCTATTTCTGAGACTTAACATTGCTTTCATGTTAGATTTATGGATATACATTCACACTGGAAGGTTTACATAGGTCCAGATATCTCTATCCATCCATCCATCCATCCATCCATCCATCCATCCATAGTTTCTGACAGCTGCTGTTGATTCTGTACTCCCTTGTGTCCAGCCTCCTCAGCCTTACCCTTTATGTCTAGACTCCAAGCAACCTGTACTAGGTTAATCATAAATTTTTGGAGCAGTCAGTCCAAGGAAGAAAATATTCAGCTATAACAACACATACCAAATGAATAAAACATAACTCTTATTTTAATTTCTGCCTTTTAGAAGAGTACACTTGTTAACATAAATATATCTGTACATGATGGAATTTCAAGTACTATGACCCAAAAAAGTGTGAGAAATTTGGATCTCCACAAATAATGAACTTGAGGTCAGGGGACTGAGTCTTTTCTAAAGATTTGTGCTTTATCCTTGCTTTCAGGTCAGGCCATGGCCAGCAGCACTATTCATACCCTGTCCTGTGCCAGAAAAACAAACATGGGATCCAGTATAAGCTGTGTGTGAAGGGTATTCAGGCTTTGATTCTTACTAAAGTACAAATATTCTTGGGAAAAGTGACCACTTAAACTTGTATCAGCTATTTCATGCTTTTTGGTCAGAGTTTCTATTTTTGTTCTCATAGCCAGGGGAAGAATAAATAGATTTAACACTTGGGATCAGTGGAGAGATAAGGGTTTAGAAAGAAGAAGCTGAGGCAACTAGCAGTAAGCTTAGCCTACTTTAAAACCTTTCAGAAGGTTGGTTTGAGTTGTAGTAATAAATTATTTGGAAATGGTTAACCAAATACTATTCTGAATCTACATGAGTCAGTGGTTGAGGGGAGAAGACTTCCAGGGAATCATAAGCATGGCAGAGAAAACTACTTTCTGGTCCTTTCTGCAGTCATGGCAAAAATAAATAGCTTGCAATTATTTTTTTTTTAATCTGTAAATCAATTAATTCAATTTAATGGTATTCTTTTCAGCTGCATCTAGATTAATTCTGGAAAGTAATTTCTGAGGTGTAACATTGACATTTTTAATTTGTTTATCAATTTGAGATAATTTAATAAAGAACTAGGAATTGTTTTCCTAATTGACTTTTTAATAGTCAAATAATTAGGAAATAGTGTATCCAATTTTAATAGTGTATCCTATTTGATTAGTCATCAATACGAACTGACCATTTATTTACCTTGCTTCTTTTGATAATCCCATTCTGGTGGCTAAATATTTCTTTATTTTTTCTTGTTACCATTTAGGTTTTTACTAATTCATAAGCATTGGATCATGTTATTATCTCCATTTTTTGTCAAAAGGATTCCATTCTTTAGGAATATTGCCTCCTCTTCCTCTCTTTCTCTCTTTTTTAACACATACACACACACACACACACACACACACACACACACATTGCGAAGTCAATAGCTAACTGCCAATAATCCTATGGTTAACAGATCCTGACAATGCAGCTGTGTTAATAACCTTATGAACACTTACACCAACTCACACAAGACAAATTGTTATTTTTTTGTGCTGTAGCATGTGGCTTAACATCTTAAGAAGATTGTTATCATATAATAAATTATATTGTTATGATATTTCACATCATCTTATTCATTCTCACTATAACCCAGTGATATACACAGTGCAAACAATATCATTATTTACAAGCATGTATGTGTGCTCATGTTTGTGCTCACAGACACATGTACAGAATATTTCACCCAAGTTTATTCAGTTACATAATCGCAGTACAGGGATTCCAATCAAGTTCTCCTGACTTCCATTCCTATAAATTATTATATATATATATATATATATATATATATATATATATATCCAATTTTCAGCAGCATTTTTATTGTGGATATTATCCAAAAGATATACAAGTATAACACACTCTATAAAAAATATGTATATGGGTGCCCAAGTGGTGCGGTTGGTTGAGCATCTGATATATCCAATTGGATATATCCAATATATCCATTGGATATATCCAATTTTCAGCAGCATTTTTATTGTGGATATTATCCAAAAGATATACAAGTATAACACACTCTATAAAAAATATGTATATGGGTGCCCAAGTGGTGCGGTTGGTTGAGCATCTGATCTTGGTTTCACCTCAGGTCGTGATCTCAGGGTCCTGAGATGGAGCCAGGTGTCTGGTTTTACCTCAGTGGGCAGTTTGGGATTCTTTCTCTCCCTCTGTTCCTCCTCTCTGTGCAGTCTTTCACATAAGAAAAAAATATATATATATATATATATATTTATATAACTTTACAAAACTAATTTATTCTGAAATACATTTGCTGAGTTTAATATAATAATGTCATTTTAAATGTGAATAATTTCTCTCTAATTTATTTTTTGCAACAACAACAAAAAATTGACTTTTTCACAGGAATTTTAAGAGTAGGACTTAATCATTTATTTTCTGCTTGAATTTCACATACATTTGATACTGAAAATGAGTTGTGGGTTAATATAATCATAGAGATATTTTAGGACACAAAAATAAAGTGTATTCTTGATTTTCTACTTGACCTCACCTACCATACTTAACCTTTCTGTTGAAACTTCCTCCATCTGCAAAAAATTCTGCATAATTATACCATCTTATTATCTCATCAGTATGCAGGAATTCTAAGTTCTTTTGGAAATAAGAGAATACCACAAACACTATGACTCACCATACCCCAAATCAGGGTGGTAAGATTCTTCATGGCTTTCTAGGGGTGGCAAAAATGTGAAATTATTGGAGATAATTCAAGATGGCACCATATGAAGATTCTTAACTCACTACCTTCCATGGATATAAATCTATAGCTGCATATGAAATAATTCCCTCTGAAAAACACCTGAAAACTGGCCAAACAGCTCTTCCACAATAAAAGGTAAAAATGAAACACCAAGAACGGTAGGAGAGACAGAGATGCAGTCTTGCCATAAACCCCACCCCCAGGATGGTGACCCATAGGTGGGAAGAATCTTACAAATATGGGTTCTTCCTGAGGGTCAAGGAATTTGTGCCCCACATCTGGCACCCCAACTCTTGGCATCTGCATTAGACATATGGGCCCTCAGAACATCTGGCATTGAAAAGCAATGGGGCTTATGTCTAGGAGAACCAAAAGGCTATAGGAAATGGAGAGTCCATTCTTAAAGGGCTCACTGGAAGACCCACTCGCCCCAGGACTCAGCTCCAAAAGCAGCAGTTTGAAAAGCACCTAGAACATATGTGAATGAATTTTAAAGAATCTGCTGGAGTGACAGGAGCCTGTTAACACCCTCTGAGGACTGGAGTGCTGGGAGGCAACATTTTGGGGTTCTCCCTTTATGGGGTAGGACCAGCAACGGTAGTACAAACTCCTTCCTTTGGGCTGCCCCTGTGGCCACAGTGAAACTAGCAGGAGATATACAATTCACATGCATGCGATCCAGCTCATATCTATTGGAATGTCTATTATCAAAAGGACAAGAAATAACAAGTGTTGGCAAAGATATAGAGAAAAGGGAACCCATATTTTCTGGTGGTATAAACTGCAGTAATGTCAGGACAGTCATTATGGAAAAGAGTTTGGAGATTCCTCAAAAAATTAAAAATAAAACTACCATGTGATCCAGCAATTCCCCTTCTGCATGTTTAGTCCATGAAAATGAAACCACTGATTAGAAAAGATATATGTACCCTTATGTTCATTGCAGCATTATTTACAATAGCCAAATATGGAAACAACCTAAGTATCCACTGATGAGTGAATGAATAAAGAACATGTGGTACGTATACAATGGGATATTATTCAACCATAAAAAAAGAAAGACATCTTGTGATCTGCCATTACACAGATGGATGTTGAGGGCATTGTGTTAAGTGAAACAAGTCAGACACAGAAAGACAAACACCCTATGACTTCACTTCCATGTGAATGTTAAAAAACAAAATCAACCAACAATCAAAACAAGACTTACAGATACAGAGAACACATTGGCGGTTGCCAGAGGGGAGCAAAATGAATGAAAGGAATCAAGAAGTATAAACTTCCAGTTATAAAATAAATAAGGCATGGTGACAACAATCAGTAATAGTGTATTACAAATTTAAAAGATGCTATGAAAATAAACCTTAAAAGCTCCATCACAAGGAAAAGAAATGTAACATTTAATGGTGACAGGAGGTAACTAGTCTTCTTGTGGTGATCATTTCGCATTTATACAAATGGTGAATTGTACACCTGAAATTATTATAAGGTGGCATGTTAGAAACCCTTAAAAAATCCTGACATTATTGCAGTTACCACCACCATCAATGCAAAAAGTTCACTCATAGATGGTGTCACTCTTTCCCAGAAAGCCAAAAATTAGCCTCAGAATTCTTCTTTTTAACATAGCACTGCAAGCAACCACTACAAAATTGGGGCTCTGGATCTTCACATCTCAGAGCACGGCCTGAAGAGCAGCAGTATTGCCCAAGTGCTTGTTAGAAATGTAGAACTTTAGGCCCTGTGCTAGATCTACTGATTCATAATCTTTTTTTTAAAAATTATTTATTTATTTATTTATTTATTTGAGAGGGAGCATGCATACATGAGCGAGGGGAGGTACTGGGGGGAAGGACAGAGGGAGGGAGGAAGGCAGACTCCCCCTGAGCAGAGAGCCTGACATGGACTCAATCCCAGGACCCTGAGATCATGACCTGAGCTGGCAGATGCTTAACCAACTGAGCCACTCAGGTGCCCCCTGATTCAGAATCTCTAGTAACCAAGATTCCTAAGTAGTCCCGAAGTGCTTTAAGGGTTGAGAAGCATTCTCTATATGAAATATGTATTCTATTCTTAAACACTTCCATGGCTGGGCCCTCTGAGAAATGTGTCAGAGGGGATGAATCCATGCCATCTTCTGATTGGTAGCTATTTATTGCACATGAGTTGTAGATAATCATAATCCTCAAGACCTCCATGATCTCTCCATCTAATTTTGATAGAAAAGAAAATGGCAAAAGGGAACCTCACTCTTGGTCCCTCCTGGAACTTTGCAACCTTCCTAGACTGTGTTGCCCATTTGGGGTAACTGACAGCTCTCACTCTCTTTGCTGCACAAGAAAGCACTTGAACTTGACACAGTTCTGGCTGCCTCTCTTATGTACAGAAACACTAATGGTTAAATCACAAACATCTTTTAAAAAATTTAATTCTGTTGCAAGATGAATTAGGATCTAAACTTAGCTCCAAATGGAATTAAAACGGGGGTGTTTCTTTTCAAACCGTCAGTTTGTTTATTCAGTGGCTTCGGCTCTGAGTAGTATCACCTTCAAAGAGAAAAGCAATTCTAGGTTAGAGCTGCCAGTTCCCATGAAGCAACCCTAGGGGCCAGGATGCTCCAGGTCCTGATTTGTTTGTGTGGTGTAAACTTATATTTATACAGTAACACATACATAATACATACCCGACATCTTCCATTAACTTAAAAAGTCAAATGGGTTAACAACTTTTCCAAGAGCCATTCCCTCTTCTAACCAAATTTCCAGCTCTTTCTAAAATTACTTTTTGGGCTTCATGGTACATTTTTAGTTATTCTGGAAGTTTTCTGATTAGCGTATGAGAATGTTTCAGATCCTAGGAGATGTTTCTGGGCTCTCCTCATCATCATTCTGGGATGATTTCACTTATCACAATGGATCTCTGTCTAAATAATGAGGCAGCAAACAAAATTTGTCGAGTTTAATTTCATTTGAAGTAGCATAAGTACAAGTATTAATGGACAAAATACATTTTTTTTCTGCTGCAAAAGAAATAACCCCTTTTGCATTTGAAAACTTTCTTTTTTGGCATCACCCTCCCTCCTACCATGTATCTATTGTGTTGCATCTTTGTAAATCAGAGTACAGGTTTTTCCAGGATTATCTAACTATCATGGTGGTGACATCAATACTTACAAAGAGTTTTAAAGGAAGCTTCTGAATAAAGTTCGCAATGTGGGGAGTAAGTGTTGAGGACATCACCCT
The DNA here is from genome assembly GCF_053574225.1 of Canis aureus. Taxonomy (NCBI): domain Eukaryota; kingdom Metazoa; phylum Chordata; class Mammalia; order Carnivora; family Canidae; genus Canis; species Canis aureus. Next base: position 10,102,224 of record NC_135648.1, read on the forward strand.
CCATAACAACCTGGTTGGACCCTGGTGTGCTGTGAGCTCAGAGAAAACACTAGAAAAGCCTATAGAGAGTGAGACCAAGGACTCTTTAGTATCCTTCTCCATATGTACACTTTGGGATCATTAAATGATTCTGATACAGGAGAATGGGTATAGGTGTTCCCCAAATTCTTTCTTTTCATACCTGTAGCAGGGGCAAACGCACAAAGTCAAAACAGCTCCTTAGCTGGCCATATTGTAAATTTTAGGACATTTGAGTACATCTGATTGAGGACATCTGATCACAAAGTAATATTCATCGCCAAATCCCTTCTCTGAACAATTCCTTTGCCCTAGCAGAATGTCATGATGCGGATAAGAAGCATGTGTTAACTGACCAAAAAAAATTTTTTTTGGCTCAGTTTGATTTGGAGAATGAAAGCCTTATAACCCCATGTTTCATTAAAAACAGTTACATTTGAAAAAGCAAATTGGTTAAGGTTTAACTTGTTCAACTAACAATCAAGAGAGGAAAATGTGGTTAGCTGCGTAATTTTCATGATGCTGTGTTGACCAAGAGTTTGCAGATTATTTTTTCCAAGCATTTTCTGAATATAAAACAATGACAGTCAGGGATCCCTGGGTGGCGCCACGGTTTGGCGCCTGCCTTTGGCCCAGGGCGCGATCCTGGAGACCCAGGATCGAATCCCACGTTGGGCTCCCGGTGCATGGAGCCTGCTTCTCCCTCTGCCTGTGTCTCTGCGCCTCTCTCTCTCTCTCTCTGTGACTATCATAAATAAATAAAAATTAAAAAAAATATATTTAAAAAAAACAAAAAACAAAAAACAAACAAACAAAAAAAAACAATGACAGTCAACAATGTGTTCTCTCTTTTAATGTCGAAAAGTAAAGAATACAAGCCCATTGTGCTGGTAACTTATCTCAGGTATTTTGCCCAGGAACAAAATTCCTGAAAAAAGTTACAAAGCAAATCTTCATCTTCGAATTTGGATTATTTCTTTGGAGACTTGATTTTTTTAGCCATATGTACAGGGGTTCGATCAGGGCCAGGTGGCAACCATTTTTAAATATTGCTCTATTTGGAATAACTGGCTAGTCTGTAAGCTTCACAGTAATGGAAATCTCATCTTTGGTGTTTGTTTCCTAACCCTCAGTACTTAGCAGTTTCTGGCATAATACTATATTCTCAACAAAGATCTAGTGAATGAATCAATGAATAATGATTATTTAATAAATGCCTAGGACCAAGCTGATGGTTCACAATAGGAATCAGCAAACATTTTTTCTATAAAGCCAAATGATAAATATTTTGTGCTTTATAGATCATTGTCATAACTACTCAACTCTGCCATTGTAGCAAAGTATCCATGGACAATATATAAACGAATACGCATAGAGTGTTCCAATAAAACTTTACTTACAAAAACAGCCATTGGACTGTATTTGGCCCATGGACCATCATTTGCCTACCTGTGGTTTCTAGGATACAATGTCCTCCAGCTTTAGGGTCAGTTATTCTATCCTTTACTTTGTTTTCTTTCCCTTGACCTTCATAAATTATATGTCTGTACTCATAAATATCTTCATATTTATTGAGTAAAACACAATTCTAGGGCTGTGGACTATATCTAAATATATAAAATATGCTTTCTGAATTCAAGGAACTTTGAGTAGAAAAGTTCCTCTTCCAATCTCATTAATCAGATAAGTCATTCCTCACTCCAGAGTCAGGGTTATAAAAAGTCAGAGTTACACCTACCACTTATCAATTGATAAGAAACTATAAGATGAAACTAAGGATGTATTTATGCCCTAAAATACCTAAAACATGTTTTCTTTCTTTTTTTTTTAATTTTTAAGTGGACTTTCTATGAAAATATAAAATCCATATGGAAGTAGGTTGCAGTCATAAGTAGAATTTTCATCCTGTAAACAGCACCTAAATCAAGAATATAACATTACTAGAATCCCCAAAGCCCTTCATACCCTTTTCCAGACATTGTACTGTAATCCTCCCACCCTCCACCAAATTAGCCATTTTTGGGACCTTAACTACATAGCCTTATTTATTTATGACATACATCTTTTAAGATGCTACCAGGGAATCCAGATGTTATAAAATTTGTTTGGGGAATATAACCCCATCATTCTTTTCGGGCACGTACTTCAGTTGAGAATGACTCCATTTTCATGAAACCCAGGAAGATTCTGCAATGTTTACCAAAGCAATCAATGTATTGTTATTTCAGGCTCTGTGTGTTTCAGAATAAGCAGAGAAGTGGCTTCTCTCTGGTTGGACTGGGAATAATGAGGATGGGATTCTGAAGCTCCCAGGGGTCACCACACAGTCTCAGGATACAGTCAACTCCAAGGGTCTCTGAATTTAGCTGTCCTTTAAACGAACTCTGCTTCTGTTGTGTTTAGTTTAGTGAGTCAATAAATACTCCCCTCCAGCTTTTCTAGGCTTTAAGTAGCATAGACTGGGAGCAAAGTTTCTAAGACAGAGAATCAGGCCAGGGTTTTCTTATTATGGTATAATTAGGAAAAAAATTGAACATAGATCTAACTTTTAAGAATAAGAATAAATAGAAGAAAGTGGAAAGAACAAAGACCCAGGAAGGAAAACACAAAGCACTTGTATTCAAAGATTTAGAAGGAAAACCAGAGAAGTATAGTGACACAGATGCTGAATGACTGAATTCAAGTCTTCTTCGAGGGTGCCACGTGTTGCAAAGAGGTAAAATATACCATGAAACTCATGTAAATACATTTGCTTGTTAATATCAACTGCGCACTACTGTGTGCCAGACGTTCTAATAGGTGCTGGAGATACACCAAGAAATAATCGAAACCTAGATCTTACCCTTGTGGGGCTTATATTTCAGTCAGATCAGAAAAATCCTTAGATATGATCTTATGGAATAGTCCTATAGAGACCTGACACACATTTCCAAGAACACTGGGAGCAAATGAAAGTTAGCAAAGAAGTGGAGACGGCACATCGCTTGTCACTAGGGCTTACTACACTACTCACTGATAACCCCGTCACCATTTTTATGTTAGTTTTCTTTAATCATACTCATTTCCTTTTAAATGACACCATGGAAGCATAAATATTTATTATTTTGGCTATTTCTCTTTAAAAGCATTTCATTCCAATGGATCTATCAGCATGTTGACTTTATTTAGTACCATTGTGTGGGAACGTCTCATGTCTTTCCCACTGCCCTTTATCCAGGGCCCACAGCAGCTAGCACGAAGTCCAGATGGTTCTCCCACCCTGCTTGTGAATAGCACTACTGACATGAATAATGCTCTCAAGTTGTGACTTTTAAAATAGACTCACGTGTGATGAACACACAGGAGATGACTCTCCTAATCCTAAATTTCTTCTCGGATTTCCAGGAATCTGGGAAGGCTCTTATTTTTTGTGAAGGTTGAGTGGGAGAAAAGAGAATACATACGTTTCTGTTGTTCATCCCAGGAGGTAAAAAGATCAACAGAACTGTCTTTGACAATTACATACAGGTCAATCTTCAATTGCATCATAAACATGTTGGCAGGTAACATTTTAGTTGTCTACTGGTCCAAGGGGCCTCTTGTTGCTGTTACTGACCACCTAAATTTTATAAATGGACACCTAAGCAGGGAGTAAGAGCTAGGTGAATAGATTTTATCATTCACGACATATCTACACTACAGTTCAAAAGTACATTTGAGACAGTATAGGGAGACCACAGAAGAGCTTCTGCTGTATCTTATAGGTGGTGACTATATTATTCAAATAGATACCTAATTACTGTATACGAGATATGTTAATTATCAATTTCTAAGGAAGCAAAGTGCAATAAAGATACATTAAAACTCAGTTAAACCTGATTTACTCACTGATGATTTAGAGGTGACTCAAAGATACAGAGTTACTGAATTAGGAGATGACTCAGGATAAAGTATCTTTATTTTGAACTTCATTTAGTTTATACTCTATAGATGAGGAGAAGTGATTATTCTCTAAATGATAGAATGACAGGTAATCCAGCATTTGCTATGGATCTTGAAATCTATACATCCAGCTACGTCAGAGACAATATTCCAAAATGCCAATAAACTTTTTGGAAGTTTTCAACCTTTGATGATTAATCTAAGCTAATTTTAAGTTTAGTTGACTAGAAATTTCCAGCTCATCTAGTTCACAATTAATAATTAGTGCTATTTGGCTGGAAACAAAACATTATTACCAATAAATATGAATTAACAGAGACTGTATACCCTAATTAAGACAGACTAAAACAAAAAAGCTAAATGACACAAAACAAAATTTGAATGTTAGATGATTGTTAATCTTGGCTTATCTTGTTCCCTTATTGTAGGTTATATAGATTTTGCATACGTAGATTATTCTTCCATGTTTTTTTGTTTTTGTTTTTGTTTTGTTCATTTTTGTGCTTGGTTCTCTTTGCAAGTAGAATGGATTAAAATATTCTCAATGTACAACTAATATAATGGAGTTAGGGTCCAGGCTTAAACCCCAAATCTGTGACCTTAATATACCTGGAGGCCTGTTAAAGTAGCTTACCATAAGTCTATTTGTATGAGAACCTAAGAGATCCCTACAAGAGATATACCCAGAGGAAAGGTGCCTTAGTGGAGGGGTAAACTGAGTCCACAGTGAACACTGAGCACAGTGACTGTCATTTATTTTGTTTTTTTTTAAAGAGTTATTTATTTATTTTATTTATTTTTTATTTTTATTTTTTTAATAATAAATTTATTTTTTATTGGTGTTCAATTTGCCAACATACAGAATAACACCCAGTGCTCATCCCGTCAAGTGCCCCACTCAGTGCCTGCCACCCAGTCACCCCCACCCCCCACCCTCCTCCCCTTCCACTATCCCTAGTTTATTTCCCAGAGTTAGGACTCTTCCATGTTCTGTCTCCCTTTCTGATATTTCCTACCCATTTCTTCTCCTTTCCCCTCTATTCCCTTTCACTATTATTTATATTCCCCAAATGAATGAGACCATATAATGTTTGTCCTTCTTTGATTGACTTACTTCACTCAGCATAATACCCTCCAGTTCCATCCACATTGAAGCAAATGGTGGGTATTTGTCATTTCTAATGGCTGAGGAATATTCCATTGTATACATAAACCACATCTTCTTTATCCATTCATCTTTTGATGGACACCAAGGCTCCTTCCACAGTTTGGATATTGTGGACATTGCTGCTAGAAACATCGGGGTGCAGGTGTCCCGGAGTTTCATTGCATATGTATCTTTGGGGTAAATCCCCAACAGTGCAATTGCTGGGTCATAGGGCAGGTCTATTTGAACTCTTTGAGGAACCTCCACACAGTTTTCCAGAGTGGCTGCCCCAGTTCACATTCCCACCAACAGTGTAAGAGGGTTTCCTTTTCTCCGCATCCTCTCCAACGTTTGTTGTTTCCTGCCTTGTTAATTGTCCCCATTCTCACTGGTGTGAGGTGGTATCTCATTGCGGTTTTGATTTGTGTGGAACCAGAAAAGACCCCGAATAGCCAGGGGAATTTTAAAAAAGAAAACCAAAGAAAACTTTGACTCAGGGCAGCCCCGGTGGTGCCTCGGTTTAGCCTGAGCCTGGGGTGTGATCCTGGAGACCCGGGATCGAGTCCCACATCGGGTTTTCTGCATGGAGCCTGCTTCTCCCTCCACCTGTGTCTCTGCCTCTCTCTTCGCTCTCTCTGAATGAATAAATAAATCTTTAAAAAAAAGAAAAGAAAAGAAAAGAAAGAAAAAGAAAAAGAAAAGGAAAGAAAAGAAGAAAAGAAAAGAGAAAAGAAAAGAAGAAAAGAAAAGAAAAGAAAGAAAGAAAAGAAAAGAAAGAAAAGAAAAGAAAGAAAGAAAAGAAAGAAAAGAAAGAAAAGAAAAGAAAAGAAAAGAAAAGAAAAAAGAAAAGAAAAAAAGAAAACTTTGACTCAGCAGATAGCAGAGTTTAGATTAGGAGGAAGGGGTAGTGACTTCTGCTACTTGAAGCCGGGGGCATCACAATGCCAGATTTTGGGTTGTACTACAAAGCTATGGTCATCAAGACAGTGTGGTACTGGCACAAAAACAGACACATAGATCAATGGAACAGAATAGAGAACCCAGAAGTGGACCCTCAACTTTATGGTCAACTAATATTCGATAAAGGAGCAAAGACTATCCACTGGAAGAAAGACAGTCTCTTCAATAAATGGTGCTGGGAAAATTGGACATCCACGTGCAGAAGAATGAAACTAGACCACTCTCTTTCACCATACACAACGATAAACTCAAAATGGATGAAAGATCTAAATGTGAGACAAGATTCCATCAAAATCCTAGAGGAGAACACAGGCAACACCCTTTTTGAACTCGGCCACAGTAACTTCTTGCAAGATACATCCACGAAGGCAAAAGAAACAAAAGCAAAAATGAACTATTGGGACTTTATCAAGATAAGAAGCTTTTGCACAGCAAAGGATACAGTCAACAAAACTAAAAGACAACCTACAGAATGGGAGAAGATATTTGCAAATGACATATCAGATAAAGGGCTAGTTTCCAAGATCTATAAAGAACTTATTAAACTCAACACCAAAGAAACAAACAATCCAATCATGAAATGGGCAAAAGACATGAACAGAAATCTCATGGAGGAAGACATAGACATGGCCAACAACCACATGAGAAAATGTTCTGCATCACTTGCCATCAGGGAAATATTTATTTATTTTAGAGAGAGAACATAAGCAGGAGGGACAGAGGGAGAAGGAGGGAGAATCTCAAGCAGACTCTGCCCTAAGCGCAGAACCCAGTGCAGGGCTCAATCTCACAACCCTGAGATTATGACCTGAGCTGAAACCAAGAATCAGATGCTTAACTGACTGAGCCACCCAGGCGTCCCCACTGTCATTTGCTGTTTATACAACAAAGCCCCAAGAAGTCCTGGGCAAAAACGAAGGTTGAACAGAATGAAGGGAACTGATTTCACTCAAATCTCCATGAGTTATTGGGAATGCAAGACAGCTCTCTTTTTGCAGTATGAAAAGGGAAAGAAGGATTCATCACATTTTGGGATCTACAATAGCTCAATTGTGCTACTTCCTGAGCTCCAGAAGTAAGAGTGGTGCCCAATACCCACCATGTCAGACTTTACCAGCAATGGCATTGAAAGGGTCGCATTGAGGCCCCATCACAACACAGTGGCTTCAGAATCACAAAGCAATCTGACATCAAAGACAGTGGACAGTGTTGAATGCAAAAGACCCAGATTTGACTCAGCAGATAGCAGAGTTTAGATTAGGAGGAAGGGTTAGTGACTTCTGCTATTTGAGGTTCTCAGAGATAATAGGCTTGGGGCACTTGGCCGTACCATTTTAATCTCAAAACAGAGCACCAGGGTGAGCCAAAGAAATCTTATATTGTTGGTAATGTAATTTAATTTCATATATCTCAGAGCCTCCACAGCTTCATCCAAATTAGACTCCTAACATGCATCTATAAAGCCAGAAGATCAGAGAGGAGAACAGCATGGTTTCTTAAGTGCTCCATTTTCCAAGAAAATACAAGGCTATCTCTCCTTAATGATTTGTAATTAAAATCATTCAGGTAATTATATTTAATGAATAATATCTCTCTTCACCTCAAGGCATCCTGAATGAGTCAGAAGATAAATATACTTGCGTTTGTGTGTGCGCACACCCCTCTCTCCCCACCTTTCCCTTTGTCTCCTGTCCCTCCACCCCTTCAAGGAATAAGAGATTCCATTATTGGAAGCAGATGAGTCAAAGCCCCTGGGTGGATAGACAGACGTGCAGTTAAGGGGGCCCTTGTCTGGAAAATTAGACAGCCGCCAGTTCTGTGTTTATGAGATTGCTTTCCCTCACGTGACTGTTAGACAAGCCTATTCACCTGTTAACCTCTATACTCTGTGCCTTAAAGATCACTGTCAAAACTCACCAGGCAGCACTTGATATGTGGAACCAGATTTGCCCTGGCTCCTCTGTAAGAGTCTTCAATCCATACCTTTTCCAGTTTGCCTTGCACCCCCGTTCCTTCATCACTGCTTTAGGACACCAGCATTCAGCAGCCTACCAGACACACATTTTCCCTAAGAAACCACATAGAATGAGACCATAAAAGAAATGCAAAGCATATCCTGATCCCCTGAGTCCACCAAATGATTTCATGAGCCTCCTGTAGATTTGTTTAGACCCACATTGATCTTTCTGGGACCTGAAGCTCTAAGCCAATGTCTCTGGCCAATGGGTACTGCAAAATCCTTTTTAAGTGTGTGCACACTCCACTGCAGAAAGAGCCTTGCCTTTCTAAAGAGATCTGAACTATTACTTTTCAAACCTTTGAGACCCAGATGTTTTCATGGGCCAAGAGCCGTTTTCTAAATTCAAAGGAGAGCTGGTGCTTTTACGGAGCTGAGTAGTGGCAGATGTCCAGCACGACTCATGTGGTGAGTTCACTGTATTGTGATTTATAAAATGTCCCCAATAAAACTTAAAAAAAATAAAAAATGAAAAATCTGTTCCTTATTTACCCTACAGTGGAAAAAAAAGCACCATAATGCATTTCTAAGAATGCTTAATTTTATGTGTGTGATCGTAATCATTTAAACTCTTGCTAGCATTTTTCCAGAAGCATTTTCTCTTAGAAGAGCCAAAACATTTTCCCCATCTTGATTGTCACAAGCAAAAACTAATAAATAATTTCTTCTATTAGAAGCCTGAAGGGCATTTAACTACGTGGCATACATTTTAAGAGAAATTTGAAAGATTATTTTTTTAATTCAGATTTTCCAAGAAAAAATGAAAGTGTATTACATTTAAATTAATATTGGAAATCATAACAGTTGGGGAGGAAGGACAAAGGGAATTCAGTTTGCTTTTCTCCCAGTTTTATATGTAAATTACTATATATATTTTTTAAAAGAATAAGTATCCAGTGTACACATGAGTTAGTAATTTTTATATTGCTAAAAGAAACTAGCTTTCTTTGGATTATCCAAAAACAATAATATGAAACTGATAAAGACAGAGACTTTGGGTCAGGGCAGAGGCAGAACAGAGAAGGACAGGAAGGAAGGAAGAACGAATAGATATCCCATTGGCTCTTTTCTGAAAGCAACTAAGTTCCCTAGAGGAGCTCTGGCTATAAAAGAGAATGACCAACCACTGAGCAATGAAATGTTAACTTATCATCAGGCTAAAGTAAACTGAAGGCTTGGAAATTTTCAGGAAAAAAAAAAATGTAACAGCAAGGCACTCTTGCAGACTTTACTTAACCAATATTGGATCTTGGTATTTGAATTTTAAGTGTGATATATTTCCTTCAGTTTTGTTGGATACTCAGAGTTTTCCACCCTTTTTTTGGGATGTAGAACAAATTGGAAACAAAACCAAGTCTACTTAATGCTGATATGTGGGATAGATAAGAAGAAGGCTATTGTGAAAATTCGTCTAAGATATATCTAAGACAGTGTTCTCAACAGGGGAGTTCTTGCACCATGGAGGATATTTGGTAATGTCTGGAGATATTTTTAATTGTCACAATTTGGGGCTGCCACTGGCATCTAGTAGGTAGAGGCTAGGGATGCTGCTAGACATCATATAATACACAGGATAGCCCCTCGCAACAAAGAACCATCTGCCCCAAAATATCAATATACCACTGTTGAGAAGCCCTGGCGTTGGAGGGCAAAAATGTTGATTATTACAACAGTGTCAAGATGCAAGGTCAAAGTCACATTAAGCAATCCTTTTCTCAAATGAGTCAGAGTACCAACTATCAAGACAATTGAGTGATGCTCTCACCTTGGCAAATGTGAGTGCTACTTCTTAAGTAACAAATCAGCTGCAGCTCTCCATGATGGAGAGCCTAAACTGGCATCAAGGGCCCACCATTATCAACTGCCCATGGGACAAGAACCTACCCCCTGTCATTAGGAATGAGCAATGTTCAGGTCAAAGAGTATTTTGAGTAGTACTTAGGCCAAGGCCAAAGCACTTGGTTGGCAGAGTTACAAAAAGGACAGGAGGAGAAAAAGCCTTAGGAATTTCTTGATGGGGAAAAAGTGGGGATGGTATAAGACTACAAGCTTTCATAGGTCTTTGGGAAGATGGGGGGAGGATGACATAGAGATATTTGGACACAGGGGCATATCACTTGGGACCTTCCCTTGGAGTCACTCATTTTGAAAGCCTGGAGTTTGTAAGACTTCTTTCCTTGTATGGTAGCAAAGAACAATTCATGTGAAATTGCAAACCATGTTCATCCTCCTTTGTGCTGGTTTTGGAATAAAACACTCTGAGTAAAAGTAAATTTCACATCCAGGACTGGGGAGAACCAGCAAGGAAGGGAAGTCCTTGAGGATGGATTGTGACCATTTGCCTATGTCACTGCAAAGGTCCTCATCCCAGCCCCTTTAGCAATGACTGGAGGTTCTTGGCAGAGATGGTAGGACCTACAGACCAAGGACAGCAGACAGTGATCCTTCTGGAGAGGCAATATGAACCATTTCCCTCAGTTCTGATTACTCTCCCCAAAATGCTTTAGCAAGGGAAAAGCAAGGGGCTATGCCTCACCTTGAGTAACAAGGGACTAAGTTGTATAAATTGATCATTCAGGAAATTCTGCACATGATCACAAAAATCACAAATTCCCAACACAGGATGAATTTTTATGGCAGTTTGAACACTCTGTATTAACATCATTCTGAACTTTGTCTCCTTCTTGATTGCTTAGTTCCTTTTCCTCGAAAAACTGTTTCAGTCTGGGTGCCTGGGTGGCTCAGTAGGTTAAGCACCGGACTCTTGGTTTCAGTTCAGGTCATGATCTCAGGTCGTGAGATGGAGCCCCACATTAGGCTTCTCACTGGGCATGGAGACTGCTTGAGATTCTCTCTGTCTCTCTGCCCACCTATACACGCTCCCCCCACCCCACTGCCATGCTCTTGCTCTATCTGAAAAAAAGAAAGAAAAGGAAAACTGTTCATGTGACTTCGTCAGTCATATACACAAAGTCCAAGGCTTAATATGAAACCACTTTCTTTATTTTCCTGATAGTCCATTTGGAATCATAGTATTTAAAGCCAGAAGGGGGGCCCCTGAGAGTGGCTCAGCTGGTTAAGCAACCGAATATTGGTTTCATCTCTGATCATGATCTCAGGGTCATGAGACCAAGCCTCCCATTTGGCTCCACTCAGTACTGAGTTGGCTTGTTCCTCTCCTTCTGTTCCTCCTCTCTCTCTCTCTCTCTCTCTCTCTCTCTCAAATAAATAAATAAATAAAATCTTAAAAAAAATAAAGCTGGAAGGAAATTTGAAGACTGTATGGTGACAGGAAAATGAAGTTGTGAGGACCCTGAAAGTCAAGTGTGTTACCCAAGAAAATGCTGAGTCCTGCTCTCTTTTTCACTCCTGACTTTCTGATCTGTGGGTCCATTTTCTCATCTAAGAATAAATCATTCATGAGAGGAGTGACATAATCAACTTAAGTTTCAGATCAGGGAAGCCATTATTGTCCTTCCATATTCTTCCATGTTGAAACATTTAATTTAATTATACCTGTGTGGTAAACATAAACTCTATTTCATCATTTACTGATCTTAAGTTTCTTACACTGATCCCTCAAAAATGAATGAACTGAACCCAGCACATCAAATTTAGCAAGCACCTTAGAAAAGGTTTCTTAGGGGGAATCCCTGGGTGGCTCAGTGGTTTAGCGCCGCCTTCAGCCCAGGGCGTGATCCTGGAGACTCAGGATCGAGTCCCATGTCAGGCTCCCTGCATGGAGCCTGCTTCTCCCTCTGCCTGTGTCTCTGCCTCTCTCTCTCTCTCTCTCTCTCTCTCATGAATAAATAAATTTTAAAAAATCTTAAAAAAAAAAGAAAAGTTTTCTTAGTTCTTCTCTAGACTACCTAAGATATTTTTGTCTTGAACAGATTTACACATTTAGTATTCAAATCACAAATGTAATTATACTTAATAGAATTCAGAGCTAGTTTAAAAACATCTCAAAGTGTTTCAGAGCAGACCTACCACTAGCCTACATTAAATATCATCAGCTATCCAACAATCGAGAAAAGAAAAGTGCTACTAAGAAATCTGCAAATTGGAAGAAAGAAACTGCCAACAGAGGTCATTGTTTTGGAAACTGATAGAACCAAAAGAAAGTTGGATAACTCACTTAGCCCATCCTCATGACTTTAGTGCCCTAAATAGTCTGTACAAAATGTTCAACTTTTTCCTGGGCAGACTATTTCAACGAACAGCATTTGGCTCCCATTCCAGAGAATAACCGTTTTTAATACTTACTATGGCTCACATACTTGACACACTTAGCATTCTGAACAATTTTATAAAGGATACCTCAAACCATATATAACAAAAACGGCAGGACAAGATCACCAACAAAATATTTGAATAGGGTCATTTATCAACTTTGAAATCATGTATACCACTCAATTTAAGATTCATGCATATGGTGTGGACAGAACAATGGCTCATTGGAAATAGTTTGCAAACAAACTGGTGGGTACATAAGTTATTTAGGACCATTAAAAATCTTTAGGACAGGGATGTCTGAGTGGTTCAGAGGTTGAATCTGCTTTTGGCTCAGGCGATGATCCCGGGGTCCTGGGATTGAGCCCCGCATTGGACTCCCTGCAGGGAGCCTGCTTCTCCCTTTACCTATGTCTCTGCCTCTCTATCTGTGTCTCTCATAAATAAACAAATAAAACTTAAAAAAAAAATCTTTAGGCCATTTAGGTCATATGCTCAAATTTCTTCACAGCAAAGTTCTTAGAAACTAAATGTCTCAATGCTCCATCTATTACAGTTATTATTTAATTTATTGTCAGATAACTTGTCTTTACTTCCAAACAGACTTTTCTCAAATAATTGATACTTTAGTTAGTGATGAATGGTTTTAGTAACTTTGATATATCTTTATAGCATAAATGATTATATAATTTGCAGATAGATGCACTGTTTTTGAGTAAGAATCATTATACAAATGTCTTCTGATCATTGGGGAGGGCATTAAAACATTACAGAAGAATTAAGTAGGTTAATTTTTAAAAGTTCTTTTATTGATTTAAAAAGAAGTCTAAATATAATTATCGAGTCCATTCTATTTTCTTTAAATTCATCTGCTTTTACACTCACTTAAAAAATGAATTTTATATTTTTCTGAAATAAAAGTTCTGAAGAAAGCTCTTTTTGTATCTAACTTTTGATACTAAAGTACATTTGTAAAGGGTTGATTTTTGCACCTGATCCTCAGTGATAAGAATAATCACATGAAGGTCAGAGAGGAGAAAATATGAGAATAGTATAGGAATTTTGAATTGATTGATGCTAACATGCAATCCACCCTAATGCTATGCAGAGATAATGGGAATACTTGTAAGTCTCAATTGAGTTTCAATTCTAAATTTTAAAAACAGAATTTGAGTCATACTAACCAAAAGAACTAATGAATCTGACTTTAAGAAAAAGATCACATTTGCTTGGTTTTCTGGTTCAACTTGCCTTTATCTCATTTATATTTGACTATTAACAGGTCGATATTTTATTTGTCAGCTTACCAATTGGATATTGCCACTTCAAGCAAGGATGATAAAATAGTTAATGCAGTAAAAATATTTGCTACATTGCAGATTTATCCTAAATATAATGACTATATTATATTATATCCTCAACTCCATGTTGATGTATCTTAATGGCAATGACAGATGATAAAATTGTGTCTGTCTACCACTTAAGACTAAGTTTTTATTGCTTCTTTCCAAAGCATTTAATAGAGCCAAACATACTAATACATGGTGCTTGGCTCAACTCTTAAGAGTGATCTCACATTATATTGATATTAAACCCAAAGATAGATTTCAGCATCAATCAACAGCTAATAAGATAATTACTTTACCTTGTAGTAATCTAAGGTATAATCCAAATTATATTTTGTTTTTCTATTTTTTGAAAAGCTGACACTATCAGGCAGCATATAAATCTGTCTCCTAGATTCCTAAGCTAAGCTTTCCAGGGAGCTTTCTCAGTGTCTCCCTCCAAATCCTCACTGTTTATCCTTCATTATCCTCTCATGAACCCCTAGTCGGCTTAGACGCATGACAGCTATGGAGAGAAAACTAAGAACATCAAGCCCAGTATAAATTAAAGGTAAAAAGCATTATCTCAAGTGGAATTTTCCAGGACCTGCAAGAAAGATCCACTGTCTTTTCAATTTTGAGTAGGTATATCTTCAACATTATTGGAAATAGCAAAATAAACCAAATTTTATGAGATTATTTATATGGAGCAAGTCAAAGTAAAATGTAGTTAAAACTCAATTCTCATCTTTTGTAAGCTTAATCAAACACATGGTTAAGAAGTAGAATGTGTGTGTGTATACATATGCGGTTTGTGTAACCTCTTCTTTTCATCTTTGTGGCTCCTACCTTGAGCACCTGTCCCTACACCTGCCACCATACCTAACCTTGCTTCTCCCGTTTTTCTCCTTCATGCCTGTCCCTCCTCTTCCTACTACTAAATTCTTTCCCTCTCATTTTCAAGTCCTGAAACATTGACTTGCAGGATTGGGTGAAAATGATTTTGTCATCATGCATTTAAGTGCATTAATATAGATAGTCACTATCTATATTAGTTATATGAGATCCTTATATTAATTGGGGACTGTTTGTATCAGGTTAATTAGCTAACCTTCAGCTTTTTAATTCATTAAGAGTTTCCTATGACTGTGGGGCTTAAATGGAATTGCAGTTGTGCTTTAGTCTGTCCTTTCTCGTATAGCACTAGGGAGTGAAATATTTTAATATTTCCTTCCTTTTACCTTGCTGATAAAGGGTTTTCCATGTGAAAATAACTTTTTCTAACTAGAGGCAAGAAGATTACTTCTTAATACTTTCAACTGTGAAGATTTAGTGATACTTTGGCTTTTGAAAGTAGGAAAGAACATGAATATTTATTGTGGGCTTACTGTGGTTTAGAGATAGGTGATTTGCACACACACTATGCTATTTGACCCTTGTAACAACTCTCTGAGGCTGGTATTATTACTTTTTGCAGAAGAGGGAACTGAAAATGAGAGAACCAATTGGCAGAGCAGATTCAGGCATGTCTTTCAAGCTCGGTGTTTATTATGTATATGTTCAGGCCTGTAGTCTCTACAGCAGGGTTCCTTTCCTTTCATTTAGTCAGCAATTCCACTGCTTTGGGAATTATTTTACTTTAGAGTGCTCCTTGGTATTTTGGCGAAATTGACAAAAACAAATTTCTAACCATGCATTATTTTTCAAAACATGTTTATTGTATCATATCTATGATATAGCCAGCACTGTGTTAGATGTTGAGGGACCAAAGTAAATAGCCCAATTTCTACCTGTAATTATCCTGCATTGTGGTAAAATAAGCCAAGCGTGTATCAGAGCACGGTGGTGAGGCATTGGTGCAGAAGCTCGCACCATCAGGAAGGCTGTCTTGACAAGATTTAGGAATATTAGAGTTTCAAGTACCCATCCGTATTAGATTATTGACTTTTTGAGAAATTCTTAGAGAGCCCCTGGATACCCCTGGACCTCAGATTTTGGCTCTTTATTCCATAATTCATTATGCACTCTACAAACTTTACTTCCTTTCCCAAGGAATGGCATTAATAAGCCAACTTTGTGGCTAGGTATCAGCCTCTCTTTCCCTAGCTTTTATTTCCTGTGTAACTTCAGGCTGCTCACTTAACCTTTCTTTGCTTTGGTTAATTATTTGCACAATACAGGTAATAGCTACCTCAGGAATTGCTGTAGGGCTTAATTAATTAATGTTTATAACATCTTTGAAAATGTAGCATTAAAGCTCCCAAGTTAAGTGCAAATTATTACCATTATTGACATTATCATCATCATCATCAATCTCTTTCACATATAGCCGAAGGCAGACTCCAAGAGGTGAATCATTACCCTGTTCTTCAGGTCTGGCTCCATCTTCTGAGCTTGATTGCTTTATCTGAGTGTCTGAACCTACTTGTAGACAGAACAATTGCAGGAAGTTCTTTCTGCCTCAGAAAAATCATCCCCTGCTCCTACTTCCTTGACTCTGTTTCTGCTGCTAGTTGCTAACTGTTCTGCTGATCCTCACAAGATCATATCTGTGTGTATTTAAAATATGTAGAAATTCTCCTTAGCCAACTGACCATTGCCTGGACAACCATGACATCTCATCTTTCTAATTGTGTTGAACAAGAATAGTGGATCACTGATTTGAACCCAAAGTGTGAATGAGCCCATCTTTAGTTTGGTAAATGAAGCTATATAAGTATGAGTAAGCCTGTCTGGAAAGAGAAAAATTATCTTAAGCCACATAAACATCACTTTGATTATTAAGCAGCTGGTTACTACATAGTTAACAGACATTTAAATCTGTGGCTTCTAAAAGAGTGCTAATTACAACCCAAAAAAGCAGTTATTTTAAACAGTGGAAAAAATTCATGTTTACTTATGCATTTCCATGTGCCAAAAGAATTTTTTTTCTTTCTTTTATCTTTTGTTTTTTTCCTCAACAACTCACATTCTTCACGATCACGTAAAATTCTTTCTCATTTAGGAAACCTCCTTACATCAGTCAAACCTAGAAGTTTACTCTCCCCACCCCAATATATGATACTTGGTCTATATCATACACTTAGTAATTCTTTGCTGCTCTGTGGTGTCTCCCATTATTTTTTTTTTTTTACAACATTTTCAACTGTTTGTATCTTCTTTTTCCAATTATATTATGCAGCCCTTATGGGTAGCAAAAAAGAGATGTGTACCTTTGTATGTTCTGAAATGCCTAGGTTAGATCCTTGGAAGTGAGATTCACTGGACACTTGTTTATTTCTTTTTTCTTTCCAATTTATTTGAGGAAACAGCTCCAGACTTTATATCCCAAAGACTTATCTGACATAAAATTCTTGCTGAATTTTATGGTAAGAATGCTATACTCTTTCCTTTTCCTCCTGAGCACGTAACTAGACTACACTTCAGAGTCTGTCTTGCAATTAGTCTAGGCCATGTGACTGAGTTTGGCCAATGTGATATGGTAGACATGATGTCATTGCCCGTACAGACCTACATGTATGTTTTTCTTGCCCAAATCTCCCTGCTTGCTCCTGCTATCTTTATTCGTTAGCAGACTGTTTGGAAAAAAACAAAAACAAAAACAAAAACAAAACTAAACTAAACAAAAAACAAACAAACAAAAAAAAACTAAGGATGTAGAGAAAGGTAGAGCCAGAAGATAGAAAAAAAAAAAAAAAAATGGGTCCCCAAACCACCAGATGGAAAAGAGCCTCTTAAGAGAGTTATATGGCCAGGAAGATACATGGTGGTCTATTGCATAAATGAGAAATAAACTTTTGATAAATCAGGAAATTTGAGGATTGTTTGCTACAGAAGCCTAAATTTACTTAGAGATATATTTCATAATCATCTCATTCTTAATATATTACAAACAGAACTCTTGCTTCCTTTCTCCTTTATTCCCCAAATCCACTGCTTCAGCAAGTCTTATCCAAATATATATTATATTGGGCAGCCTGGGTGGCTCAGTGGTTTAGAGCTGCCTTCAGCCTAGAGTGTGATCCTGGAGACCCAGAATCGAGTCCTACGTCGGGCTCCCGGCATGGAGCCTGCTTCTCCCTCTGCCTGTGTCTCTGTCTCTCTCTCTCTCATGAATAAGTAAATAAAATCTTTAAAAAAAAAAGCAAATATATGTTATATACACATAGATTTGTTGCTAACTGTATCTTTTAAAATATATCTCAAGACACATCAGATGTGTCCATATATCTCCATTTTTCTCCATCACCTTCATGGTCTTACACAAAACTCTCATTATTTCTTAAACTCCATCACAGCCTCTAAACAGTTACTGTTGCTCCTCTCCTTCCCTTTCTCTTTTCTTCAATCCACAGCAACCAAACTCCTATTTTTAAAACACAACTTCAACCAAACCACTCCCTTATTTTAAATCTTTCAACAGCTTACCACTGCACCAACAGTAAAATCCAACTCCTAACCTTGACCTGCAAGACCCTGCATGTTCTGGCCCCTGCTAGCTCACCAAGTTCATCTTAGAACAGTTTCCAGTTACCGACAAAGTCTAGTCACCTGGAATTCTTTCAGTTTCTCTAACAGCCTAAATTTTATCTCCTCCAGGATCTTTGCCCATACCATTTGCCTTGCTTTGAGGGTGTTTCTCCTTATCCTTCACACAACCAGTTCATTTCACTGTTTAAGCATCCTTTCCTCAGAGAAGTTTCTCTGCTCACTGTATCTAAGAAAATTATTGACCCTCAACCATTAATAACCAGAATTTTTAATTGTATATTCATATGGCAAGTAAGAATCCCAGGTCACAAATTATGAAGTACAAGAACTATAGCTCCATTTTACATAAATAGATGTAATTTATTTTTCTATTCTGTTTATAGAGCCTATTTCATTTGTATATTGATTAGGATATAGATTTCAAATACTGTAAGAAGGAGCCAAGTAAAATAGTGGCTAACTGCCTTTAAATTTAGTGAGTCTTGAATATTAGAATTTCATTTCTCTTTCTTTTATCAGTCTGAGAATAAGCAGTCAAAGTTGAGAGGGCAGTTTTGAAATGTCAAGGATCTGGACTCTTTTTGTATTGTCACTTTGCATTCCTCAGTATGAGGCCTCCATCCTTGGGTACAAGATGCAAAATTAACTGTAGTTTGGTGTGGTAGGTAAGAGCAGTTCATGGTTGAGGCAAGGACCAGGTGAAAAGAGCTCCGGGATGCCAATTCCTCACTGAATGCTCTTATATGAACAAGGTCTTTAAAGGTTTGTAAAGGAGATGAGGTTTCAAGAGGAGATAGACAAATTGGTAAAAGTTGTGGGTGAGGAATAAGAAGAGGAAAGATTGACTAAGTATAATGGCAGCATTTGAAAATCCACACTGTTTTTCCCCTCTTAGTTTGGATATAGTAGAAATACTAGGGGAAAGTGCATGATTCAGAATATATGTGGAATATGGAAAGAATCTTTTGGCAAGAAGAATGATTCTGAGCAACAAAAAATAACTTATACAACCTGGCAAAAGGGTTGGGCCTTTAGAGTCAGCAATTCTGCAGAATGAAAGACTGTGGCTGAAAGTTAAGTTTTATGTGTCTAGTTAGAAGATTAGCATTGAAGTCAGAGATCTAATATTTGTTGAAGAAAAGGCTCGGAACATGCTTGAAAATTTTGGATCCTTAGTGAAAGTGCTTTGGTGGAAACTTGCATCACAAAAGGTAAAAAATTTAAGGAGGGTCACTTTGAATTTGTACAATTGGCAAGATACTTCATCTCTTCAGGAGTTTTTAGTTTTGTTTTCTGTTCTGTGTTATCTTCATTTAACCCTCTGAGAGCTTTCCAATCATATCATCTAAAGATAATTTTATCCACTGTTCTGCTTGGTCACCAATCTCAGAAATGGTGACGTGATGAGAAATGAGAAATTTCGTTATGAGAAATCCATGGTTTGTTGTGTTTTTCCATAGCAAACACATTGGAAAGCCAGGTTAGCAAAGCTGCTGCCATTGGTATCTTTTACATCAACCACATCCAAAGAGCCACAATATCTATGTTGGTGGTTACTTCAATTCTTACTAGGTTAGTGTCTCCAATCATCATACACAGGGTACCAGTGTCAAACTTGATGAAGTTGGTAATCTTACCAGTTTCTGAATTAATCGGAATGTTGTAATTCACCTTGATGAGGGGATAGGAGTAGAAGATATAGAAGCATCATAGATCATCAGATGAGGGATTCCTTTTGTGACCACAAAGATCTTTCCTACTCTGTACAACTGTACTTGGTTCCTCAGCCATGATACAATGAACAGCAATGAGATTTTGTGTCAAAGATCAGATGGTAATATTCTCTAGTCTTGTCAATGCCAATAAAATCCATAATACCAGAAGGTCAGTTATATCAGTTTAGACCTTGCCATCATTTTTTTTCTAGCACAGGATTATATATAGACAGGTAGGTATATATCTATACCTAATTATTATATTTACCACTATAGCTATATAGATAAAGGTATTTCACAGACACAAAGCTCCCATATACTAAGGTAATAGGTGTGATGTGGCGACATAGATTCAGCAAAAACAATTTTAACTTTCACATTAAGTTAATGTGGCAAGTTTGAATTTTATTGCTTTTTAGTGTTTAAGATAGAATCCATAAGTTTGATTTGGCTTTATTTTGATATAAAGTGTATAAGCTTAAGGAGCTTATATTTAGTTTTATGTACAGTATGATTCACATGTGAATATTCCTTTCTTCTGACCTCAGTCCCAAAAGGGAAAACTATTTGCTCACTTAGCTTACTTCTGTTCCCTACTCGGCCTGGCACTCCAGATGAAGGTCTGCTTCTGAGCAAACAACTGCAAAAACAACCCCATGGTGGTGTAGCCCCGCTGACTTGGCCCACCAACCGTAATGAACTACTACATGCAGATCTTTATTTCCTATCAGGGCAATACTTAAGTCTGTTCCTTAAGGAAATTTTGACAGGGAGCCATTCTCTCAGCTTGTGGGGACTGGTAGATAGACAAGGAGAAAGCACACTGGTCAGTTTGTCTAACATCCAATGCCTTGGGGCTACTGCATGCCTTAGATGCTCTTTGGGACCACAAGCCACAGCTCCACTAGGCACAGAATGTACTTGAGGAGTTTCAGACAACCTTTGGAGAAATCATCAAAGAAGAAATAATCTACCTCAGTGATTTCCAAAGTAGACAAAAGGTCCATTTTAGAAAAAGTTACACAGCCGACAATATATTAACAAGGAGGAAAGGAGTATAGTGGGTTTAAAAAGCTTTAAAATATTGATGTTCCAAATGGAAGCAGTTACAGTAATCCTAGTCTCTTTGGACTTGAGGACAAGAAGAGCCTCTCTTGTTGGATGGAAGGGCATCTTAGTTTGGTATGACTGGAGCATCAGGCATTTGTTGGGGAGAGCAGAGGAAGAAGGCAAGAGTTAGTGAGGAAGCCAGGTCAGGAGGGACCAATATTCAATGCTGGGCAATCATAAAACTTTTCTAAATCTTAGTGTGACAGTTTGTGTGAATGGAATATCCACCAAGTATCTATCACTAAATATTTATTTATAATCTCTTGAGTTTCCTTTTCAAATTTCCTCCATTATTCCCATGTGGCATGCTTTTTTTTTTTTTTTTTGAGACTAATTTGTTTCAGAGGAAGGACTCCATTTTCTTGTCAATAAAAAGAAGATTCTTAAATCTTCTCCATAGACTTAATGGTGAAATATAAAATATTAACTGGCCATCTAATTCTTTTCATATTTGAGACCAAATTGCTAACTAATCATACCTCTAAGCATGGCAACACTTAACTACCAGGATTATTAGTTTGTTAATGAAATAAGTCTTCTAGTAATTACCAGATCTCAGAATCATTTATTACCATCTACCACAAAATGCTAAATATAGCATTTCCTTCCTTCTATAGGAAGAAGTGATAAATGTTTTTTAGACCACACAGAGAGAAGAGTTTTCTGTGGTTTTTAGGTATATTCCCACATTTAATGATAAAAACAGAAAGCAATTTAAGAACATTTTCCATGTGTGTCCAAAACGCAAGACACAACATCCTCCTTATAAAGGAGCCAGTGGTTATTGATGTCTCAAATAGGCAGTTAATTCATGTCTGTGTGTAGAAGGGCTTGCATGTGTACACACACACACACACACACACACTCAGTGAGCATGCCAGAAATTCAGCAATGTTTTTATTTGTGCAGTTTTTGAAATGCAATGTATTCCCATAGGAGGAAGTGCTTTCCCCATGGCTTCTGCATACATATTACATCAAGGCAGCCATTTGATTCCTCCCAAAGGATGCAAAGAAAATGACCAAACAACACAGGTGCATAAAATCATGTGACTTCTCCAGCACTGTGTGGAACATAGGAAAAAACTCAGAAGCTATTACAGCAGCATTTCCCCCAATACTGCAAATGCAATTCACAAAATAGGAAATATCCAGGTGGGATTGGATATGCCCTGAGAGCATCAGAGGCAGTTATTTCTTATGGGTGGTTATTGGTGATCTCTCTTTTCTGAAAAAAAAAAATTATTTTTAAGTCTTACTAAGTTTACACTTAGTAAACTTTGTGTCATTCATTTTGACTATGAATTCAGTGGCTACTTCCAAAAACAATCACTTTGAGAGAGGGGGGAGGGTTGACAAGAATTTCAATTTGCTTAGTCCCTCTTTGACTCTACTTTGGTCCGCTATTAACAGCACTAGTGAATGAGGCTAGACAGTAGAGGTGTTTTGAGAATGTTCCATCTCTTGACAAGGCAAAGTAAAATTTACATGATTATGTATCATGAGTGAGGTTTGGGTTGTGACTACACAACTCAATGGTGAAATGGCTTGTACTGTTTTTGCTCGAAGTCTCTTATTTATATTGACCCATCAAGGCACAAATAAGACAATGAAAAGAACAAACATGTTCCCTGGAGGACTTTTCTGAGAATTTCAGCCAAAGACCCAAAAGATAATAGCAGAGACTAAGTTCAAAGAAACAAATAAGGGAGAAATGGTAGAATGTTCTGGAAAAATAATTAAGGACTGTGATAATCTAAAAGCTACACTAAAGAGTGGGTATAAGGCCGAAGAAATAGCCCACATTGTGCAAGGGAGCAAATGAATGTTTTGCAAACAGGTGTCGTCACTGGCAGTTTCAGGAAGCTCCAGGTCTGATTGGAGATGGTTTAGGCATTAAGCCATTTTTCCATGAAATGATTCTAGCAGTTTTCAAGATGTGAGAGATGATCTATTATTTTTGTATAGAAGCAAACTCTGATTTATTAGGGAGAGTATAGGTTGGGAAAGTGACCACCCATGTTTTCTTTTTATCTCTTTTTCCAGATGTATTTTGTGTTTGTATTCTGTTGCTCTAGTGAATTGGACTATCGTTTTGCAAATATTTTCGCCCGTAATAACATACAATGTTTAGACAGAACTTGTCCTCTAGAAAGCCTGAAGCACCTTTCAGGCCTTAGATGACAAATTTGCATAAAAATCTAGTTCAGAAGGAAGAGTCATTGTCAGTAAGTAACAACACACGGAATTCTTTCTAGGAGAGTGTTTTGTTTTTGCTGGGCCTTCCCCTGCTTATTAGTGTAGAGAATTTTAATTTTCACTCTTAATGGCAGAAAGTTAAGCAGTCACAGACATGTTAAATAAGTTCAAGCAAGGCCCAGATGGATCTGAAGTTCAGTCAGTTTAATTTTTGGCTATTCTTCAATTTAGTTTAAACCACAGTTATCACTGATCCGTTCAGTTGCATAACTCATTCAACTGAAGAATGTGTTTCTCCATGCCACACAAGTCGAGTTGGCTGAACTCTCTCAGAAACGGGGATGCTGAGGACAGTAACATGGGCAGGGTCAAGGGGCAGGATACCACGTTACTACCAAGAAATTTGCCATAAGCACAAAGATAGAAACTTTCCGAGCTGTTTTTTGGAACTGTTTTTCTTAAGATATAATTACTATTTTTTTTTCAAATATGTCCATGAGATAAACACTGTAGCCACATCTTCTTCTACATTAAAAAAAAAAAAAAAAGATTTGAGTGTTTTGTTTTGGTAAAGATTGATAACATCCCAAATATCCTACAGAGAACTCCTTGGAATTCTGGTGCTTCGAAATGAGAAAAGTACCTAAACCCTAACATTCACATATATTTAGAAAAGTCACGGTAGAAGAGAAAGGGTCAGTCTCATTTTAATCTGTTCTTCGATTAAGTTGACAACACTAGCGTTTCATTGGATTTACATACTCTCAACATATATGGGGAAGTTACTGGACTAAGTGAGGTGAAGGAAGAGTTCAGGATAAAATACCCCTGCCTTTGAACAATAAATGAGGCTTTGTTAACACAAAATAATGTCTGGTACATTGGTAACTCAAACATTCTAACAAATAAGATGTCATAAAGCTATATAATAGTCTCTGACACATAAAATGTACATATTAATGATGTGTTGTTTTATATTTCCAGTGTATTTTCCCATAATAATGGTAGTGTGTGAGTAGCTCTGGTTAAAAAATGGTAAACTAGGGGTGCCTGGGTGGTTCAGTTGGTTAAGCATCTGTCTTTGGCTCAGGTTGTGATCTCAGGACCCTGGGATCGGGCCCCACGTTGGGCTCCCTGCTCAGTGGGGAGTCTACTTCCCCCTCTCCCTTTGCCCCTCTCCCTGCTTGTGTTTCTCTCTCTCAAATAAATAAATAAAACCTTTTTTTTAAAAAAAAGTAAAGTAGCATTGAACAGACAGCAAGTCTTTTTCCTATCACTGTTATCCCAATAAGCAACCATACCGTGATTAGCCTAGTCTGCAAGTTTTATCCCTTCTGAGACTTTACCCTTGACTTTGTTGCACTTTCTGCATTAGACTCTAAGCTCTAAAAAAGCATCTGAAATGTGTTGAGTTCACTTTTATACCCCTTGTACCTGCCCAAACGCTTGTCACATAGTAAATTTCCAGGATTGTTATGGGAAAGAGGGAGGAAGGAGGGAAATGAGGGAAAGAAAAGGGGGAAGGAGGGAGGGTTCTATATTATATGCACACTGTGACCAAATTGGACACTGTTTGTAGCTCAAATAGTCATAGGTCTCATCCTGCGTTGCATGTTGCTTGACTTAACATTTTCTTAAGGTGACTATAACTAGGAAGCCAGCCATTAGTTTAAATATTGGATCTCAATAAATACCTACTTGTCTGATTTGGTAGATAACGCTTTAAAGAATTCAATGTTCAGAGCACTTGAACTTTTCCACTTCAGGCCATTTTTTCATTTTTTAATAAATCTCCTTAAAAAGGAGTACATCTTTTCTGACTACAAACACCAGGTAACACTGCATACTTTCTGTGTTCAGAGTGGTCTTATGCCGAAATCCTGGATTCAGTGAAAACAATGCTTATGTTGTGTTCCTGACACACGCGAACATAAAGGCAGTCCCACTGACTGAAAGGATAGAGGAAAAGAATCTAGTTATGAAAAAATTAGATGATTGGGGAGGAGAGGGACTCTCGGGTGTGAGCCTCTCACTCTCTCCTCTTTTGGTGCACCTGCTGCAGGATGGTCTGCAGGGCTCTATTTCCCACTGCAGGAAGCCCTTCTATGTTTCTGGCAGCACGTGAGGGTAGGCGAGAACTCAGGGCACTCTGAGTTATCATGTAGTGCTTGAGCATGCACAGTAAGTGGCCTGCTGGGCTGTCTGTTCACCGTGGAGGTTTGGATTGACTCAGGCTCCATTCCTAGTGTTGCCAGGGAAGATCAGCTGGCTCACTACTGAGTGGTCTCAAGGGTGCATTTCCTGTAGTTTCTTTCTTGAGCAACTGGTCCATGAACTATCAGTTTTAGAAAAGTTATCTTGCTAATATTTTATAGTTTACTGGCTTAGGGGATATGCTAACAAAACTTACACGAGGACAATATATCAAATATTACCAATTATTAAACACAACCTGTGATATGACTATTTCATGGGCCAAAGGATCAGAATACATCCTGTGACATGATGACACATTCTGTCCCTATAATCAAACTACATAGAAAGTCAAACTTGCAGCCAGAACTGTGTTTGATTAACATGGAAATGGAAAATAGGAATGTGGAAGGAGGGTTGGGTTAATTGGGTGATGGGCATTAAGAAGGCACTTGATGTTATGAGCACTGGGTGTTATATGCAATTGGTGAATCACTAAATCCTATTCCTGAGACTAATAATACACTATAAGTTAACTAAATTGAATTTAAATTAAAAAAAAAGAGAAGAAAGAAATGTGGACTGAGGCATGCACATGAGTGTGCACAAGGCCTTTTTTTGGATAGTGGAATCAAATGTGGGATGAGAAGAACAGGGTGGTGGGGGATGGGGTTGGTTGCCAGGGGCTTAGGGCTAGGAAGGTAGAGTCAAATGTCTCTGTGCTGCCAAGTAACAGCATGGAGTTCTAAGGAATTCTAGGAGTACTAAAATTCTAAATTCAAACCTTCCCTTACAGGTCCTTATGAAGGCATATTTTATCAAGATAGAAAGTAAAACATATTTAAACATGTGTTAACATGGTTTATCTTGCCCAGGGTCCTAAAGATATAGCCCTAAGACATCTTGAACCCCGTCCTTCTTTTCTCCCTCAGTACATTTTTCCTTAGATATTTTAATATCTAACTTTTTAAAGATATATTAATACCCACTCTTGTCTGTTTTATTTACTGTTGTATCTCCAGTTTCTGGAATACTGTCTGGCACATGATTAAATGGTCAATAAAGAGTTATTATTTAAATTAATGAATAAATGCTAATGTCATAAATCCAGTTCAAGGCTAAGAAATAATTCTATCATTTCAGAGAGTCTTGGTTATTATGATTGAACTATAGTTTAACTTGTATGGTGGAAAATTATTCATGACATTTGTATTTTACAAATAGATATATTAGGTGTCAAATTGATCTGCTCCCAGGTTAGTTGTAAATTGTTGGGGCCTTTCTTTCTTTCTTTCTTTCTTTCTTTCTTTCTTTCTTTCTTTCTTTCTTTCTTCTTTCTTTCTTTCTTTCTTCTTTCTTTTTCTTTCTTTTCTTTCTTTCTTTCTTTCTTTCTTTCTTTCTTTCTTTCTTTCTTTTCTTCTTTCTTTCCTTTCTTCTTTCTTCTTTCTTTCTTTCCTACTTTCTTTTGAGAGGGGGATTATTCCCCCCCTTAATTCTAATAAATTTGAAAAAGATCCTGTGAGACATGCAGACTCCAAATGGAAACTGAGGGAAAGAGACAGATTCCTTATCTCACCCAAACTAAGTACGTTAAGCCACGTAAGGGTGGTGTCAGGTGCTTCTGCCTATAGCTCCCTGTATAAAATGATGGACAGGCAAACAGTGAAAGGCTGTTCTGAAGGAATTGTACCACACTGGACAATGCGAATGATTGGTAGTGCAAAACCAGAAAGTAGAGATAGAGATATAATTCCTAAGGAATTGAGAAATAATATTTACATTACTTACCTAAAAGCAGTTAGATAACAGAGATTATAAACAAAATATGATTTTGATCAGATTATGAACAAAATAACCTCTTTAAATGGACAGAATAGTATTTATTTCTCTCTCTCTTACAGGTCATTGTCTTTTTTAGATTTTTTTAAAAAAGATTTATTTATTCATGAGAGACAGAGGGGTGGGGGCAGAGACACGGGCAGAGAGAGAAGCAGGCTCCACACACCAATGTGGGACATTGTCCTGGGACTCTGGGATCGTGCCCTGAACCAAAGGCAGACACTTAACTGCTGAGCCACCCAGGCATCCCTCTTTTTTAGATTTTATTTGGAGTTGAAGTAGAAGTCTCTTGGATGAAAAAGAGCCACAGAGTTACTGTCTTGTATAACTTGCCAGTTCCTTTACATATTATAATGTGGCATGGTAAGTTTCAACTTATGTTAGACTTTGTCAATGGATGCATTCTAAATGACCTTTTATCCATTAAAATATTTTACTGTGATATTAAACATGCTATAGATTAATTTAATTATTAAATAGTACATGAAAATAATATGAACAGTATAAAAGCAGGATTATATTTGCTCTTTAAATTTGGTCAAAGATCTGGGGTCAGATATCCACTCAAATCTTTAAAAAAATCAGGGCTGTCAAAATACTAAAAACTATGAGACTCATCCTTACTTTTGTGAGAAGCAGTAGTTCACTCATCTCATTCAACTGTGGGAAAATATTACAATTTTTTTGGTTCATTCTGCTGTTGATGGACATGTCGTTTGTTCTTTTTTTTTTTAATGTTGGGTTGTTATGAACAGTAAGGCTCTGGATATTCTTAAGTGTGCCTCTTAGTGCATATACGTACACAACTGGGTTTGTTATATGCTCATATTTATCTTCAGTAGATAATGCTAAACAGTTTTCCAAAATTTTTGTAGCCTATTCAATCTTACAAAGAGTATATGAGGATGAAAGGAGCCAGAAAAAAAAAAAAAAAAGATTACATACAGTATGATTCAATTTTATATAAAATTTAAAGCCAGGCAAACTAATTAAGGGTGACAGTTAATGGATAATGGTTACTTCAAGGATTGAGTAACTGGGAAGAGACCTAATGGAAATTTCTGGGATACTGTTAATGACTTATTTCTTGGTATTGTTATGTTTTTGTTTTTTTTTTTTTTATTTTTATTTATTTATGATAGTCAGAGAGAGAGAGAGGCAGAGACACAGGCAGAGGGAGAAGCAGGCTCCATGCACCGGGAGCCTGACATGGGATTCGATCCCGGGTCTCCAGGATCGCGCCCTGGGCCAAAGGCAGGCGCCAAACCGCTGCGCCACCCAGGGATCCCTATTTCTTGGTATTTAAGAGGGGATTTCATTACAATTACATCAAAAAGAATAAAATATGTAGGAGTAAATTTAACCAAGGAGGTAAAAGATCTATACACTGAAAACTGCAGAACCTTGATGAAAGAAATTAAATACACAAATAAATAGAAAGATATTCTATGATCATAGATTGGAAGAATTGGTATTTTTAAAATGTCCATACTGCCTAAAGCTATATGCAGATTCAATACATCCCTATCAAAAATCCAATGACATTTTTCAAAGAAATGAGAAAACAATTCTAAAATTGGTATGGAACCACAAAAGACCTCTGATAGCCAAAGCTATCATCAGAGAGAAGAGCAAATCTAGAGTTATCATGCTCCCTGATTTCAAATTATATTGCTAAGCTATAGTAATCAAAACAGTATCATATTGGCATAGAAACAGATTATAGATCAATGGAATGGAATAGGGCCCAGAAATAGACCCATACATATAAGGTCAATTAATTTACAACAGAGGTGCAAAGAATATACAATGTGGGTCAGTCTCTTCAATAAATGGTGTTGGAAAAACTAAACAGCCATATGCAAAAAAATAAAATAAAACTGGGCTAGTACTATCTTACACCATACACAAAATACAATTCAAAATGGATTTAAGACTTGCATGTGAGACATGAAGCTACAAACTCCTAGAAGAAAACATAAGTCGTAAGCTTCTTGACATCTGTCTTGATGATTTTTTTGAATTTGACACCAAAAGCAAAAGCAATAAAAGCAAAAATAAACAAGTGGAACAACATCAAACCAAACAAACTTCTGCATGACAAAGGAAACCATCAACAAAATGAAAAGGCAATTCACTAAATGGTAAAAACTATTGACAAACTGTATCTGGTAAGGGGTCACTATCCAAAATATATAAGAAGATAATACAGCTGAATAACAAAAGAATGAACAATCCAAGTAAAAGATGGGAAAGGGCACTGAATAGACATTTTTCCCAAAAATATACTGATGGGCAACAGACACATGAAAAGGTGTTCCACGTTACTCATCATCAGGGACATGCAAATCAAAACCACAGTGAGATTATTACCTCACACCTGTTAGAATGGCCATTACCAAAAAGACAAGACAACAGTGTTGGGGAGGATGTGGAGAAAAGCGAGCTCTTGTGCACCATTGCTGAGAATGTCAGTTGGCAGAGCCACTATGGAAAAAAAGTATAGAAGTTCCTCAAAAAATTAAAAATAGAACTACCATATGTTCCAGCAATTTCATTTTGGGGTATTTATCTGAAGGGAATGAAAACACCAACTCAAAAAATATATACACACTCCCATATTCACTGCAGCATTATTTACAATAGCCAAGA
Organism: Canis aureus; assembly: GCF_053574225.1. Taxonomy (NCBI): domain Eukaryota; kingdom Metazoa; phylum Chordata; class Mammalia; order Carnivora; family Canidae; genus Canis; species Canis aureus. The sequence goes on from NC_135648.1 coordinate 10,132,043, forward strand.
TATGGAAACAACCTGCATTTGCACTGATGGATGAACGGACAAAGAAAATGTGATGTATATCATATATATTATGGAATATGACTCAGCCATTAAAAAAGAAGGAAATCCTTCCATTTGTAACAACATGGATAGACCTTGAGGGCATTATGCTAAGTGAAAAAAGTCAGAGAAAGACAAATATTGTACAACATTACTTACATGTGGCATCTTAAAAACAAAAGCAAAACATGAATATAGAGAGCAGATCTATGGTTACCAGACGTGGGGGGTGGGCAAAATGGATGATGCTGGTCAAAAAGTACAAACTTCCAGTTACAAAATAAATGTCATAGCAATGTGATCTACATCGCTGTGACTATAGTTAATAATACCACATTGTATATTTTAAAGTACTTAAGAGAGTAGATCTTAAAGTTCTTATCACAAGAAAAAAATTGTAACTGAGGTGGTGTATGTTCACTACACTTATTTGGTGGTAGTCATTTCACAATATATACAAATATTGAATCATTCTGTTGTACATCTGGAACTGATATGTTATATGTCCATTATACCTTAATAAATTCTTTAAAAATAAATCAAACAGATGGCCCTCAAGAACAAATAAAAAAAAGGGTGAGATGAGTTCACATTTGAATATTTGTCAAGCTGTACATTTATGATTTTTGAAAATTTCTAAATGTATACCTCAGTAAAAACTTATTTTAAAATATTTCTATTAAATATGCTGCTTTGCCATGAGAGGGAACTTATTCTCATTAGAGATATTTTTAGCAAAGGATGGACAAACAGTTGGTAAAAAATATACACTTTTTTTATAGTAGATTGGAAGAAATGACATTTGGGTTCCCTTTACTTTTGATTTTATAACTTTCTAATACTAAAGTTCTCTAGTATCTTTAGACATTCTTCATGTAGCTTGCCTTCCTATCCACCTACCACCCTTGATCAATTTCTTCCGAAGGCAAACAGTTCTCTGGGAACAGAGATTTAGCTTTTTTTTTCTAATTACCATGTTGTGTCCTCAGATTTTATGACATTTTACTAAAGTGTTTTGGTACATCTGCTGTGGATCTTTTGCCAGTTCTCAGTAGCAGAAAAACTACAGCCCATGTCACCCTGCATGTGCATGTTCCTTTTCCTCATTTTCCGAGCTGTGCCAACTCTTCAATGTATGGAGAGTGCTATCGACATGTTGTTTGCTATTTCAGCCCTTTTGGTTTTGTGCATGTGAAGGGAATACTAGTAGAAATGGAAAACAAATGAAAAGTAAAAGGAAAGAAGATAAAGTACAAATGCAAGCAGAAAAAAAAAAAATCCCTTTCTTATAAAGTGAAGCTAGGGGGCGCCTAGGGGGCTCAGCCAGTTAAGGGTCTGCCTTTGGCTCAGGTCAGAAACCAGAGTCCTGGGATGGATGGAGCCCCAACATCAGCCTTCCTGCTCAGCCAGGGGTGGGGGTGGGGGTGGGGGTCTGCTTCTCCCTCTGCCTCTGCCTGCCACTCCCCCTGCTTGTACTCTCTCTCCCTCTCTCTTTAAATAAATAAATAAAATCTTAAAAAAAAAAATAAAGTGAGGCTAGAAGTAATTTGATGGAGTGAGTTACACAGTATGGAATCCAAAGTGCTATGCAACTGACTCTAAAGTGAGAACATACTGTGACAGAGGGACATTCAGTTCTCAAGGGGCCATGGTAAACTAAAGCATGGAGGAGTGCCCCCAAATTTTAAATTCTTAGTTGGAAGCTACTAAGAAAACCTAAAATATAAACAGGGTATATCAAAACCGAAGCAAAGAGTTCAAGAATCTTCTTGAAGATTTATCTGCAGAAAAAAAAAAAAAGCAATTTACACCTTTATGTACAAGTTGGAGCTTAAAAGATCTCATGCATTTTACCAACTGTTAGTGCACATCTGAAACAGAGCTCTTATTTATAAATACTGTTGACTACTTTTGTCTTGTCTTTTATGAGGACTTCCAATATCTGTATAGTATGAACTTGCCCTGTACCCCCCTTTTTTGGCTTAAATGAATTTCTGTAACTTGCAACCAAAAGAGGACTAGTACTCAAATTGGCAAGTAGGTGATAAAACAAGTTTGGAGAAAATATGGAACGGACTCAGGAGGGCTGGAAATATGGAGCATTTTCCCATTCCAAAATGAAAAGCTATAAATCCTTGGAAATAATAACCTTTCTCTTGGGATCAGATATTGTGCTCTTCAGGGATGAAAGTGTAAGAATTTTGTGGTGAATTGTTAGATTAGCATACATTACTGAATATTTCTGATGGCCTCCATTGACATATTTCAAAAGGGCGAGAAGTTCCTGCCCAAAGTTACCTTGCTGAAAAACAGATCCAGAAACATAAGTATATAACTTGGCTATAAAGAAGATCTGAAACTGCTTAAAATCAGATAATTGTTGGTCATTTTGAGTTGTAATATTAGCATGGTGTTTTCTAAGGGACACTGCTTCTGATACTAAGGATAACATAGGACTGTGGTGTGAAATGTGAATACACAGAAAAAGAGGAGGTGAATCAGAGAAGCCCAATTTCATATTCTCTTGCTCCTCTTATCTCACAAAGCTCATCTTGCTAATTGCCATAGTACACAGTTCTGGTTGGAAAGTAACCTTGATATAGGATCATTCTAGAGGTGCTATCTAATATGGTAGCCATTTGCCACATGTAGCTATGGAAACTTAAATTAGTTAAATAAAATAAAATAAAATAAAATAAAATAAAATAAAATAAAATAAAATAAAAATTTAGCTCCTTACTGGTACTAATCACTCACCAAGCACTCAGTGGCCATGTGTGTGTAGTGCCTGTCCTGCTGAATAGCATAAAATAATAGCATTTCTATCACTGTAGGAACTTGTATTGGATAGCTCTGATCTAGAACAAATTAATCTATGAGGAAAATTTTTTAGCTGTCCCAAGTCAGCCTGTCATACTTATTTATGCTCCAAGGCTGATAACTTTAGGCAGAAATTAGAATTTTAGGCTAAGTTGCTTGGGTTTGTAGTTCAGCCTAAATTAGACTGCAAGGTTTCCTATATTGCTAATTAGCAAACAGTGTCTACAACAATGACAGTAAGCAGTTGCCCTTAAATACTTTGGGTAATATATGATCACAAAGATTCTCAAGACTGAAAAAAAAAAAGACTGTGTTTTCTAGCCTCCTAAATAATTTGTAGTCACCAAAATTACCACCAAGAGAATTGAACAACTAAGTTAAGACAATTCAAGAGAGTACTACAATGCCTCTTAAAAGAGGCTGGTCCTGAAAAATGCAAAAGGGAAATCTTCACAGGAAGCTGATTTGGGGGTCCATATTGACCAATTTCAGGACTTTGTCAATTTTCAAAGATATTAGTCACTCATCCAATATTCATTTTGCTATTGCCATCTGTAAGTGTCCAAGATCTGAGGGAGGATGCAAAGTTCATATATTTTGTGCCCTTCAGGAGCCATGTCTGAGTCTGACTGAGTCATCTAGAGAAGGAATCCTGAGTTGTGGAACTTATAATGATCATATTACTTCTGTAACTAACAGAATGCAGGCTTGAGGTGCCTTATTTTTAGTTGGTTGAATAGATTTAGGGTTCTATATGGGACAGGAGAATCACGTTAAGCAAGGGCTCATTAGGAACTGAGTATGAAAAAAAGGAAATCAGTGTGTTAAAGGCAGCCATAGAATAGAATATATAGTGGAAAACTTTTTAGTTGTGGGACATTGCAGATTTGGTTCTAACGTCTCTCTACCATCTGATGTGTGTGGGTTTTTGTTTTGTTTTGTTTTGTTTTTTTTTTTGTTTTTTTTTTTACAACCTAACCCCAATTCCTGGCTCCAGTAGATTTGCTAAGGAAGTGCTTATCCTAAGGCTTTTCCCTGTAGACTCTACCCTGTAGCCAGAGATGATCAGTCTAAGGCTGAACACCTTGACCTGGGCATGACAAAATGAAATATGAAAGTCAAAAATACGATCAAGACAATCCACCAGGGAAAAAATATTGGGTTAGGAGCAAGGAAACCCAAGCTTTAGTCATAATTCTGACAGTATATTCAGCCTGGGGCAAGTCATTTTATCTCACTGGACCTATGTTTCTTCATATGTAAAAAAATGAGAGTTTGATACTAAAAATACCATTATTTTCTAGTGTGTTTTCTATGGAATGTTAATGAGCACCATACAAAGAAAAAAAACTGCATTGGTCAGATCCATGTTTACCAAAGTTTTTTTGCAATAAGGCTTCTCAGAATATTTAATTATAATAATGTGCATTGTGAATCTTCTGGAAAGATCTAAATATGCAATTTATATGGCATCATACCATTTTCCCCATAGAGCCTTCATGGGACTGTGTTTCCATTTTGAGATATGTAGGCTAAGATCCTTTCTGAGATCCTTCTGCTTCAAGATACCATGGATTTCATGATCAATTTTCAACTAGCTTATGGCACAGCCCAGTGGGGAAGAGAGCATTTAATGTCAGGCCTACATAGTTTGAAAACAGCCCCTTACTTCAGTCAGAAATCTTGTAAGGCACCCAGATGTGTTGCTTGCACGCTGCCAAACAGGCAGCTTGACTGGATTTTTGTTCAAATCAGGCGAGCCTGTTGGCATTGAGTAGACAAAGAGAGAGTGTGCATTCCTGGGCTCCTTTTCCATTAGCCACGCAGCAGCTGAAGCTCATGGCTAAACTGTTCTTCATCTTAACTGGGCATATGTCCAGATTAAAGAAGGGAACAGAAGGAGTGATATAGTCCCCTTTTAGGATCTGAAGGACGGAAAGCTACTACCCATTTTTAACCAAAGGGGAACTAGAGCATGTGCCCAGGATTCCAATATCTGGAGAAATTTGAAAGATCATCTCATCCAGCTACTCCTGGATATTTGACTTCTTTTTGCCAGTGTGTTAGACTTTTCCACTGATAATAGACACACTCTAAAGTAAACCAAGGCACCCAAGGAGATATAATGGTCAGAAAAGGGTCCTTCATTTTGGGATAAAACTTGACTCCCTATGGATTTCATCTGCTGGTTTAGGTCGACCCTCTGGAGTCATTCAGAATGAGCCTAACCTCCTCTCACTTGACAGCCTTAAAAATCAGAAGGTGCATCACCTTGTAGTTCTAAAGATCAGATAAAATGCCAGTGAGACTTTTTTAAAACTGTTCAGTGGCATGACAGACACATATAGAATACTATGTTTACTGTGTTTTACAGCTTTTTGCACAATCTTTATCTCTCAAGGTCTGGGTACACAAATGCCTGTTTAGATCACTGGATAACAATCTTAAAAGCATATCTCTATAGCTAATTGTAATATATATACATAATCCTTTTGTTAGCAAATGAGTAAATATTACAATTGACTTTGAGCAACAAGATAGAGAGTTTCGAATATATATGCAGCAGCTGAAATAAAACCATACACTGGCAGTGAGTTACTGTCTGAAGGTGAACCATATAATAAGCTCTGTAATGGTCAGTGAA